>NC_090447.1:200361279-200670877 GCF_031143425.1 Pleurodeles waltl
AAGCACTTCAGTTCACAGAAGTAAAGCACACTTGGCACGACATTTAAAGCGCTTCAGTTCACAGGAGTAAAGTGCCCTTGACACAGCAATCAAAGCGCATCAGTTCACAGGAGTAAAGTGCCCTTGGCACAGCATTCAAAGCGCTTCAGTTCACAGGAGTAAAGGGCCCTTGGCACAACATTTAAAGCGCTTCAGTTCACAGGAGTAAAGCTCACTTGGCATGGTATTCAAAGCGCTTCAGTTCACAGGAGTAAAGCGCACTTGGCATGGTATTCAAAGCGCTTCAGTTCACAGGAGTAAAGCGCACTTGGCAGGACATTCAAAGCGCTTCAGTTCATTGGAAGTAAAGCGCCCTTCGCAGAGCAATCAAAGCACTTCAGTTCATATGAGTAAAGTGCCCTTGGTCCAATAATCAAGGTGCTTCAGTTTACATGAGTAAAACTTTCAGGCCTAGGTGGCAAATGTGAAATCATCTCAAAGATAAGCAAATCTTAGTCTCATTGTTTTTGGAAGCATAATATGTGAGAGACATATTTAAGTCTTTGATGATAT
Source organism: Pleurodeles waltl (assembly GCF_031143425.1). Taxonomy (NCBI): domain Eukaryota; kingdom Metazoa; phylum Chordata; class Amphibia; order Caudata; family Salamandridae; genus Pleurodeles; species Pleurodeles waltl. The sequence goes on from NC_090447.1 coordinate 200,361,832, forward strand.
GTGAGATACATATTTAAGTCTTTGCAAATTTCTAGACTGAGACCAAACGTTTTACGTTTATGAATGCATAGTAGTTGCATGATTGATGTTCAGAGTATGTCCATGGCCCAAGCTCTTGCCTTCTCAAGGTTCAGAGGTCTCAGTTCGTTCTTGTTCCATGATTCGTAGAAGGGCTATGCCCAGTTTTGTTTAATGCTAACGACATCCTGAAGTATCATGATTTTACCAATTGTTCTTGTTCCATGATTCAGAAAAGGGCCACGTCCAGTTTTGTCTAATGCTCATGACATCCTGAAGTATCATGATTCTACCAACTCTTGCATTCACAGAGACGCCTTTGTTTATTCCATAAGGGTCTCAACTCTTGCACACACAGAGACGCCTTTGTCTAGTCCATAAGGGTCTCAACACTTGCATCCACTGAGACGCCTTTGTCTATTCCATAAGGGTCTCAACTCTTGCACAGACGGAGATGCCTTTGTCTATTCCATAAGGGTCTCAACACTTGCATTCACGGAGACGCCTTTGTCTATTCCATAAGGGTCTCAACTCTTGCATTCACGGAGACACATTTGATTATTCCATAAGGGTCTCAACGCTTGCATCCACGGAGTCGTCTTTGTCTATTCCATAAGGGTCTCAACTCTTGCACACACGGAGACGCCTTTGTCTATTCCATAAGGGTCTCAACACTTGCATTCACGGAGACGCCTTAGTCTATTCCATAAGGGTCTCAACTCTTGCATTCACGGAGACGCCTTTGTTTATTCCATAAGGGTCTCAACACTTGCATCCACGGAGACGCCTTTGTCTATTCCATTAGGGTCTCAACTCTTCCACACACGGAGGCACCTTTGTCTATTCCATAAGGATCTTAACACTTGCATTCACAGAGACGCCTTTGTCTATTCCAAAAGGGTCTCAACTCTTGCATTCACGGAGATGCCATTGTCTATTCCATAAGGGTCTCAACTCTTGCATTCACGGAGACGCCTTTATTTATTCCATAAGGGTCTCAACTCTTGCACACATGGAGACACCTTTGTCTATTCCATAAGGGTCTCAACACTTGCATCCACGGAGATGCCTTTGTTTATTCCATAAGGATCTCAACTCTTGCACACACAGAGACGCCTTTGTCTATTCCATAAGGGTCTCAGCACTTGCATTCACGGAGACGCCTTTGTCTATTCCATAAGGGTCTCAACTCTTGCATTCACGGAGACGCCTTTGTTTAGTCCATAAGGGTCTCAACACTTACATCCATGGAGGCGCCTTTGTCTATTCCATAAGGGTCTCAACACTTGCATTCAAGGAGACGCCTTTGTCTATTCCATAAAGGTCTCAACTCTTGCATTCACAGAGACGCCTTTGTTTATTCCATAAGGGTCTCAATTCTTGCATCCACTAAGACACCTTTGTTTATTCCATAAGGGTCTCAACACTTGCATTCCCGTAGACGCCTTTGCCTAAATGTATAATTGAATGTTAATGCTGTTATGAACAAGTATATACATACATGCTTAACCATTTTTCCTTTTCAGATCTCTCTCCCTGCTGTTCCCTACCCTAATTCCCTTCCCACTGACTGGCTTCACCATAACTCTGTGCTATAATAGCTTTCTGAGTTGGTGACGCCGGAAGGTGGGCCTGTTGTTCGGCGGTGTGCAGATCCCGAGGAAAGGAGACTCTGACAGAAAAGTGAGCCCACAAGTTTATACTTTCCTCTCGGTCTGTACGTCGGCTGATCAAGATGGCCTCCTCAAAATGCCCCCATACAGGTAATTAATCAAGTGCAAAGTGATCTAACTGAATAAAAAAAGAAGTTTTATTTTTTTAGACAATTTGGTTGATAAGGTTCAGTGTTTCCTCACACAGGTGCCATTGCATTTTACTTGTTGTCCCTGTGCTTTTCCGGACCCATACTCTCGAATTGTATTCTTCCTATCATACCGGACTAGTGATGCCACTATTTAGACAGTTCCTTTAGTAAAAACAAAGAGATACTAGGATCACGTTAAGGAAACAAAGACTCGATAACGTGTTTACCACATTTCAACCAGTTAGTGTGGAAATCAATTGGCCAGAGGAAACACTAAAGAGCCCAAGAAAAAAACAAAGGGGATCTCTTTGGCAAATTGACAATCCCTTCAGTCTGTTCTTGCACAAATCACCTACCAAATATTTTCGAATCCTAGAACAACAAACTGTACAGGTTTTGATAGAGTTAGGAACAATCAAAAATTTTGTAGATCAACAAACAGCACTAAATTCACAGATACCCAGTGTAAAAAAAAGGTCCCTGAAATTGTTCATGCAGTTGATGGTAGTGAATTGGCAGGATGCCCCGTAACTATGCAAACTTCATGAATACAAATAATTAGCAAAGATGACAAGAATGCTGAGGTTTGTTTTACACAATCCAAGTATAGACTGGCGCAACCAGGTTTTACATCCTTCTTCATCTTCTTGCCTAGATAAGTGTCTTCTACCAAGATAAGACAAAAAGGAAATCCCCAACATTCTGTTGCCACAGCCACCTGCCAAAATAGTATTCAGAATATACTGATATCTTCTATGAGAAAAAGAATCAAGTTTTACGAGAATATCTCAATCAATGCTTAGTCAACAAACTAATTAGATCATCAAGATCACTACCAGCTTCTCTGTTGTTTTTCGAACCCAAAGCTAATGGCGTGCTAATGACTAAGAAAAAGATTCAAGCTGTACCAGAGCTGGCTCATGTGGACGCCGTCCCCACATTTTACCTGTCAGGCTGCCTGCTTCTGCCCAAACCACACCAGAAGTTGTGGTCAAGAGTGAAAATATGTTCCATCCAAAATTCATAAGGGCCTATGAAGTGCTTTGACAGGTGATCCCTGTAACATACAAACTAAAGTTGCCATCGTCCTTAAAAATTCATCAAGTGTTTCACACTTCACTTCCGAAATCTGCTCCTCCATTAGGCCAAGGTCATTGGGAGTATGAGGTACGATCTATCCGAAACTCTGGATATCGTAGATCTTCCCTTTGGTATTTAGTGTCCTGGAAGGAATACGGACTGGAAAATGACTCATGGGCACCTGAGAAAAATGTCCATGCACCATGTTTGGTGCGACAATTTCACCTCCTCCATCCTGGTAAACCGGGCCCTGGACCGCGCTTGGGAGAGGGGTGTAATGTCAGGAATAGAACCATGCACTGTCCAGGTCCCGCCTGAAACTCCGCTGCGCGGCTCTGCAGCTCTTTCTGCGCACAACTTGTCATCCCCTCTTGCTCCAAAGGTGGCCATCAACGTCATCTGCCCTGTGGCAAAGCTCATAGAGCTGCAGGTTCAGGTCATTGGTGGACATGATACACTTATCAGTGCTATTCCATGAAGGGACTACAATTCCCATGTTTTTAGAGGCAGCAGCCATCTTGGGGTGGGGCAGGCCTATGATGCCCAGCCACACCCAAGCACGTTGCTCACTATTTTGAAGACTTTGATGCAGCCAGACCTCATAGGGATTTCTTTGGAGAAGAGCAGAGTTCCTGAATGGCAGAGTGTCATCCAACCGAAGTATCCTTGTTCCCATGGTGCATTCAAAAACAAGTAGGTCGCACTCGTAGCGGCAAGGCTTTGCTGAATCCAAGTTTGAAGGAAGTCATTAATTCCAAAAGGTAAAGTGCCCCTTAGCATAACGAGCAAAGCGTTTCAGGCCACACTGGTAAAGCGCCCCGGGCATGACATTTAAAGCGCTTCAGTTCACAGGAGTAAAGAGCACTTGGCATGGTATTCAAAGCGCTTCAGTTCACAGGAGTAAAGTGCCCTTGGCACAGCAATCAAAACGCCTTAGTTCATATGAGTAAAGCGCCCTTGGTCCAATAATCAAGGCGCTTCAGTTTACATGAGTAAAACTTTCAAGCCTAGGTGGCAAATGTGAAAACATCTCAAAGATAAGCAAATCATAGTTTCATTGTTTTTGGAAGCATAATATGAGACAGACATATTTAAGTCTTTGATGATAAGTGAGATACCTATTTAAGTCTTTGCAAATTTCTAGACTGAGACCAAACGTTTTATGTTTATGAATGCATAGTAGTTGCATGATTGATGTTCAGAGTATGTCTATGGTCCAAGCTCTTGCCTTCTCAAGGTTCAGAGGTCTCAGTTCGTTCTTGTTCCATGATTCAGAGAAGGGCCACTCCTAGTTTTGTTTAATGCTCATGACATCCTAAAGTATCATGATTTTACTAATTGTTCGTGTTCCATGATTCAGAGAAGGGCCACACCCAGTTTTGTTTAATGCTCACGACATCCTGAAGTGTCATGATTTTACTAATTGTTCTTGTTCCATGATTCAGAGAAGAACCATATATCTGTGTATTACACTGTATAATGTATATATGTGTACTTAATTGCCCGCCTTTGTGGGCAAATGTTCTGACAATCTACATTATGATCAATAAACAGATTTGTAAAGAAATAGTAGAGTGTAGTGAGAGACTGGCATCTTTGGTCAGAGCTCTTCTCATTGTGATAGGCTTGCATAGCTGGGTGTGGCTAGTGACTTGCCTGTCCTATCAGACTGCTTTCCAGGCAACAGATGTTCATAGTAGGATGTGGTGAAGGTCTGACCTCTCTGGGCACACCAGTTTCCATGGCAACGGGCATGCATAGGAGGGTGCTGTGAGAGACTGGCCACTCCAGTCAGGTTGTTTCTGTGGGCGACTGACATGTGGAACAGAATATGATAATGAACTGACCTCTTCTGTTGTACCTCTTTCCATGGTAAAGAGCATGTATAGTAGGGTGTAATGAAACATCAGTCTCTCTAGAAATAGGTTTGAGCATGTCCTGGACATTTAGGTTTTATTCAATCCCGCAGGACTCTTGCAAGAGCCAGTTCAGATCCCAGGTGCTCTCACAAGACTCCTGTGGCAGAGTTTAAAAAAAACAATCTATGACACTTTGGCCCCAGGGTTGATCCTTCTATGAACCCACCTCAGGCGCAAAATGGTTCAAGGTATTCTGTCCTTCTATTGTGTATTTTGTACACATTTTGGACATTGGGTTTAAATTCCCCATCCAGTAATGGCGAGCGCAACATTTCTGCTTGTGTTGTAGTCAGCCAATCATAGCTAGTGCTCTTGTGGGAGAGATGTTTCGGCTAGTTACCTGTGTGAGCAAGATGGCTGATGGGAAAAAAATTCCCTTTCGGCCAATTCGATTGCTCTAATATTTGAAGATGCGTGCCCCTGGTACTCTTGCGGGACTTTTGCTGACCCAACAGTCCAGATATCTGTGAATTTTTATCCTTAATGTCACCATACGTTCCACTCTCTGCAGAGAAACATATTTTGAATACATCCATCTCCTTTTTACAAGAAAGAAGATGTCGAAAGAAGTCAACATCCAGAGTGAAAAGAGAGCAAGATGGAGCACACAGCCTCTGAAATCTGCTGAAGGAAAAGATGATATAGAAATTCATTCAATTTCTAAAGCCCCTGAAAATGCAGCCAGAGAGGCACTCACATGAAAATTCTTCACCCACCCAAAGTAAAAAGGAAAGGAAATACCCCAAAGTTACATGCACATTAAATAAGTAAGCGCTGCAGAGAGGACACCCTGGTCTATGCTCTTTGCGTTCTACTGCCATTATCTAACACCCACATGCTTTTCACCCTAACTAGTACATTCACACAGAAAATGCTCACAAGAATCAGAAGCAGGAAGAAAAATATTTTTTTCCAGCTGATGTTCTTGAGGCAAATAAGGAGGAGTCAAATCTATGCTTGACCATGTTTGCAACATATTGCAGGAAATGAAAAAATATATTTCTGGTCAGGAACAGCTAAGAGTCATTTCCATACTGGTAAAAGAAACTTGAAAAAGTACCACAACTGTTTTTTTAAAAGTTTACTGCAATTACATTTTGCAAATATAGGCCACATGTACAAAGTTATAGTGTTTGTAAATCCTTCAAATTGGTAAATCAAAGGGTTTGGGAAGGCTAGAGCCCTGTTTCCTGTTCACCTAACACATTTACTGATTCAGAAAAGTGTATCTGAATCACTAAATGTGTTTAGACATGGAAAGCGATTTGTTATGTGAAAAAAGCAATTTGTATACGTCATTTTCAAATACTGATTTGATACACTAGTTATTAATGTCGGTCAATGGAAATCCAGTCACAAAACATTGAAAAGTTCCCATTCATTAAAAGGAAGGGCCACCCTTGGAAAACATTCCCTTTGTAGATATGAAAAATAAAGTTTGTTGGGTGGAGACAGTAGTCAACTGGACCACTGCAAATTCTAAAACAAACAGACAAAAGTAGGGTGCAGCAGGGTTGACATTACTGCATGCTCACAGGGCCCTGCTCCTGACTGTGGACAGAATTTAGCTCATCTTTCTATGGGTGGCCAAAACCCGCAGAGCGTGATATTTGGCTGTGCACAAGAGAATTGGTTTAGAGCCTGGCCTCAGGGATCTGCTACCAAACCTTCACAGGTGGCTAATCCTTCTGTGTATTCCCTTCAGCCATGAACAAAGGGGTCGGACGCAGGGCCTGGTCTCTGGACAGGTCCTGCACACAGCCCTCCAAGAGCAGGTAACCCAAGATGTGTATGGCCTTTGATCAGCCACAGTATGATGTCGTTTAACATGTCATGAGTGATGAAATATGTGAGGTAATACGCAGGACATACCAGGGGGAGTCAAGTTAAAGTTAGCTAAGTAAACCATAACTGATGGATTTCAGTGGATGTTTGTTTTTTACCTATTTTAATACCTAAATATAACACCACTTTAACTTTTGTTTTTCCAGTGAACTTCTAGGTTTTTTAAACAACCTGGAGTAGGATCTTATTACCCTACCTAATTATAACACCACTTTAACCTTCTTTCAGCGAATTTCTAGATTTTCTTACCATACAATAAGATCTTATGAACATACCTGACTATTACATCACTTTAACCTTTTTTTCTTCAGTAAATTGTGGAGTTTTTGATCATTCATTCAACACTACAGGGCAGCCTACCCCATCTCTGTGCTCGGCCTTTGGTCCGTGACCAGGTCCTGTTCCCAAATCCATGCAAGCGGCAAACTCCATTATGTGCACAGCCTTCAACTGTGCATGGAGGGCTTTGGGCACCCAAACCCCTTTATGGGAGAGAGTAATTACTATTGTATTTGTGTTTGTTCTTTGCATTATGTTCCACATTTGTTTCACATTTGTTGCAGTTTTCATCTACTGCTTTTGTAGACTTTTTATGTTGTTTCTATTTATTTAGTTTTTCATTTTTTTGCAGTTTTAACTACTGTTTTGCAGTTTTTTTTATATTGTGTTAACTTTTTTTACATTTTTGTATTACTTCTCTTTTTTTACACTAGTCTTTGTGTTATGTTTGTGGATGCTGTTCAATGGCCCCCGTATATTTTGTTCTATTACCTTTACCACGGGCCACAACTTCATGACTGTATCTATAGTATATCTAGGGAATGTTGCTTGTTGCCATAATTGTCTTGCTATTGTTATTGCAGCACTTCCTGCCGAGCAGTTTGTTCTATTTCTCCAGGTTTCTTCTTCTCCATCTCTGCATGCACTATGCTGTTTGGGTGTATAGCGCGCAGATGCTTTCACTTTCCAATGATTCCAACCGAATGCTGGTCAGTCTTCCCACTGCGGAGCATCTTCTGACACATAGTGCAGGTACCCTCCTGTGCTCTCATTTGTTCTCACCAGCTGGAAGGCTGATGAACTCTCACACACCTTTGTTTACTTTGATGGACTTGCTTGTTGTGCTGCTGCAAACGTGCTTGGGAAATAACAGATTTCTTCATCTCCGGATGGTTTGCTTTGCATAGGATTGGGGGATGATACAGTTGTATGCTCTTCCACAGTTTTATCTGATGCCTTAATGGCTTCGGAGTGCATTTTCCGCAAACTAGCTCTATTAAACACCCAATTCAATAATGGTGATTAGAAAAATCATTTGAGTTTTTTTTCTAAAGGGTATGTTCTTTTTTTAATAGTGTACCCTGAATAGCTAATGAAATAGCTGCTTTCATTTTTATTTATTTTTACTTCCCATAAGCACTGTAGTACTCCCACGGGATCCATTGAACCAATAAGCGGATCCTGCTGAAATGCTGCATAGGGTTACTTCCACTACAGGTCCTGTGGAAGTATACAAGGGCCCAACAGTTCTAAAAAGAAGTTGTATTCACTATTAGGGAATAGCCACAGTCCCAAATATGAAATGTCTTGAAGGTTTTAGAGAAATGTCTGTATTCGTAGGTATTGTGGTACTGCTGAAAATTGTACTACGGTACCTATGAGACAATTTATTTGGTTAATGTCACTACTTTGATGTGTACACAAGGATTTCCCACCCTCTTACTATCATTAGAGAGCGGCAGTAAGCAAGGTTCACACCCGGTTGAGTGTATGTTGTTTTTTATGCATTTAGCAAAACATTTTTGGTAGTGCAAAAATACAGAAATTGACTTCTGGCAGACAATTCGAAAATTCCATTCTGGTGATGAAGAGGAGCATCAGAAAGATTCACGCATCACCTCCCAAACTATTATGTAGGACTTCTTCACTGTAAGAAAGTGAGTTATTAGTTGTGCAGGGTGTGAGGTCTGTGCAAGTGATAGGGAGTGTGGGCTAGTAAGCATCATTCGCTGGCTTGCACTAACAATACTCAATAAATTATTTTTGTTTTCGTTACTACGCACTAATTAACAAATATATAAGTAAGGCATGTAGAAATCCCTTTGTGACACTCTGATAGCACCCAAGATCACAGTACCCCAACCTATTCCAGAAAGAACATCATGATAAACGGGGTATCACTTTAAATAAACAGTTCTACTGGTTTTTATCCAGGGGTCATCCCAGAAACTATTGGCTTTGTCAGAGATCACCACAACGACATAAAGGGAAAGCCTATGTGTTTTGCCAAAGGTTCACCACATTAAAAGACAAATATCCCACATGTTAAAAACCAGCATCATTTTATAATTAATAACCTGGTGTAAATGTAATCATTAATGTCAATAAAGTATTTCAACATCAATCAAAAATTATTGTCAGCATTATTTTATCAATAAAGCATTTGAAATGAACCTCACGTGGGTCTGTGTCTTTTTTGTACACATTTAGGCCACATAAAATGCAGCCATAGATCCAGCTACTAGTGGACTCAGCTGAAGAGCAAACACTCCAATTTTAGAAACATTTTAATTCAGGTTTATAAGCTTGAGAGGGGGGTGGTCATAATTATTTGGACCCTGTTAACTTCGGGTCACTGGTTAATTTCCTTGGGAGGGAAGTGGCTGCTCTCCTGAAGCCCCCCACTCTCTTTTAACCAATAGTGATGCCTCTGCAATCATGAGGTCACCACATCCAGTAACAATGTAGGGCTACTTCAGGCCTGAAGGGCATTATGGGGTGCTGCCTATTGGGACTGGTTAGCAGGGTCCCAGCACACTTTCAAATCATAACTTAGCATCAGCAAAGGCAAAAAGTTAGGGGGTAACCATGCCAAGGAGGCATTTCTTTACACTGACTTTACCTCTGAGTCCCACTAATATTATAAGGCCTATTCCAGGTCAAAATTGCAGGTTGCTCATTCGCCTACATCACACCCAAGACATAGAACAACCTCCATCAACACATCAGAGTCTGCTCCTCACTTCTTGAGGTTCACAAAAAGCTGAGGACCTGGCTCTTCATATAAGCACCTTGGGACCACATCGCTACACACCTTGCCCAAGCATATAGATACCTTTTTGGGTTAGTAGTACCCTATACAAATCGACGTATTAGATAAAATAACATCTAACCGTGCAAAGTTTCCTCTGCTCCAGGCTACCTGTGAGCAGTTACTGAACTGTGCATGCTGGTAGACTCACACTTGCAGCCCACACAGAGTAACCAGCCAAGTGCTACTCATTCTAGCTGTGCCACAGTGGTCTTATTCTAAGGTGGTGGTAAATATGTGCAGTACATTTACCAAGTGTTAATATCTCCTTTTTGTCTCCCAGAACAGGCTACTGTGGCCATTAAAGTCCAAACCTTGCTGCACATGGCCATGGTGGGGGTTGACAGCAGGTCCCATGGAAGGCCAACCCCCCCTGGGTCAGTCAGTACCCAATAGACCCTCAGTCCACATTATTCCTATTTTTATGTTTATTTATCTTTCACTGTACTTCTGCAGTACCGCCACTCAAGAATCACACCGCTATACTGCAAGACCGCAAGGTACACCCATTGAAGCTTACTTGGTTTTGTGGTATCAGTCTCCTATGGAATAAATGTAGCACATGCTGTCTCACATTGAGAGTCTCCTGCGTACCTCACAGGGGCCACATTGGGTCCTGTGGAAGTACTGAGTACCCGCAGCATCATTTTGTGGCTACCCCCCAGAGTGCCACAGGTTCAATGTACTTCTTTCTATTCAGCCCCTTTGTAGCATATTTTTTTTATTACATTCAGCACACTGAAACCCAGCCCCAAAGACCTATAATGGTTGCTGCAATATTTTTCTTCATGTTGTGAGAAGCCAATCAGATCTCTCAGTCCTGTGGGACTAACATGACCGGCTGTAAAAAAGCTCTCTAAGCCAAATCACATCACTCTTTTTTTTTTTATTACAGTCATGCTGGAGTAAATATAATTGGAATCCCTTCATGTCCACACCAAGTGCTACTTCATACCCAAATTTCTAGAAAACCGCTGAACAGATTTATACAGATACCAAGAAAAATGCTTTCTGAGTAAAGTTCTTACTTTCTGCTAAATTTGGTGTAATTCTGTTCAGCTATTTTTTCTGTATTGCTTCCCAAACGATCCTATCGGCTTGACATATCAACCTGAAACTTTCCAGGAATGAGCTGAGTTGGAAGAACTTAAAAAAAAAAAAAAAAACATGTAGTTTCATCAAATGGCACCAAAGGTATTAGCAAAACAAAAATCATGCTTCCCTGCTTCCCTAAACAAATAAAATGTTAAATGGATGGTTAACACAGCATTTCTTTTTTGTTTTAGTCAGTAGTGGCTTGCAGGGCATGGAAGGGGTGGGGGGCAGGGAATAAACATTAATTTAATAAAAAAAAAAAAAAAACACTTACCTTCCTTTGCTGTCGTGCTGCTCCTCTCCTCCGTTGCGGGCTGCAGGCACAGGCAGACTGGGAGCCTACAGCACATGTGTGTTTGGCCGTTCTGAAATGGCCAGCCAAACATACATGCGTAGTGAGGGGGAGTTCTACGCATCCCCTCCCCCCACTGCTCTTCACCCCGTGGCCCTGCACCTTTACAAGAAAACAATAATATACTCAGTTTATTATCATTTTCTGATAAAGGCTGTGCAGCTGCCACTGCTGGCGGGGGCTGACACTCCTCCGCTCTAACAGAGAAGCTGCCCCTGTTTTCAGTGGTGGTAAAATAAATGCTTTCAGAATGACAGCATTGCTCTTTGAGCATTAAACAGTATTCATGTCAAGCTGAACTAAGGTGGATAAAAAAACAACTGCTTCAAACTAACTACTGACAGGCGGAAGTTGTGATCCTTGACAGTCTTATCTAGGGACTCTACCTGGTAGCCTGCAAAGCTTGGACCCACCACCTCCCCCAAACCATGTTAAGAACCATGTGAATGACTAGCCAAGTAAACACAGTCTCATCCTGCTGGGTCAATACACTACATATGCTAAAGAATCAAATGGCTCCCCACAAACACCCACAGAAACATTATTTAAGCCCTCATCATAACCAAACTGTACTACAATAATACTCTCTATGCCGGAAACAACACTCAGCTGACCAGACAAATCTAAACCATAAATTCTTCACCAAGACCCAACCTCAACCTAGCACCCTGCATGCACAATACCCTGCATCTCAAAGAGGTCTGCCATCCCTCCTTCCACAAACAAGCGATTTTCAAACTCCCTCTGCAAACTTTCAAAACCTTACACCAGATAGGTCAACATCAAGTTCCACAAGTCTACTACACACCGCTGCTCAGTCATCCTCATACTCGTACACATCATCTGCATACTCAGAACCATAACAGGTGGTTTTGCCTTCCTTGCTCCTAAATCCTGGATAGACGTGACAGTTCAACTAGACCAGGCCCAGGCTCAACTTAAACTGCTACCAAGGAATCCTTACCAATGTGTGAAATTAAACATTGTAGAAAAAGAACCCTGTCAGCAAAAAGTTACACATACTAATATTGCACTTTGGCCCTCATTACAACCCTGGCGGTCGGTGTTAAAGTGGCGGTAATACCGCAAACAAGCCGTGGGAAAAAAATAGGATTACGACTGTGGCGGAAACCGGCAACATAGACAGCCACTTTAACATTCCGACCACCACGGTGGTAGAAACAAACACTGCAGCGGTAACCGCCAACAGACAGGCAGATGACAAAGGGGGTCATTCTGACCCCGGCGGGCGGCGGGAGCCGCCCGCCTGGAGGGTGCCGCCATATGGCCGCTCCGCGGTCGAAAGACCGTGGAGGCCATTCTGGCTTTCCCGCTGGGCTGGCGGGCGACCGCCAGAAGGCCGCCCGCCAGCCCAGCGGGAAACCCCTCCCCACGAGGAAGCCGGCTCCGAATGGAGCCGGCGGAGTGGAGGATGTGCGACGGGTGCAGTGGCACCCGTCGCGAATTCCAGTGTCTGCAAAGCAGACACTGGAATTCAAAGTGGGGCCCTCTTACGGGGGCCCCACAACACCCCTCACCGCCATCCTGTTCCTGGCGGTCGGAACCGCCAGGAACAGGATGGCGGTGAGGGGGTCGGAATCCCCCATGGCGGCGCAGCAAGCTGCGCCGCCATGGGGGATTCCGAGGGCAGCGGAAAACCGGCGGGAGACCGCCGGTTTTCCTGGTCTGACCGCGGCCAAACCGCCGCGGTCAGAATGCCCTGCGGGGCACCACCAGCCTGTTGGCGGTGCTCCCGCATCCCCGGCCCCGGCGGTCCTTGACCGCCGGGGTCGGAATGAGCCCAAAGTTCTGCCCACCTTATTTCAAGACGCCTATCCGCCACCTTTTCCGGGGTGGAAACCAACGCGATCAAAAGCACAGCAGAAACAGTACACAGAAGGGAAAACACTCACCTCTCGACACCCAACGAGGAACCAGGATGCCATGGAGCCCGAACTACACGTCCTGCCCATGCTGGTGTATCTTCTCATCTACCAGGAGTACGAACAGTGGCAGCGACGACTACGGTGAGTACTGCACCTACAACACAGGGGAGGGAGGGGAGGAAAGAGAGTAACACACACACGCAACACCCCCACCCTCACCCTCACACCCAACAACATACACATAAATACATGCATCAACATTACATATACACTCCCCCACCTCCTGGAAGAACACAAGGACAAAAGGAAATGATTGTAATGATTGTAATTATAAAGAATCCATTAGTCAAAAGTCAAAATTCAGTATATACAAATATGTACACCGACTACACAAGTCCGGATAGTGTACCAATCATTGTCCGTGACCCACTGGGCCCAAAATGCATGGGCGAAGCCCACACATGATACCTAACTCAAAACGGAGAGAACACTGCTGGGGCATCAGATCGAAAATACACAGGCACCTCAGTGGGAGGGGGAGGGGGGGAACATTAGCCTGATGAACGCATGAGGCCCTGCTGTACGAGGGTGCTCCATGCCCATTGCTGTATCCTAGGGAGTGCAAAGCCACAGTCTCACAAGCCTCTTCAGTGGGTGGTTTGCCCACTGCTGCATCCTGAGGAGTGCAAAGCCACAGTCTCTCAAGTCTCTCCTGTGGGTGGTTTGCCCAGTGCTTTATCCTGGGGAGTGCAAAGCCACAGTCTCACAAGTCTCTCCAGTGGGTGGTTTGCCCACTGCTGTATCCTGGGGATTGCAAAGCCACAGTCTCTCAAGTCTCTCCAGTGGGTGGTTTGCCCACTACTTAAAACTGGGGAGTACAAAGCCACAGTCTCACAAGTCCCTCCAGTGGGTGGTTTGCCCACTGCTTTATCCTGGGGAGTACAAAGCCAAAGTCTCACAAGACTCTCCAGTGGGTGGTTTTCCCACTGCTTTATCCTGTGGAGTGCAAAGCCACAGTCTCTCAAGTGGATAACAGTCTCCACTGGTTCTGGAGGGGGCATGGTGCCCAGAGTGCTCCACGTGTAGTGTGGCCGGTACAATTACCTCACCTGGGTGTGCGTGCCACGAGATTGGCGAGGTTCAGGTAGCATGATTCGTCATGGAGGCAGCGACATATCCTACACTGCTGAGGCTTCGCATTCCACCTGCAGGTGCAAACAGTGACGGAAGTCATGCCTCATGGAAGCTGCCCAGGGTCTAGGAACTCCCCTCCAGCCTCAGACGACTGACCACTGGGGATGGTAGCCATGTCAGCGGTGGTGCCAGTGTCCGAGGATGCCACGGGCCGGTGGCGGTGCTTGCAGCGGTGTCTGTGGCAGTGGTGCTTGCGGCGGTGTCTGTGGCGGTGGTGCTTGCAGCAGTGTCTGTGGCGGCAGTGCTGGCGGCGGTGTCTTTGGTGGCAGTGCTGGCGGCGGTGCATGGGTCAGCACCTGCTGAGGGACAAAGCAGGACGTCTCCTGCAGCCTCGGACAGCTGCCCACTGGGGAAGAGGCTGGGGACTATCACTGAGGCTGTTGACGTGCCGGGGGTGGTGCAGGTGGCGGTGCAGGTGGCGGTACAGATGTCGGTGCAGTTTGGCGTGGTCGTGGACAGAAGGGATGACACTGGTCCCTCAGTCGGTGCCACCATGCCCTCTCCTGACCTGCTCTTCTGCTTTTGGCCCTTCCCCACCTTTGAGGGTACCGCAGTTGTCTTGACACTATCCCCTTTGGTTTTTACTGAGCCCTTGGTACCTGTTAGTTTTGGCTTCTCCCTCCGGGATGTGGGCACCTTTTTCACCTTGGCAGGTGGCGGAATGTCCTTGCCCTCGCTATGTGGCATACTGACAGCCCTGATGGGTGGTACACTCGATGACCCTGGAGTTGCTGGCACCACTGTGCCTCAGGACGTGGTGGCTGAGGTGCTGGGCTGGGACCTGGAAAGCCTGGCCCTAGGTGAAGGACGGGGGGGGTAGGGAAGAGGTCAATGTTAGCCAGGAAGAGTTTTTTTAGACACACTGGGACGGGAAGATGGAGGGGGTTTGGGAGTGGAGGTAGAGGTAGTGGTTGTAGGAGGTGTACGCCTGCTGAATTTGGGTGAAGGTGCATGGGCCGGAGGCTGTTGTGAAGTGGATGGCTGTTGGGTGGGTGTGTGCCTGCGTTTGTGTACTTTGGGAGGAGGGTTCACTGACACACTGGGAGAGGACACTGGGGAGGTGTGAATGGTAGTGGGGGTGGTGAGTGCATGTGAGAGGTGTGTGGAGATGGGCGTGCTGGTGATGGAGGTAGTGGCTGAGGATGTAGTGCATGCAGGTGTGAGTGGAGACGAGACAGGGAGGGAGGAGAAGGACGTGGAGGAGGGGAACACAGTGGAGGCAGTGGATGTTGGTATGTCTGCATGGGGATGGTGCTTGTGTGAGTGCCTGTGGGATGTGTGGTGCTTATGTTTACCATGTCCACTCTTGTGTGTTGATGTGTGTGCATGCTGGTCTGATGGTGTCTTGGGATAGGCTGAGGTACAGGGAATTGGGTCTGGGTGGAGGAGGCTGGAGGGGGGAGGCTGGACACAGGGACAATGGCTGTCATCAGTGCTGAGGCCAGAGCCTGAAATGCTTTCTGTTGGGCTGCCGCCCAGAATGAATGCCCTCCAGGTATGCATTTGTTTGTTGCAAATGCCTCTCTACACCCTGGATGGCATTCACAATGGTAGATTGCCCAACAGTGAGGGATCTCAGGAGGTCAATAGCCTCCTCACTGAGGGCAGCAGGGCTGACTGGGCCAGGGCCTGAGGTACCTGGGGTGAAAGAGATGCCCACCCTCCTGGGTGAGCGGGCACGGGAAACACGCTGAGGGGCTGCTGGGAGGGGGGGTGCTGGTAGGGGGCGTGGCGGCTGTATCTGTTGAGCCGGTGGGCACAGAGATGCCTGCCACCGCAAGGGAGCTCCCATCATAGGAGGAGTCGCTGTCACTGCTGTCTGCTCCCGTCCCCGCAGTGGAGCTCCCCTCGCCTTCCGTCCCACCAGTGGCTTCAGACTCCTTTGCTTCACCCTCCAGGGCCAAATGGGTTGCAGCTCCCTCCTGCTCCGGTGCCAATGCTCCTCTGCCTGATGATGCTATTGCACACAAGAACAGGGAGACCACAAAAAGGGGGGGGGAAGACAGAAGAAAGAAATGTTTAGTGCATGCAACACCACTGCTGTTGCCAGACACAATACGCATGGAGCAGCCCTCTCCACTACGCCATGCACTGACAGTTCCTAGAAATTTCAGATGCCATGGGGTACGAGGCCTAAGACCAATTGCTGAACACCTGGAAGTCACAGGAGCCTGACTAGGTGTAGATGGCTCTTACCACTGGTGGGGTTAGGGTGCCACATAGCCTGCTTCACAAGGGACCTTGCCTACCAAGTTTGCCCTGGGCTAGGGGAACCCACTGCCCACCTCCCCCACCCAGACACCATGGCATCAGGGAGGTCCCAGCCAATGCTCTCTAACGTGTTGTCCAGAGTGTTGTCTGCCCTGCTGAAAACACATGCGCAGCTACATCGTTTTCCCTCAGGTGGAGGATTTGCCCACAGAGAAAGGTGACTTCTATGCCCTGGGACATATCCCCAACATCATTAGTGCCATTGATGGGACACATGTGGCATTTGTAGCCCCCGCAGGAATGAACAAGTGTATAGAAACCAGAAGAGCTATCATTCGATGAATGTGCAGATGGTGTGTTTGGCAGACCAGTACATCTCCCATGTGAATGCCAAGTATCCTGGCTCTGTGCATGACGCTTACATTTTGAGAAATAGCAGCATCCCTTATGTGATGGGGCAACTCCAGAGGCACCGTGTGTATCTAATTGGTGAGGGCAAGGTCCCAATACAGTTGACATAGGTGTCTGGGTATGGGGCTGTCCCTAAGGGTTAGTGTGTGTCTAACAGATATCCATTGACATTTGCAGGTGACCCTGGTTACCCCAACCTGTCATGACTACTGACCCCAGTGAGGAATCCCAGGACAAGGGCAGAGGAACGCTACAATGAGGCACATGGGCGAACTAGGAGGGTGATCGAAAGCACCTTCGGCCTCCTGAAGGCCAGATTCCGGTGCCTCCATCTGACAGGTGGCTCCCTATACTACTCACTGAAAAAGGTGTTCCAGATAATCGTGGCCTGCTGTATGCTGCACAACCTGGCTTTGCGACGGCAGGTGCCTTTTCTGCAGGAGGATGGGCCAGATGGTGGTCTTGTGGCAGCTGTCGAGCCTGTGGACAGTGAAGAAGAGGAGTCAGAAGAAGAGGATATCGACAACCAAAACAACATCATCATGTAATACTTCCAGTGAGACAAAGGTAAGAAGATGTAACTGCTTCCCACATCTCATACTGTTGTTTGAGCTAGCATAAGTCTGTCCTTTTCACTCAGTGTATGGACCCTGACTTGTCACTTTGACTTTCCATTTCACAGATCTGGGTCCCACTTTGTGGCCTCTGCTCTGTTTACTTCTGGCCTACAGCTGTATTACATTGGTATGTGAACAAGTACATTGAAATTGCTATATTCCATAGTTGTTGCAATTACACATTTGTGAATTTGTTTTGTGATTGAACTGTGTTTATTCCTGTGCAAATAAGTGGAGGTGGGTTGTAAAATAGGCTGGGGTGATGGTGGAGGAATGTCCATGGCAGAGTCCAGTCTATTTGTTTCACAGGTGCATTGTCCAAAGGGGCATAGGAAGTGGAGCAATGGCAGTTTAAGGATGGACAGGGTGACATAGTGGGACAGAAGGGTGACATTCAGGGAGGGTCTAATTTCCAGGTGTTGGTCTTGGCAATGTTCTCTGTCTTGTTCCTGGATCTCAGGGACCGTTTGCGGGGTGGTTCTCCATCTGCAGGGGGTGGGGTGCTGGTGCCCTATTGTTCCTGTGGTGGTGCCTCCTGTCCACTAGCGCCGGCGGAGGTGGAGGGCTGTTCATCGTCCAGGCTATTGTCAGGGGCCCCTTGTTGTACCACTGTGTCCCTCCTGGTGTTGAGAAGGTCTGCCAGCACCCCTGCAATGGTGACCAGGGTGGTGTTACTGGACTTCAAGTCCTCCCTGATCCCAAGGTAGTGTTCCTCCTGCAGCCGCTGGGTCTCCTGAAACTTGAGCACTACCGTTGCCATGGTGTCCTGGGAATGATGATACGCTCCCATGATGTTGGAGAGTGCCTCTTGGAGTGTCGGTTCCCTGGGCCTGTCCCCCCGTTGCAAAGCAGTCCTCCCAGTTTCCCTGTTATCCTGGGCCTCTGTCCCCTGAACCGTGTGCCCAATTCCACTGCCCCCAGGTGCCTGATCATCCTTTGTTAGTGGGTTTGCCTATGTTCCCTGTAGTGGTGGACACACTGCTGATTGACATGTCCTGGGGACAGAGGGATGGGCCCGCTGGGTGGGTGCTGTGCTGGTGTTTCCTGGGGGGGGGAGGGTCTGTGGTGGCTTGTAACAGTGACAGGGGAACCGACTGTCCAGAGGTCCCTGATGAGCCGGACTGGTCATCTTGATCCAGGCGTGCAGAGCTGCTGTCATCACTGTGGGCCTCTTCTGTGGGGGGACTGGATATGTCTGGCACCTCCTGTCCGGTGACGTTGGGTAGGGGTCCTGTTGGGGTGTAAATGCATAGTTATTGTATCTAGGGCAAAAAAATACAAAATGTGCAAGGGTCTCAGGTTGCATGGGGCAAAAATGGCAGGAACTCGAATTGCTGTCGTCCTTGCTCCAACTCGTGGTAAACCTCTTTAACGGAAAAGTCCCTAATCTAAATTTAATAAAAAGACTTTTAATGTAAGGAGGTATTACGTTGTCCACATAGGTTTCGAACTTTGGGGGCATTTGTGGTCTAGAAACTGTATTGTCCTACTGCCTTGCCCCTGTTTGGACCAAATCTGCATCAGAACCATCTCCCAATAGCATCGCTTTATACGTGGTTTCACTTCCTTGGTTAAGCTGCGGGAATCTCTCCACACCTCCTCCATTTTGATGCTTTGGCACATATCTCTAACGCATTTAAACCAAGGAATTGACATTGCATCCTCGAGAGTTAGTAACTCTGTAGCGGCTACTTGGAAGGATACCAAATGGTCAGATGACCAGAGGTGCTCCCAATACAAAAGTGGTTTCAAAGCGATTTCGTTATGGATCTCATTTAGCACTAGATCTAATCTAAGGGGGATCAGGGGAGTGCTCATCGGCAAGCGCAACAAATTACATATGAATCGGTTTTCAACCAATGTCAGACTCCTGGAGTCACAGTGGCCCCAAAGCTCAGCACCATAGGTTGAGGCTACCATTGCCGCAGCCTTGTATACAGTGATAGCCGGCGAGATTTCCCCCTCTAAAGAGTCTTTAATTTTCTTCCCTATCACTGCTGACCTCTGCCGAAGGACAGAGACACTCTTTCCAATTTGTGCTGACCATTGTTGGTCGTCCGCTAATCTGATCGACAAGTAATCGAACTGGCTGACTCGTTCTATCAGTTCTCGCCTAAGGTCATTTTCCCACTGAATTTCTTATTTGAGTGAAAAACCATAAATTTGGACTTATCTGTGTTTATTTCGAGCCCCTCTTCTCACAGAACATAGAGAAAGCACCTATTCGTTTTGGAGACCCATTGGGGTTCTTGAGATCAGTAGAGTGTTGTCCGCAAACATTAAAATAGGGACAGGGCTCCTGCTAACTTAGGTGCATTGTGATTACACCTCATCAGCTGATCTACTGCACCGTTAATAAAGAGGCTGAACAGGGTAGGGGCTAGAACACAACCTTGCCTCACCCCTTTTGCAATGGGTATAGCTTCTGTCAAGTTACCACCCTGTGACCATCGGACTTCGGCATAAGTTTCCCCGTGAAGGTATTTTATCAATCTCAGTAATTCGCTGTTAATATTGTAAGACTCCAGGACATTCCACAGCAAGTCGCGTGGGACGAGATCGAAGGCAGTCTTTAAATCAATAAAAGCTACGTACAGATGGTCTTTTTTTAGGTTTAGGTATTTCCAACAAAGGAGATTAAATCTAAATACCTGATCTATTGTACTTACTCCTTTCCTGAATCCTGTTTGAGAATCAGAGAGGACCTGAGTATCCCCCATCCATGTCTGCAGTCTGGTCAATACCTGCTTGCAAAATACCTTTTGGCTCACACTGATTAAACTTATTAGTCAAAATTAGCTGGTGATTCCCTGTCTCCCTTTTTGTAAATGGGGACTATTATTGCTCCTTGCCATGTAGAGGGGAGCTCGCCACCCCTCAGGATCGCATTGCTAAGTGTGTTTAGATACAAAGACCAGATTCTAGGTCGAGATAAGTACAAGTCGCCTGGGACACCATCAAGGCCAGCGGCCTTTCCTTTACGTAGTGTTTGAAGACCCAAAATAGTTTCTTTCAAGGAGAAAAAAACCCAGATCAAAACTTAATGGGTTATCTTTTCCAAGAGATAGAGTATGGGGATACAGAGCCCTTCAGGTGTAAGTAGATGTTCACTGGTACAGTTGTTGGAGTCCACCCTATAAAGATTTTCAAAATGTGACACCCAAATTGCTGGCAAAATTGTTGGATAACTCTCAGTTTTTTGAGGATGTTCCTTTCCTACCACCGATTTCCAGAACAATTTTGTATTCCCCTTTTGAAGGGAGCCTATCAGGGCATTCCATTCTTTAATTTCCCACAGTTTTTTGGCATTTTCCAACACTATTTTGTAGGAAGACCTTGCTGCTCTTAACTCCTGACTATTTCCTTTCTGTAATGCTCCCAACAGCTGTAATTTGGCCTGTCGGCAAGAACTAGAGAATCATCTCAATGATCTATCTGTGGTTTTCCCTCGTTTTCTTACTACCAGAAAAAGAGGTCTCAGCCGATTGACCAAGGAGCAATGCAGGTTAGTCAGGTCCTCCAGTGCAAAGTCAGTGTGCTTCAGAGGGAGTAGAGTCGTTTTAACTACCTCGTAGATTGAAATCTGGAACTTTATATCATCTGTTAGACACTGTTAGATTATTGTCCATCACGTGTTTGATTAGATTACTGCTGTTGAATGCAGGGGATGAAAAAGCTGTGCAGAGAGCTTGTGGGTCACTATCGACCATAGGAATGACAGTCATATCAATAAGGGAATGCCAAAGGATATAATCAATTAAGATATAATCTAGGTGACTCATATATGATCCTTTTTTGTACCTGGGCATTGCCGGAGTGTCAGACTTTGTATTCCCATTTACTACTCTTAATCCTGTGGTGTTTATTAAATTCTCAAGTACGGTTACCGCTCCCTCAGATTTCTTTGCTATGTCTTGTACCGGGCCTGACTTGTCCCAAGGGTCTGCAAACTGAATTCCTTCTCGTAGCTAATCATCCTTGCAGTTTAACTGCATGTTACAGTCCCCTGCAATAATTATGCCCTGTCCTCCTGACCACTGGTTCAGGAGGTCCGTAAAATGGTTCAACAGAGCAATCTGAGTTTTTCGTGAACCAGGTCTAATATAAATATTTATGATCACTATACAGGTGTGCCCCTTTGAATTACTAGATTCGATCTCCACTGCTAGTATGTCTATAGTGGGGCACGTTAGTTCCTTCACCTTGGGAAACAGATCTTGTTTCAGCCAGATTATTAGCCCTCCTGAAGCCCTCCCAGACGATGATGGGAGTGCGGCCTTCTGGAAGGACCAATATCCTGGTCTGTGGGTAATTGAAGTTGCCCACGTCTCCTGAAGAAGGATGATGTGATGTTGATCTATAAACTACTTCACTCTGGGTTAGTTGTTTTAGATTGCACACCTGCCACATTCCAGGATAATAATTTAATTAGGGAATCATTACAATTTCCTGTATTCGGCCACCCCTCCTTTGCCCTTGCTGGAGGTAAGGCTGCTTCCCAGTCCTGCCCTTCTTCATGGCCACTAGAAATTTTACAGGACACTAATTCCTCTATTTCCTCTGTTCCCAGACCACCCTCAGGCGAGCTGTCTGAGGCACATGGTTCCGGAGCTGTTTTTATTGGCTGACCATTTCTCACTTCTCTGGTGTTGGGGGCTTTGAGTCAATCCACAGTTAAAGTTGCACTCCTTGGACCCTGACCAGGAATGCATGTATTTGAGCAAGGTGTGTTGCTTAGACTTCCTCTGGAAAACAAATTAATCATTATGGGGGGAAGTGTTTGGGTCAGAATAACTTGGGATTGAATGCCAGGTCTCAACCTTTGCTCAAGTGCTAATAATCCCTTCACTCGAGACTGGCTATTCAATTTCAGCCCTATAAAGTCTGATTCTAGACCTTCATTTGAATATCTCTGGACATTAACCATATCTTCACATATAACTGACCTACATTTCTTTACTCCCCTTATCCAGTGTTTCACTTTATTTTTAAGTAAATCCCTTTGTTCTTTGTGACCATTACTTAACTTTGGAATATTCAACATGTATACATCATGCTGACTGGGCGTGATCTGGGTCTGCAAAGTTTCCTATGTGGTATCCCCATTCTTAAGTTCAGGGTTCTCTTTCCTATACACCCCTCGATTTGCCCCTCTCATTGAATTAATTTCACACAGTCTTAAATTGGACTCTTCGGATACCACACAAACTTTCTCAAGACAATTATGTGAGGCCATTCCATCCCTCTTTCCCTTACATTCCCTTGCGGTGAGGGTTTCACTTTTCGGTGTTTGCTCGGGCTCAAGGGTGGATTTCCTTATATTCCCAATTACGGCAGTTATGCCATCCAGTTTCTCGTGTATCACACAACTCAAGGATGTCATATATTCTCTCAAGTTCACTATTTCATCTCTCAACTTTGTTAGCTGGGCCTCAACAAGGCATTACCCCTGGGTAGCTGGCTGTGTTAATACCCCCTCAGGTCCCTTGGATGCGCTGTCTTCATTACTAGTAGCTGTCAAAGATACTAGCGGTGTAAAACGGTTAAAACATTCAATAGGAGGAGAGGTAATCTCCTGTGGGATGAGTGCTCTCACTTGGGGACAGTCTGTGGGGGAAACTGGAACTTCTGATGTAGTAGGCTCTAAGCGACTCTCTCTTGGGGGTTTTGCGTGGGGTTCTTTTCTCGCAGGGGTAAAATAGGACTTTATGTCCTTAGTTACAGCACCATTTCCCCTCTTCGCAGACTTGGAGGATTTAGGGGCAAGTAGACTCTCTACTTCCTCAATTAAGTTATCAATTTGGTACAGTGTACAATTCTCAGCTGAATGTCTTGGCAATTTCCTCGTCGCTCCCTGCCCTAAATGGTTACCCCTAGCTTTCCTCTTTCCCATCCCATGTGTTCAGATGTAACTCCAAATGGTATAAAAAATATGATACTATTGACTCCACCTAGATGCTTCCACGGTTAATCGACGGGCTAAAAAGATAAGCCCTGCCCTGACTCTTCCTGGAGCGGACGGATGCAGACGGTGCGGGGGTGGCAGCGCTTTTATAGCCCCTGTGATCACTTGGCCCCGCCCCCTGTATGCCACAGGGTCTTCTGGAACTTGCTGTCCTTTCTGTCTCACAACAAGTGTCTGCTGCTACTGAAGTTGACTTAATTACTAGATGCTTGTGCAGGAATCATGGAAAGAAATAACCCGACTACAGATATCAGCACATAAAACAACTCTTATGCCACATAAAGTTAACAATGTTTACTGTTAGTAACAGCACTCTCACTTGGGCCAAGTACGAAAGTACAAGTTCTTTGCCAAGAATTTGATGAACACTCAAATGCCGTGAACTAGTTCTGCACACAAGCGTTTATGCCAAAGTTACATAAGACCTCATTGCGCTGGACACTGCCTGTTCAAGAGGTAAGTGCGAGGAAAAAAACCTTCCCAGACGGCTGAGTTGTATTCCTTAAAATTCCAGTAACCCGGTAATCCAGTAATTCGAAAGTGACTTCCCTCGACTTCCCTCTAGCGCAGGTTTCTAGTGCAGGTCTCTAGCTCTCACATCTCATCCCCCAGCTTCAAAGTGTTTGAAGAGTTTCAGGAGTACCAGGGAGGCGTCACTCACCGTCCTTATTGTGGCTCCACGTAGCGCTGGGGGCTGAGGAGAACTACCGCCGTAAGATCAAATTAGAGGCCCGCAAAGGCCGGTTTGAGCCGTGTCCTTGCAATACAGTCCCCACAGCTGCGATGTAGACGCAGAGCGTAGGGCGGCACTTGGAAGTCCGGAACAGAGAGAGAACCTCAGCAGTAATAAGGGCCCCCAGCAAGCAGAGCAGCCTGTCCACCTCAACAGCGTCAGCACATCAGCGAGTGTAACCGCTGAGGAGCCGCAGCGAAAACAGGTAGCGAGTGCAAAAATGAGTGGGCATGGAGGATTGTAGGGTCAGACTGAGGCACCCTAGTCCCCCGCAAGCCATACCCAGCACTAGCCGGGCTGCTTCTGCTGGGCTCTGGGTGCACAATCTTAGTGGCAGCTGTCTACAGCCGTCACGCTCCGCCCATTCCTCTATCAATAAGGGTACTGACTCTTGTTTGCCCCAGGTGGGATTAAAATAAGAACAATGTATTACATTAAGATGGTGAGAGGGTAAACTCCAAGGATGCTGTTCAAGTGGGGCCAGAGGGAACAACTGCAAGGGTGCGGGGAGTAGCAGGGAGCAGGCATAACTCAGAGCATCCTTTGTGAGATGGCTATCGGTAACAGCATTAAGGAAGCCAAAAGATACTCTAAACATTGAAGAGCACTGTGAGAAATTGGGTTGTTGGTTGAGGGGGTATGACCCCTACTCCAGCAAAAGCCACAATCATCATTGCTATTTAGTCGTTATTCGGCAAAACAGCCATAAAAGCACATCAAATATACTATCAAATACAATACAACCATTTAAGACCAGTACATCAATTAGCTTAACGTAAAAATCATTCAATAGCAACATAGATGAATAAATACAATCATAATATTTAATAAAAAGCCAAAAGGCAAAATTCCATTAAGAAACTATAAGAGCTCAGGCCATCACATCATTCAAGAGGGCTAAAATGTTTTAGGCTGATCGTCAACATGTTTAAGAAATAGGAGGATACGTTAAGCTGTGTGAGTGCTTAATATCCTAATCGCCAACTTGAAATTCCAGATCCCTATGTTGCAACAGAGCAGCAATACCCACTCTCTCCTATATGCATGATATTGGGGGCAAAACATTATAGTGTGGTCAATGGATTCTATTGCCTGAGGACGAAAGGGGCACAACATGTCAGACTCTGAACAGCTATGTCGCCATGTTGCTGTAACAGTCCAAAGTGGCAGGATCCTAATCCAAAATTTCATATATAGTACTTTAACGAACAGGGGTTTGATCTCATCCAACTAACCTTCCAAGGAGTAGACTTTTTAAACTCAAGGTAGACTGTAGTAAGACCGCCCACCATCCCAATCCTATAGACCTCACCATCTACAAACCTCCAGTATACTTCCTTAAGCAAGGACTTAGGATTCCTGCATGCTATCTCAGGTACAGTTCAGAGATTCTCACATCCAATTTCAGTTAGGTGGTGTTAAATAAGCCTGAATCATGGAATCCTAGAAGA
Organism: Pleurodeles waltl; assembly: GCF_031143425.1. Classification (NCBI taxonomy): domain Eukaryota; kingdom Metazoa; phylum Chordata; class Amphibia; order Caudata; family Salamandridae; genus Pleurodeles; species Pleurodeles waltl. Next base: position 200,387,504 of record NC_090447.1, read on the forward strand.
CTCAGATAATTTCAATACCTCCTCTAGACCCAACAGTTATGGCAAGAGATCAGCGGACGTCCAGACCCTCCTGCAAAACAGAAGGGTCTATGGCCAACCTCAAGCCAAAGGGGAGTGAGTGGGGTACTAATGGGTAGATTAATATAGAGATGAAGTAGGTGGTTCTCAACTAGCTCCATATTGCTTACATTCTCATGACCCCAAAGTTTCCCACCAAATAATGACAATCCAAGAGCTTGCAAATTGTAAATATGGAGGGCTGGGGATACCGGGTGATATGTGGAGCAACTTAGAACCCTCACAATTTATATTGCTTAAGCTTGAGTCTATACTTCCAAATCGGGGGTGTCCAACCAACCAAACTACTCCATGAGTGTGGACTCCAGAAAGTCAAAAGTGGTGTCCCTCTCCAGAGGGACATCATTAGGTATGGAATGTGAGGGTTTAAAGACCATATACTTGGTCTTTGTAAGATTGGTCCCCAGACCTCCCAGCTTGCAGAAGACTCCAAACTGGTTTAATAGATTTTGAAATCCCATTGGGGATTTTGAAACCAGTAGGGTGTCACCTGCAAACAGGAGTGCAGGAACCTTCCCATTGACCGGCCACAATCCTTTTCAAGGTGAACCACGAAAGTCACTAAATTAACCTGTACTTAACCACCTGGTAGCTTGGCAGAATGGCTGCCAGGCTTGACCAAGAGGCATTGTGCAACTATTTATGCAGCACCCAAACAGTAAAAACCAACACAGGAAAAATCCCAAACGAATTTGGAAAGATTGAGCAAAATGTGGCAAATTATTCAACACTAAAACAACAAAAATGCAATCAATAGGACTGGAGATATGCAATTTTCAAGAAAGTAAAGCACCTAAAAGCACAAATCGCCTCTTGCTGTTATCTGGTCATGCGAGACCAGGTAAAATTCACAAGTTCAAGCTGACCACAATGAGGCCGGGCCAGAGACAGGGACCATTTAAGTGCCACTGAAAGAGTTACTTTCTAAAGTCTAGCACAAAGAGTTCCATTCGTGATGGAGGAGGCCACGAGGAGTAGGGAGAGCGGATGGTCATCGCTGTATCACGAAGATCAGGCTGGACGTTGTGGATGGTCATAGCTGTAGCATGAAGATCCTGTACGGAGTCACATACAGTTGTTGCTGGAGATTTTCACTGGCGGGTCTGTTGATGCTGTAGAGCAAGGTGCAGTTGTTGTGATGCCAGTCTTCCCTAGCATTCGTTTTAGTGTGAAGAGTCAGGTTTACCTGAGCTTTGCGTTGGCAGTCAGCATGTGTGACAAGATTTTGTCACAAATGGGCCCTTTCAATGACATGAAGAGCCCAAAACGTCATTATTCCTCCTTTTCTTTTAAAAGTTAATTCACTGATGTCAGACCAAGGGACTAGACCTGAAAGGGCACCTCTTGGGGTTCAGAAACTCACTCCAGCAGAGGCCAGCAGGACCAGGTCATCTTGGCAGTTGCAGAGTGGCTTCTGGAGTTTGTTGTGTCCCTGTAGCTCAGAGAAAGAGGCCACTGAGCTGACCCTTGGAGTCACTTCAGACTGTGATGAAGGGTGCAGGTCCCATTTTTATACCTGATGCCTTCTTTGAAGTGGGATACGCTTCTGGAGGGTTCCCCTTGCAAAGAATATCAGCAATTTTCTGCATGTTTGCCCTGACCCAGTCTGTCTGGGGGCACAATAGGTTAGTGTGAAGTCCTGTGTGTATGAGCTGGGCCAATGTCTTTGAGGTGAAGCTGCACCCCCACCAACACCCAGGCCCTCCATTGTGATACTGTCTGGGAGGAATGCACGAAGGCCAAATGCCAACTACACCTAGTCATGTGACCTAGGAACAGGTTGCAGGCACCAAATGATTAGGACAGGTAAATACCAGCTTTCTTAAAGTGGCATTTTCAGAAATGTGACTTAAAATACAACTTTATCATTAAAGAGGGTTTTAAATTCAGATTCCTCCGACACTAAACTAGTGACTCCTGCTGGCTACCCCACAAAAGTTAACACTTATTAAATGTAATAAGGTAATTCAATGTTATCTTAAGGGAGAGATAGGCCTTGCAGTAGTAAACAACTTTACTACCAGGACATGCAAAATTTTAAAGTACATGTCCAACTTTTTAAATATAATGTATCCTGTCCGTTGGCTGTTTATGGCCTAAGTTAGGGGTGACATATGTATTAAAACAGGAAGGTCAAGGCCCGACTAAAGTTTTCTTTTGCCAGGTCGAAATGACAGTTTAAACTACACATAGGCTGCAGAAGCAGGCCTGAGGAATGATTAAAAAGGTTACTCAAGTAGCTGACACAATGAGTGCTGCAGGGCGACTAATAGCATTTAATTTAAAGGCCTTGGGTACCTCTAGTACCACTTTACTAGGGACTTTACTAATAAATTAAATGTTCCAATTAGGTGTAAGCCAATTTTACCATGTGTAAATGAGAGAGCACAGCCGTTTAGTTCTAGTTAGCAGTGGTGAAGTGTGCAGAGTCCTACAAATTCAGAAAAGCTGGTTGTGTAAGGGCAAAATGTTTGGGGGTAACTCTCCAGAGTGGGTCAAGTTTAACAAGCAGCCCGGAAGGAGCATGTCAATGTGTTATGACATCATATGATATCGGAGCAGCAGTATCAGGAGGCATCATTTGGTGGGGTGTCATCAAAATCAGGGGAAGTACGTTAGTTCTCTGAAAGACTTGTTGGTGTCTATGCTTGGAAAGGTGCACCCAGTGACAGCAACATCAGGGTAGACTGTGGTGGGTCACAAGGGATTGAAGCAGCAAGTGAGTTGCTGTTAGATGTCAAAGAGCCAATTCAGATAATAGAGGCAATGCAACATGTCTTGCAGGGCATCACAGTAAGGAACTATTTCATGGCCCATCACCAAAGCTGGAAAATAAAGTCAAGGGCACAATGTGACCATCTGCAAAGTATTATTGTCTTTAGTGACAAATTGTCCAAACAAGGCTAAAGGATAAAAGTAGGGAAGCAAGCCTCTGATGGGGCTGATGCAAAGCCCATGATTTATAATTCTTTTTGTATTTTCTGGATAACTGATGACATGAGTTCCTGCAGTGGAAAGTTAAAGTGGTCTATAGCCAGGTTTTTGTTTGAAACAAAACTAGTAGAAAAAACACTCTAGAATATCAAGGAAAATGTGTGTTAGTGCAACAGCACATATCCAGAAAATAGGGCTTTAATTCCTAAATTGCATGCATAACTCTTGACTCCTGGATTGAAGAGGAAACTGTGGATTGCTCGACCAATGCACACATAAGGAATATCAGGTGTTACACCACATGCATATATATATTTATATTTTCACCGAAAAACACAAAGGTTAAATTGACGTTATAGTTAGGAATTGTAATTATATTGTATTTTACATTAAGAAATCCTTAGAAATTTGCTGGAAAAAAACAAAGGTTAAAAGGACGTTTTAAAGTTTTTTAAGGAGAAAATGTCTGCTAAAACATGCCATTTTAAACAAACCTACTAATTCACCATGTCATGAGTGATCTAATAGGGGGGATAAATAGCAGTGCATGCACATGCCTTTCTAAAAAACATTTGCAATGGATTCACAGATCCAGCATGAATTTATTGTCTGTGTCTAAATTTACAATGTGAAAATGAATGGAGAAAACTCGTTTAGGACCCCTTCCACCTTTTTCTCAGTCACTACTAGATGGATTCCCCTGAAACATCCCCAAAAATGCTTTTCCTATTGAAACGTCCTAAGTATAACTACCCACTGGAGACTGCCAGTGGGTATTATATTATATAGTTGTAGTTAGGACCTACTTTCCATAGCAAGAGTGCTTTTGTTTTGCTAACAACTATGACGTGCTTTGATGAATCTTCACAACATTTTCCAAACTAGTGTGCCATTCACTTGGTCTGCTGTCTGGAAAGTTTTGGGGTGATTCATCAAACGGTGACTGAGAAAAAGAGGTTCCCAAAATGCGTTTTCCATAAACAGTTTTCCATAGGCATTTATAGACATGACTACAGACTGATACGCTGAATGGAATTACACCAAATTTGGCAGAAAGCTCGTCTTGGCCCACAAAGATCTCTGTTTGCAATCTGGAATAAAACTGTTCAGTAGTTTTGGAGTTAATAAAAAAACAAATTATGTATATCTAGCGATCTGTGGATCTACGTGGCAAGAGCAATATAGGGATTGGCTGCCACCACTTCAACCAGGAAGTGCTGGCAGCCATCTTGGGGCTTGTACTCAGCCAAATTCTAAGAAACAAGACAAAGAAACAACAAGGGGGGAAGTTAGGAACACCCAGATCCCCTAGGCCTGGTGGTGGGGTCCACTGGGACCCTATCTAGGGCCAAAAATATTTTTTTAATTTTGCCACAAATTTGTCGAGGCTCCACGGATTCGCTGCAAAATTGAAAATAAAAATAAAACATTTTTTTTTTACATCCCCAGGTGGGCCAGGGCCCGGTGGGAACACTATGTATATTTGGGGAGAGGCTGGAGCAAGTAATCCCCCTCCCTGGGCTGATTTCAGCCAGGGGACCCCATTCCCATGGGCCTGCCCTTTTGAAAAAAGTATGAGGGGGCACAGGGTCCCCTTACTGGGTTATTTTCAGGCCCGAAGATTCCATCCCTTGGACACTGGCTGTATTCGAAAAGGTGGAGGGGTACACAACTCCCCACTCCTGGCCAATTTTGGCCACAATTATCACATCCCCTGGGGTCCAGCCATGTAGATATTGAGTAAGGGCTCCAAGGGGTCACCCTCTTTGAGCCATTAATGACCCTGGGGACCCCCTCCCACAGGGCTGGTTTAAGCTGTGTCCCAGGGTACCCACCACTGGGACGTAGCAGTTCCCCTGCTCGCACTGGCAGGAAAATCTGTCTTTTCTCTCACATGATGGGAGCAATTTCAAAACTCCCATCATCCGGGAGTTAACACTAAGGGCATTATTTAGAAATTGCCTGATGTTTTACTCCATCACCACAATGACGGATGTCCTGTCTGGAAATCTAAATCCCACTGGATGAAATGGGATTTGGATTTCAGCGGGTGAGACATCTGTCACCTTTGTGACGAAGTGACCTGTCCGCCATGTTTCAAATCAGGACCTAAATCCGCTCCCAGTGGGGGAGAGCATAAAAAAGTGCTTCCGCCCGCTGGGAGTGGACCTCTATTTCTTTTCCCAGCCCGCAGTGGAGCACACAGGGACACAAATAAAAAGATTGCTCCCGCCCACAGGTCTTGGTCCAGAAAGATTGCTTTCTGTAATTTGGTGTAAATCTGTTCAGTAGTTTTGGAGTTATTAAAAAAAAAAGATTTATGTATATTTGAAGATGTGGATCCACTGCGGATCCCCCACAGATCCACATGCCAACAGCAATGCTGTGATTGGCTGGATTCAACCTAAGTGAAAAGTTGTGGCTGCCATTTTGTGAATCGGGACATAGTTCCTGGGGAGAAATAAAGTGTAAATAGGATATGAGGGGTCAGGATAGGGATATCCCAGGGGACTGATGGAGGGATCCGTGAGAGACCCCTAATGGACAGGAAATTATCCCCAAAACTTTTTTGGGTGGCACACAAGGATCTGAAGATCCACCACACCGTTCAGCTTGGCCCCAAATCCCAATTAGAAAAACATACACCTACTCAGAAACCCACACACACATCCACACAACCACTCACACATCCATTGCAGCCAATCACACACCCACTCACACACCCATAAAGTCACTGATACTTCTACTCAGAGACCTAGAGAACCACTCACACACCAACTCATAGACCCACAGAGGCACTCACACACCCACTCATAAAGCCATGTACACAACCATACAGCCACTTACACACCCCAACTCAAAGACCCATACAGCAACTTATACACCCACTTACACACTCATACAGCAAAGCCGCTGATGCATCCAATCGCACACCCATACAGACAATGACACACCACTCAGGGACCCACACACCCACTTACACATCCTCTCATACACCCACCCATCACACTCTCACACCTACTTACACAACCACATAACTACTTACACACCCACTCACACACCCATGCAGCCACTCACACACGCAGTCACACACCCATGCAGACACTCACACACTGACACACACCCATACAGTCACTGACACATTCACTCAGAGACCCAGAAAATCACTCACACACCAACTCACAGACCCACAGAGGTGCCCACACACCCATTCACACAGCCAGATGCACACCTACTGTATACAGCCTCTTACACACCCACTCACAGACCCACACAGCCACGTACAAACCCACTCACACACCCATATAGCAAAACCACTCACACATCCACTCACACACCCTATGCAGCCACGAGCACACCACTCAGAGATACACACAGCCACTTACACACCCAGTCTTACATCCATTGACCACACACTCACCCTCTTATACACCATCACAACCACTCACACATCCACTCAGAGACCCAGAACTCCACTGACACACCCACACACACACCCATGCAGCCTCTCCTGCACCCATACAGTCCCTTATATATACTCTCAGAGACCCAGAGAGCTACTCACACACCCACTCACAAACCCATACAGCCACTCACACACCTACTTACAGACCCAGAGAACCACGCACACACCCATTCAAAGAGCCACACCAACACTAACACAGCCACTTACACAGCCCCACAACCACTCACACAACTATAAAGCCACTTATACACCCACTTACAGACCCACACAACCTGTGACACACCCATTCACACACTCACAGAACCGCTTACACTTCCACACAGCCACTCACACACCTATACAGCCACCTACACACCCACTCACAGATCCAGAAAACCAATCAGACATCCATACAGGCACTAGACAGCTACTCACACACCCACTCATTACACACCTTCTCACACACCCACACACAGGCAATTATATTGTTATATAAATTGCAATAGGAAATGTTTGTATTCAATGTGTTGTTGTTTTGTATTGAATGTGTGATTTTAGTTGGGAATGGATCTGCTGATGCATCACTAACTCACCTGCAACACAGCTAGCAGATGTAATATTTGGCTGGGGAATCCAAAACAGATCAATGGATCTGAGTGAGAAATTTAAAAAAAGGATTTGAAAACAAAAAGAACCAGAGTTTGGGAAAAGGGTTAGTTCTGTAAAGAACCTTTGCATTTATGGTGTGTAGATGATGGCAATTCACATTGCTTTAAAGCAATTGATGCCACAGTACCCTTAACCCTCTCTGGCCAAACCAAGTAATGTCTACATTAGGTAAACCTAGTCCCTGTCAATGCCACTCTTTCTAGTACTCTCTCTGGCCCAAAACTCAGAACTATGGTCCACAATCCAGACTTCAATCATTTTGTAGACAAGCAGCAGTAGCACACAGGGAAAGTCTACAGCAGAATGAGGCAGTTTTAGAGATTAAAAGGGAGTTACAATGGAGGACAGAAGTAAAATATAAAATAACATATTTGATTGGATGGTGGAGCTGTGCAGGAAACTAAAATTAGGTAGTGACTTTAAGAAAAAAAGTATCTAATGCTGTGATTGGCTTTGGAAAAATAAAAAAAAGTTATGTTGTTTGGAATGTACTTGGTATTACAGGCAGTCATCCACATCTGCTACAGTTAATGTGAAGCTAATATGCTGTTCCGAGAAAGTCTAGTGAACTTTTCATTTACTGGTAGGCCAAGACTATTGGAAACATGGTTGCTATGGAAAAGGAGCTAAACGAGTGTGGGAGAAGGGAACAAAGATATTGCTGTGTGAAACTGAAAAGGAGAATGGTGTGCAGAAATTGCTCAGTAGGAAGTGTATGTAATTGACAATATTTTACTAAATAAAATATGAATGAAATGTAGTAAGAGCAGATTTGCCTGGATCTGCAGATTCCCCACAGACCAGACGAGGAGTCTCGCTGAGCCCTGCAGTAGATTGAGCGGATAAGCAAAAGACCTACCAAATTGTTCTTCTTTACAGGAAACATGGAAATGGTTACAAATAGTGACCATTTAGAAGTTGTATAACAAAAACAAAAAAATAAAGGAAGTCTGTGATTTGCTAAGTACAAGAATAAGAGTGAAAGCAGAGTGGAAAGGGTAGCCATTATTAGTACTTTTGTACTGAGAATGGAGGAGGATTGCCATATTTCTGACTTGAGATTTGAAGTGGAAAACAGAGATTAACAGATATTAAAATAAAAGTTGGACAAAGTCAAAGAGATTTTACAGGTACGTTAAATAGGTTGTACTATAAAAAGTGTATAAAAAAACTATGAGTGTATATAAGCTGCAAGAAAATGTGTAGCTTCTAGACACTGCAGTAAAAGGCAAAATAAAAGGGAGGTAAGATGAGAACATTAACTAAAACTAAAGTGAGCAGCAAAGGAGGAAGAGATATTGCTGTACTGAAAATATAGCTATTTTATATTAAGCCAGTGTGAATCAATGTGTTAGATGGGGGTGCTATCTTGCAGTATGTATTTTAAGAGGCATTTCTTTTGTAAAGACTAACACAGTCAGGAAGGCACTTACATACCCAGTTGGACTCACACAAAAGCTCTTATGTACTCACCACTCACATAGCCAGACAGTGAATGCCACACTCTGTTACACACCCAAAAAAGCATTCATACATCCATTTACTCACATATACACCTACTTGCATAGTCATTCATACACCCATACAGGCATTGTTACACCCACTCACACATCTATATAACCATTCATGTATCCAACACACAGTCAGTTACACACACACTTACACACCCAGTTATACACCCAGTCACCCACCCATAAAGCCACTCACATACCTATTTAAAAATATAGAGCCACTCACACACCCAGTCAGACAGCAACAGAGGCACTTACACCTCCACTCACACTCCCGCACAGCACTTATGTATCCACCACTAACAGAGCCACTTACACACAGTTACACACCCAAAACACCCAGTTACCAATCCATACAGTCAATGACATACCCATTTACACACCCATACAGTCACTAACACACCCAGTCACACACCCACACAGCTATTTACACATCCAGTGACACACCCACAGATACACTTACTCACCTATTAACTCAACCACTCATATACCCAGTCACCACTCACACAGTCACTCACATCCCTATTTATACACCCATACTGGCACTTACAGAACCTCTTACACGTTGACATAACCACGAATATAGATACTCAATTTCATATAGTATGTGATCTCATAGTATGTCATGTAAAGTTAAATGTATTCTAGATTTGCTTTTCAAATAGCTACTTGTATTGAAAAAGGAGGATTTACAATGCGGAGAAATACAGGAAGACACAAAGGAGAAATAAACAGAAGAAAGAGTACTATCTGCTTAAAAGTAAGAGTAAAAAAGGACATGATGGGGAAAAGCTACCAGAAAAAAAGAGCTGCTACTAAAAGAACTAGGGGGTTTGTCAAGACAGTATGTGGAAAAATGCAAAAGGTGTTAAAAGTTTCAAATAAAAGGCAAGGTTTTCAAGCAACTTACAAAGGAGAAGGCGTAGGTCCGATTGAAAGTGAAAGTTTTTATAAAAAGCACCTAATATGACAAAGAGGCAGAAATATTTTTTGGCTTGACTTAGATCTTGGGAGTAATGGTCCCACCGTCGACTTTTCAACTGGGAACCCGTTCACCACTGTGACGGTCCGCCTGTCGGCTTTAGGTGTTGGCGGTCCCATAGACGAAAGCCTGCTTTTGAACTGCCGTCCCTGCCAAGATAAAACACACGTGTCTATGGTGGGAGAGGGAAAAGGGGATGCCAGCGGGACCCCAGGCACCCTTCCCACCTTGCAGATTTGAATGTGCCTTACCACCAAGAATAAAGTGTCGGTCCGACCTCTTTGCCTGAGTTGGCCGATTGGGGGGGGTGTTGAAAACTCACCTTTTTCCCCATTCCACCCCCTTCTTCGACTGAACACTACTGGGCAATACCTGCCATCACTGCTGCCACTGACCAACAGAGAAAAAATGAATCCCCCATCGCCGGACTCGAAGGTAGGGATGCCACATTTCCAGGGTATGTTGGGTGGGCACTGCACAGGAGGCCCGGACCACTGCAGATATATACATGTCAGAGTCATTTTTTTAAAGTTTCTGTTATATGCATATTTCGGGGACATGAGTGGGTCAGACATGGATGGGGACGCACTGGAACACAACCATATTGCTCAGATATGCAACTGTCATTATGGTGCCAGTATTTATTGGCAAATGAATGCTGGCCCCGCAATGACAGTTCATTGACACCTGTCAACTGTGTCCATGTGTACACATTGCCAGGGGACCTGTACCTGTTATGTTGTGCTTCAAGTTGTGTGTGAGTCAGTTTGTGTATGTGTCTATGCAATGTGAATGGCTGGGAGGGGGTGCTGGAGTGGGTGCTGTTGTTTTGTCAGTAGGTGTGCCTCCTGCATATGTCTGTGATGTTGTTGTGTATGTTGTGTTGTGTGTTGTGTGTTGTATTGCTGCATGAAACATCCAGGTGTGTGGTGCTGTGTGGTTGTCATGTGTATGACTGTGTTTGTGTAGATGAGTGTGTAGGTGTATTGGTTGTTGTGATTGTGTCGTGTGGGTGCAGTGTCAATGGTGAATGTATATTGTGTCATGGATGTCCGTCAATGTTTGTTTGCTGCATGTATGTGTTGCAGTGGAATGATAAGGAATACAGCTGTGCATTTGGTGTGTTGTGTCGTGTATAGTGCAGGGGGTCACATGTGGCAAAGGTACAGTGTGTTTGTGTAAGTCTTCTCTAGTCCTCAGCCCCTGCCATTGACTGCACTCCATTGAGTCCCCCATGTCCTCCCTCAATCAGTGAACCGCCCCTAGTCCACCGCTTGCAGAGCTGTAATATCTAAATATGGCAGGTGGAACACCGTCAACCTGATGGTCTTTTCTGGTCCCCTACTGATGCTGCTTGGTGGTACGACAACCGAGATCTAAATCAGGCCTTAAAGAAATACAATTGAAGATGTTTAGAAATAAGGTAATGTAGGATTTGAAAAGAAACATGAAGCAGTATAAGAGGTGAAGGGCAGCACTGAAAGAAAAACACTATATTGACACTGTGGATGATAAAACGTTTGTCCTGGAGCCCAAATTATTTATTTTGATACTTAACAGAATGAGAACACTGGATAAAAAATGTTGTCTATTAAGAATAGAAGCCAAGAGAGGCTTATTAATAAATGTAATTTTTGCAAAATATTTAAGGAGAAATGAAGCATAAGTCTAGTACTGAGGCTTTCTTTAATGAAGAAAGCTACTTACAGCATAACACATTAGTGCATGCAGTTGAAACAACTGGCTGATGCTATGAGGTAAAAGATGGTACTCCCATTGCAAAGAGGAGATGATTTCTAGAAACATAGAGGAAAAGATAAGTGAAGAGTAACAAGGAACGTGCAAGCATGCCCTTGTGTATACATGGGAGTGCAGTATTATTTGTAGTACTATTCACCAGCAATCAATTGATATGTTAGATCTTTTCTAAGTACATTTCCATTACAATGTTGCAAGCACTAAATCCATGCAAAGTGAGGAAATATTCTAATTTACAAGGACACTAACTGGAATGTCTATCCAGGGAAGTGTGCAAAAGTATATTTTATCATTTCAATGTTGGCAATTCATCATTCAAAAATGTGAACTTTTGTTAGAAGAATTTACTTGGTAAAAAGACCTGCATTGTGTTTACGATAAATTAGCAAAGCACTTCTGTATGGTACAGTATAAGAGGTTGAAAATGTTTGTGAAGATTTCCATTTAGGTTTCTTTGGTCCTGAAGTGCAGTCTAAGCAAATTGAAGAGTTGGTTTGTTTAGGTGTAAAGGAACAAAAAAGAGATATTACTACTATAACTTTAGACAAGCAGCAGCAAAGTTTAATACAATTTCTACAAAGAAACCAAACTATATTTGTATTTGTTGTTGGTGCACCCAATACAAAGGATACATTTGAAATGTTGATGTGTGCTTAAGAACTGAAAAAAAGGAGGAGAAAAGAGGCTAGCATTTGCAATGTAATTATTTCTGGAGGAATGTTTTGGATGGTTGACACACCAGATCATGTGCAAGTATTGCTATGACAAATTAGGGAACAACAAAATGCCTCTTAAAGCAATACACAATAAGTTGGAGGTGGCTGAAATTCCAGAGGAACTTTGACATCTGAATGTTTATGAAGGAATACTCATACGATCTTTACACCATTTTCAAGCAATAATTCATACGGAACAAAAAACTGCAAAAATATTTCCCACTGAGCTTCACAGAGGGCTTGAAGCTTTTAGGCTTTAAATACAATATTGAAACTGTGAGAGAGATTTGGAAGAACTGCTTGCTACTCTAGTGAATGGTGTGCACACTAAAAAATATATAGCAGGAATTAGGGGAGATAAATAAGGTGAAGAAAACTACATTGTATCCTAAAGAGAATAATGTGTACTATAAAGATGTAGATGTTGTTGAAAATGGAAGTTGCATGGAGGAAAAAGGTTGTCTTCAAGTGGACAGTTTGAAAAAGTGGATAAACGTAGATCTGAAAACATATACAGTATGAGCACTACAGTATCCATCCACTACATTCAAAAGAGGTTATGGGGATGGCATTGAACTGTAGAAGATGAAACAAGCTAGAGAATTTCTGAACAGTGTGTCAGATAAAAGTGTAGGTCAAAAAGGTTATATTCAGAGAACCCTAGATTTTGACAAAGTATTCCATTTCTTGTTCGAAAGTTATTTGTCTGGACTGTTATATGCTGTTAGCCGTATTCTTAAGACAGGAGTTAATATACAAAATATGTCTGCCAAAGACTTTGCTCAAAAAATTTATAGAAAAGATGAGAAGCTCAAGTACAATTTGATAAGTTTGATGGCATGCAAATGCGTGACCAATGAATACTGGTAAAGTTGTCATGGTGAGCTCAAGTGTATGTTGCGAAATTTAGATGAACCAATTTGATTTGTAACAATGAGTTGTACAGCTAAAGCATGGGATGATTTACATGAGTTTTTAAGTGAAGCAAACTCTAACATTAAACAGGTTGAATTGAAGACTCCAGGGGAACTTTTCTTTTTGGTTCCTGCAAGTGTTTGCTGATATGTTAATCACCAATTTCAAGCTATGTTATCCTTCATCTGTAACAAAAAAAATCCACCTTTTGAAGAAATGACTGATTTCCTTTGATGAAAATAGCACCAAGCAAGGTGTGTTCCTCATATTTATATGCTGTTTTGGGTAAAAGATGCACAAATGAGTCTGTACTTTCCTTCATACAACAGTACATTACTTGAAGCAATCCATAAGACAATGAGGAAAAAAGTCTAAATCAGCAAGTACTGCGATTCCAATGACATAGATATGGAAAGTACTATCAGCAGAAATACAAAGCAAAGGGAAAATGTTATACAAAATGTTGATTTGCATTTCCAAGACCTGTTATTTCAAAATGAAGAGCTAACAGTTTTATGTCTGCATTGAATCATACACTAACTCATAAATCACAAAAAAACAATTACAAACTCAGGAGAGCAGAGGCTTCAAAAAAATGTAATGACTGCAATCCTCTCATTTTGATAGTGTGGAATGCCAATATGGATTTTCAATACTCAATACTTCAATACTCATAAATCACCAAAAAACAATTACAAACTCAGGAGAGCAGAGGCTTCAAAAAAATGTTATGACTGCAATCCTCTCATTTTGATAGTGTGGAATGCCAATATGGATTTTCAATTTGTGCCAAGCAACTTTATAGCTGTTGCTTGTTATGTTACTTCATACACAACAGAATTTGAGAAGATAGACATGAAACGTGTGGGAAGAGATCTCTGCTGAAAAGTCTTTAAGAAAACAATTGTACGACTTCAATTTGAAGACGCTTTCACACAGGGAAACTGGATCCTATGAATGTTGCAATTGATTGAGTTCTGCTGTTTTATTTTCTAAGCTGAAAGGAATTATTTGGGTGAGTATGGGCCTAGCATCCACTTGAAACAGAGTTGTTGAAATCTTTTCCAGAAATCCAATATCTTGCCGAATGTGATCAAGATAGGACAGGTGTTGTAAAAACCTAACATGTTGGACACTTACTATCCAAAAAAGGAGTCTTCATCCTGAAAATGTTTGTCTCTATGAGGTACTCCAGTACTATACATATAGAAACGATGTGACAGAAAATGTAGATGAATGTAAGTTTGTAGTATTTGGTTGTAATTGGCATGTGGTGCGACATAGCAAAGGCAGTCTAATTAAACATAGAAAACTGAGTTGCCAGTCTGCTTAACAATGATATTTTTTTCTATGTGCCGTTTTTGCAGCTTTTTGGCTCTTGGAATTGTGAAGCAGAATTACGAGGAGAGTTTGACTGCTATGATGACTATTGCAATGCTGCAAAGTATGGCACTGAGTGCTTGGTATTTGCATACTACTTTAAACTGTTGAATGATGAAATTCAACAGGAAGGTGCAATTGAGGCTGAGATAGCTAAGGAGAGTTTGCAAAGTAGCCAAAGTTCAGCTCTGGAAAGTCAGGACCCACTTGGACAGCATATAGTTGAAAATGAAGCTGCTATTACAATGAATAAGGTGGGGACCTCAATGGAGCAAGAAAGACAGGAAACAATTGATTTTGAAGATTTAATTGCACAGATAAATGATGAACAAATGCAAATATATACAGAGGTGAAAGCTACAGTTGAACATGGTTTGCTTCATGACAAGAAAGAGTCTGCATGCTCAGCATTTAAACCCATACTGTTGTATGTCAGTGGTCAAGCCAGCACTTGTAAAATATCCTTACTACAGGTTCTTACTGCTTTTCTATAAAAGACTACTGAGTGCAATTTATCATGTGTGGTTTCATCACCTAATGGATTAGCTGAACACAATTCCGAAGGTATTACTTTGCATAGACATTTGATGCTGCCTGTGGAACATTACAATAAAATGGAATACCAAAATGTATCTGGCGAAGCTTGTCATGAAGTATCAAGAGTCTTAAAAACATTGAAACTTTTAAACATTGACAAGGTGAACCTAGTTTCAATCTTAATGCTTGCTTTTGTACATTTCAGAACAGATTATGGTGTCCTATTTGGAGGCAACATTTGATTGATTTGGGAAATCTACTGAAACTAGGAATTCTTTGCGAAGCATTGGAAATAAGAGTGTTTGGTTAAATTTTGTATACAACAAATTCATCAGGAATATGCAACAAGCATCTTATATTGATTATGGTAATATTTTGAAAGATACTACAGTAGGAGTTCTTTCAAAAGAGGGAAGGTGTGTTGTCGTCTTAACTTTATCTAGCAACAAAGACAGCAGCAGAACTGTTCAGTATTATACAAGATGGTAAACATGCTGTGTGCCTAGTGCCTAATGCCTACTTTGGAGGAGTGTGTGAGCTTTAACAAATAATTTCTGCAATTGGAGAAAGAAGAAATATTGCAACTGAAGGCAATGTATAACATGAAACAGCAAGGCTTCACTGTATTTCTACATTGAAAGCTACAAGCCAAGCTGCATTCATTAGTGCTATGGGTAAAGTTGTTTATTTTAATAAGTTTCCTAATTGGATCGAGGTAGGATACCTTGTTATTAAATTTGATCAGTTTGACAACGCAAAGCAAATTGGACAATGTACTGCATGTTTTTTGCTTGTTAAAGATTTATGGGACATGGTTTGCTTCATGACAAGAAAGACCAATGGCCATTGACCATTGGCATGGGCATGGCAGGGGCCCCCAGGGGCCCCGCGACCCCCCCTACCGCCATCCTGTTCATGGCGGCTTTCCCGCCATGAACAGGATGGCGGTAGGGGGGGTCAGAATCCTCATGGCTGCGGAGCGCGCTCCGCAGCCATGGAGGATTCAAACGAGCAGTGGAAAGTCGGCGGGAGACCGCTGACTTTCCGCTTCTGACCGCGGCTGAACCGCCGCGGTCAGAATGCTCGTGGGAGCACCGCCAGCCTGTTGCCGGTGCTCCCGTGGTCGGTGGCCCTGGCGGCCACCGGCCGCCAGGGTCAGAAATGACCCCCTATGTGTTCAATGGAAACAGTTTCCAGTTTGTCTAGCATATCTTATTAATATTCATAAATCACAAGGTTTAAGTTTAGATGCAGCATTTATTAATACTGGTAGTATGTTCTTAATGAAGGTAAGTGATATGTAGCTTTGTCTTGAGTTAGGACGTTGTTTAATTTGTATTTAGTTGCATTTGATGAAAGCAGAATAAACACAGACTCAAATTGTGTTAAAGAATACAGCTGATTTAGAACTCTGTATTCATTTAGGACAGTATCCAGTTTATGAGAAATGTGCCATCTGTCCAAAGTGGAATGTTTCAAAGTAGCGTAGGTATGCTGTTGCATGGATGGAAATGAAAGAGAAGAAGCAAGTTGTTCAGAAACAAAACATTGAAAATGAACAAGATATTGTTGTATACCAGCTGTCAAAATCCTCTGGTGTGAACTGCCATGCTAATGTTGTGATAAATATATTGTTTGAATTACCTCGTGTTGTAAATGCAATTCAAGAGAAACAACAGAAAGTATTGTGTTCTGCACTGTGGACCTCATTGCGACTTTGGCGGTCCTTTTCCAGGCCGCTGCAAGTAAAAGACCGCCTGTGTTGGCAGTCTTTTGACCACCATATTAGGAGTCCTAGGAGGACTTCCGCCTATTTCTGGGCAGATGTTCGACTCCAAGTTGCAGCTGCATCGCCAGCACCGTGACGACAGCAGGACTCCACCTGCTGTATTACAAGCCGCAATACGGCTTGTTGGAGTCCTGCTACCCCATCCCCTCCTGGGCGTCCTCCTCAATTGAGAAGGTAGGTGGGCTTGAGAAAGGGCAGGTTCTGTGTGTTTGGGTGCATGTGTGCGTGTCTGCGGGGGGGGTGAATGCGTGTGTGTATGTGAGTAAATGTGAATGTGTGTGTGCGTGTATGTACGTGTGAATGTGGGTGTCTGTGGATGAATGCGAGTGAGTGGGAGTGTC
The DNA here is from genome assembly GCF_031143425.1 of Pleurodeles waltl. NCBI lineage: Eukaryota > Metazoa > Chordata > Amphibia > Caudata > Salamandridae > Pleurodeles > Pleurodeles waltl. Next base: position 200,404,559 of record NC_090447.1, read on the forward strand.
TGAGTGCATGTTTGCGAGTGAGTGGGGGTGTCTGTGTGGAAGTATGCATATGCTGAATGGGTGTGTATGTGAATGCATGCGTGTGTGAAGGGGTGTTTGTGTGTGTGTGGACCAGTGGGGGGATGTGTGCATGTGTGGGGACATGTGTGCATGTGTGTGCCGGCGACAGGAATGGAGGTTACATGACCACCAGGGTTTTCGTGATGGGGTGACTGCCACGGAAAGCCTGGCAGGTTGCAGCCTAATAATCCAGCCTGCAGGTTGAGCCCTGCTGCCAGGTTGGAGGTGCGACTGCACTGGCAGACCAGGCGAAGTTGTGGAGGCTTGGCAGAAGCCACTATAGACACCAGGGATAGTGTGTGTGTGTGTTAGTGGGGGGGCGGACCCTTGGGCAAGGGTGGCCCCACCTTTGGGGGCACGTGTACCAAGGCCATTTCTGCCCCCCTTGGGGACAGATCAGACTATTATTTTTAGGCTGAAGGGGGCAGAAACCACTAGAACGTCAGGTTTTAAAAGAATATATGTTTATTTATGTGGGGGCGTCCCCTTGGGCAAGGGCATTGAACTGTTGGCCATTTATGCCCCCCTTGGGGGCAGATGGGCCTATTTCTTTCAGGCCCATCTGCCCCCAAGGGGGGCAGAAGCCTCGTAGGCACCAGGGATAGTGTGTGTGTGTGGTTTGTTTTTTGTTAGGGGGTGGGCCCTTGGGCACACACTACTAAAGGTATTTTCTGCCCTCCTTGGGGCAGATAGGCCTATTTTTTAGTAGGCCCATCTGTCCCTATGGCAGAATCCACTTAGGCACCAATTTCTAAATGCTTGATGGCGGGATGTTTGTCAACTGATGAAGTATTTGCATTTGTGATAATTATTTTCCTCCATTTTGTTCTAGTTCAAAGCTTTTGCTTTCTTTGCTTTGGCTCCTTGCAGTTTTGGCAGTGGTTGACCTGCGGTTTGCATAGTTGCATGTTTTAGGTGAGTAAAAACAATTTATTCCAAAGAAGTATTGTTGTCATGCATGAATGACATGTTTGTAGGTGGTGTACTAAATGCAGGTTTGTGTGAAATTGTCCTTAGATTTGTGCACAATGATATATGTGTTGTCTTATTTCTAATGTGCTTTTCTTCCTTTCATTTTAGTGGGATATCATTGGTGATTGCTGTGTCTGTGCAGAGTAGTTGCTGGTGATTCAAGCTTTTTCAGGCAAGTGAGCGGTATAGTTTTTGAGTTTATAACTCTTACTAATAAAGCTACACTTTATTACTTATCTTACACAGTGCTGGTTGTTGGTGGTGCATTTGTCCAGTTAATTTTAGTAGGAACGATCATGGCTAGCCGCAGGATGACCGCTCAGCAGGTGGTTGGTCTGCTTTTTGAGTCATTGTATGATCATGATTATGAGACGGACTCTGCATCCGAGGCAGAGGAGGAAGTGAGGGATTCTGGCAGTGAAGTTTCTGCCGGAGAGGAATCTTCTGATGAGGAAGCCACACTCAGTGCAGATGAAGGGCCTGTTTCAGAGGAGGACACTGATAGTGCAGCAACCTGGGACTGAAAGGTTTCCCGTTAGAAGACCTGAACTCTGGGTTGCCCCAAACATGGAGCAGCCAGAGTTGCCTGCCTTTACTGGTCTCCCGGGGTGTAGAGTCAATACTGAGAACTTTTTGCCTATCAATTTCTTTGAGTTATTTGTGGATGATGTGTTTTTGGAAGAGATTGTTGAGCAGACTAATTTGTATGCGGAGCAGTATTTGAGGGACAACTCTGCTAGACTTAGGCCACACTCTAGAGCTGCCCAGTGGATTCCCACAAATTTGGAGGAGATGAAAATGTTTTTTGGTTTGACTCTTTTGATGGGGTTGATAAGGAAGCCGTCACTGTCTTCTTATTGGTCTACTGGTCCCTTGATGGCAACAGCTATATTTCCTGCAACAATGAATCGTAATAGGTATTTGCTTCTTCTTAGGATGCTGCATTTTATTGACAATGCATTAGCCTTGCCACGAGATCACCCTGATTCTGACCGTCTTTTTAAGATTAGGCCTGTCCTTGATCATTTTGTAGATCGGTTTTCAGAGGTCTATGTTCCAGGCAAAGAAATAGCTGTGGAAGAGTCTTTGGTCCTCTTCAAGGGTCGTTTGGTTTTTAGGCAGTACATTTCTAGCAAGAGGGCACGATGTGGAATTAACTTGTATATGCTGTCTGAAAGTAGTACAGGTTATGTGTATAATTTCCGTGTCTACACTGGTAGGGATTCCAGCATTGACCCCCCTGGTTGTCCTCCCACTTTTGGAGTTACTGAGAAAATTGTGTGGGAACTTGGTAGACGACTGTTCAACAAAGGTCACCATTTGTATGTAGATAACTTTTACACTGGAGTGCAGTTGTTCAAGGAATTGTTTAGAGTGGACACTGTTGCTTGTGGCACAATTCGTTGTAACCTGAAAAAAACTTGAGAGGGGACAGTAGAGTGCCTTGCGGAATGATGAGCTGCTAGCTTTGAAGTTTTCAGACAGGAGGGATGTCTACATGCTAAGTAGCATCCATGATGAGAGTACTTCCCCCGTGACTGTTTGGGGCCAGGTTGCTGAAGTGTGCAAACCTGTGTGCATTTTAGAACATAATAAGCACATGGGAGGTGTAGATAGAGCTGATCAGAGGTTGGAACCTTATACTGCTATTCGTAAGTCTTAGGTTTGGAATAAGAAGTTAGCAATTCACCTCTTCCACTTCCCAACTTTTAATGCTTATATTGTGTTTAAGGATAGGTTTCCAGAGTCAAAGATGACATTTGTGAAATTTCAGGAGTCAGTGATAGAGAGCCTTATTGTGGTGGAACAGGCCAGAGTTCCCAGAGAAGCAGTGGTGGAGGATGTGGCTAGATTGAAAGATCGCCACTTTGCTGAGCACATTCCTCCCACACCCAAAAAAGACTTTCCAGCTAAGAAATGTAGAGTGTGTTTTCGAAGAGGTATCCGGAGGGAGACTCGAATGTACTGCCCAGATTGTCCTTCAAAGCCTGGGCTGTGTGTGGGTGGTTGTTTTAAGAATTACCACACCCAGAAGAATTACTGGGAACAACCAGGAGTGTAAACTCCTGTCTGTTTTGTATTTTCATGTGTTCAGTTTCATGGTTAACATTTCTGTCATGTACTTAGTTAGAGCTTTTGTGTTTGTAGTTTTGTAATTATTTCTAATTAGTTAGGGTTTTCTTTGTTTAAAAAAAATATATATTAAGTGAGGCCATTGTGTGTGGAGTGGGGCTTGGCTGAGGGTGTACATAGTGTACATATTGACTTGCTGTTAGCTACTGCAACAAACTGCCAGACAAAAACCAGTCCACACACTCCCATCAGGTGGTGTGATTGTTGTATCAGGCATGTGGGCGTATGTAAGTGATGGGCCCTTGAGTGGCGCTGTCTGTCGATTTGAGTGTTGTAATGTGCTGGGCCCGTGGCTGGCGGTGTGAATGGTCTTGTGCGTGTCATGTATGAAAGGTGTGTGAATGGACTGTAAAGCGGTTGGTGCCTTGTAGCGGCTTTACTGCTCACGAGCTGTGAGTCATTGGTTCAGTTTTTTACCTTTCAGTTATTAACAGTGCATTTCATTTTTGTGAAATCTCTTTTTAATAAAATTTGATCCACTGAACCATCACTCACCCTCGTGCCAAATCCAACCAGTATGTGTGGTAAAAATGACAAAACCTGCTCCGCTGTAATCAGGCGTCGCAGCACACCTGTGACACGCTAGGTGCCTCAGGTGGGACCCCGATGATGAAGCATGCCACCAACTTGGTTGGTGGGTGAGGGGTCTTTTTCACATAATCTAAGTGCGTTTCTTTTCACAATTTTAGTGTTTGGCACATCACAGACGTATGTGGACACATCAAAATTATATATTACAAAACTATCTGTGTTTGGGGGGTAGGGGGCACCCATGTTTTTGGTTCTGGGTGCAATCTTCATCTAGAGAAACCTACCAAACCCAGACATTTTTTAAAACTAGACGCCCCAAGGAGTTCAGGGAGGTGTGGCTTGCATGGATCCTCCAACATTTTCTTACCCAGACTCCTCTGCAAACCTCAAAATTTGCTTAAAAAAGTGTATTTTCCTGACTTTCGTTTGTACGATCACCACTCCAGCACAACATTCCTACTCCCCAGCATTCCCCTCAGTCTCCCAAATAAAATGACACCTCACTTGTGTGGGTCCCCAAAGCAGAGTCAGCCTAAAAATATATAAAAGAAGAATATGTCCTTAACAACTCGCTGTGCCATCCCCTCTATCTCTACAAGTTATGGGCCTTATTCTGTTGCATGCACCTGGCCCACCCACACAAGTGAGGTATCATTTTTACCGGGAGACTTGGGGGAATGCTGGGTGGAAGGAAATTTGTGGCTACTCTCAGATTCCAGAACTTTCTGTCACCGAAATGTGAGGAAAATGTGTTTGTTAGCCAAATTTTGAAGTTTGCAAAGGATTCTGGGTAACAGAACATGGTCAGAGCCCCACAAGTCACCCCATCTTGGATTCCCCTAGGTCTCTTGTTTTAGAAAATGCACAGGTTTGGTAAGTTTCCCTAGGTGCCGGCTGAGCTAGAGGCCAAAATATACAGGTAGGCACTTTGCGAAAAACACCTCTGTTTTCAGTAAAAAATTGGATGTGTCCACGTTGTGTTTTGGGGCATTTACTGTCACGGGCGCTAGGCCTACCCACACAAGTGAGGTATCATTTTTATCGGGAGACTTGGAGGAACGCTGGGTGGAAGGAAATTTGTGGCTCCTCTCAGATTCCAGAACTTTCTGTCACCGAAATTTGAGGAAAATGTGTTTTTTTAACCAATTCTTGAGGTTTGCAAAGGATTCTGGGTAACAGAACCTGGTCAGAGCCCCACAAGTCACCCCATCTTGGATTCCTCTAGGTCTCTAGTTTTCAAAAATGCACAGGTTTGGTAGGTTTCCCTAGGTGCCGGCTGATCTAGAGGCCAAAATCTACAGGTAGGCACTTTGCACAAAAACACCTCTGTTTTCTGTGAAAAAATGGGATGTGTCCACGTTGTATTTTGGGGCATTTCCTGTCGCGGGCGCTAGGCCTACCCACACAAGTGAGGTATCATTTTTATCGGGAGACTTGGAGGAACGCTGGGTGGAAGGAAATTCGTGGCTCCTCTCAGATTCCAGAACTTTCTGTCACCGAAATGTGAGGAAAATTTGTTTTTTTAGCCAAATTTTGAGGTTTGCAAAGGATTCTGGGTAACAGAGACTGGTCAGAGCCCCACAAGTCACCCCATCTTGGATTCTCCTAGGTCTCTAGTTTTTCAAAAATGCACAGGTTTGGTAGGTTTCCCTAGGTGCCGGCTGAGCTAGAGGCCAAAATCTACAGGTAGACACTTTGCAAAAAACACCTCTGTTTTCTGTCAAAAAATGGGATGTGTCCACGTTGTGCTTTGGGGCATTTCCTGTCGCGGGCGCTAGGCCTACCCACACAAGTGAGGTATCATTTTTATCAGGAGACTTGGGGGAATGCTGGGTGGAAGGAAATTTGTGGCACCTCTCAGATTCCAGAACTTTCTGTCACCGAAATGTGAGGAAAATGTGTTTTGTTAGCCAAATTTTGAGGTTTGCAAAGGATTCTGGGTAACAGAACCTGGTCAGAGCCCCACAAGTCACCCCATCTTGGATTCCCCTAGGTCTCTAGTTTTCAAAAATGCACAGGTATGGTAGGTTTCCCTAGGTGCCGGCTGAGCTAGAGGCCAAAATCTACAGGTAGGCACTTTGCAAAAAACACCTCTGTTTTCTGTGAAAAAATGGGATGTGTTCACGTTGTGTTTTGGGGCATTTCCTGTCGCGGGCGCTAGGCCTACCCACACAAGTGAGGTACCATTTTTATCGGGAGACTTGGGGGAACATAGCAAAACAAGTGTTATTGCCCCTTGTCTTTCTCTACATTTTTTCCTTCCAAATATAAGAGTGTAAAAAAGACGTCTATTTGAGAAATGCCCTGTAAATCACATGCTAGTATAGGCACCCCGGAATTCAGAGATGTGCAAATAACCACTGCTCCTCAACACCTTATCTTGTGCCCATTTTGGAAATACAAAGGTTTTCTTGATAGCTATTTTTTACTCTTTAGATTTCAGCAAATGAATTGCTGTATACCCGGTATAGAATGAAACCCCACTGCAGGGTGCATCTCATTTATTGGCTCTGGGTACCTAGAGTTCTTGATGAACCTACAAGTCCTATATATCCCGCAACCAGAAGAGTCCAGCAGACGTAACGTTATATTGCTTTAAAAAATCTGACATTGCAGGAAAAAGTTACAGAGTAAAACGTAGAGAAAAATTGCAGTTTTTTTCACCTCAATTTCAAGATTTTTTTTCCAGTTGTTATTTTCTGTAGGAAACCCTTGTAGGATCTACACAAATTACCCCTTGCTGAATTAAGAATGTTGTCTACTTTTCAGAAATGTTTCGGTTTCTGGGATCCAGCATTGGTTTCACACCCATTTCTGTCACTGACTGGAAGGAGGCTGAAAGCACAAAAAATCATAAAAATGGGGTATGTCCCAGTAAAATGCCACAATTGGGTTGAAAAATTGGGTTTTCTGATTCACGTCTGCCTGTTCCTGAAAGCTGTGAAGCTGGTGATTTTAGCACAGCAAACCCTTTGTTGATGCCATTTTCAGGGAAAAAACCACAAGCCTTCTTTTGCAGCCCCTTTTTCCCATTTTTTTTAAATAAAGCAAAATGTTCACTATATTTTGGCTAATTTCCTGGCCTCCTTCTGGGGAAACCACAAAGTCTGGGTACCTATAGAATCCCTAGGATGTTGGAAAAAAAGGACGCAAATTTGGCGTGGGTAGCTTATGTGAACAAAAAGTTATGAGGGTCTAAGCGTGAACTGCCCCAAATAGCCAAAAAAAGGCTCGGCACAGGAGGGTGAAAAGGCCCGGCACAGAAGGGGTTAATACTTCATAGTTGTATTCCCCTTGGTTAATGTTAATGTAGTCAGATGTGCTACTTTTATTTTACTTATGCATGGTATGATACACGTATACACAGAAAATGTGACAAACACTTTTGTACAAAAACATAAAACATTTAGTTAGCTTTTTCTTGACCTGATCAAGTGCTTCTAAAAAGAACCATTTTTGAGGGTTTTTCTCAATTTGTTTTAATTTTTTTGCCTTTTTCCTTATAGGAAAAAAACAACAAGGATAGTAAAAGGAGGAAGGGAGGGCAACTTGGAAGAAGCAAGTGGCTTCAGCCTGTGAGAGGAACAGAAGGTGCAACACTGAGGTAAACAAAAATAACAGTAATGCTTGTTGACAGCATCCATAAACTGGGCAACAAATGACATTTGTAATGCAACTGGTATGTGGCATTTCCCAAAATGAGTCACCACGGCTCACAATATTGGTGAAACAGTGGAGATGGTAACCATCTGGTTGGGTGGTAAGGGTCCCACAGATGGTCCAGCTCCTGATGATGTGGTGCCACCATCCCTCTCTCTGGTCATCCTCTCACACATGCTCATACGTATAGTTTTCAGATGTTTCTACATGGAGGACGAGCCTCTTGACAGTATTTTGCTGCAAATATTGCATTAGACAATTTTTGCAACAACTTTATTTTCTCCTGAAGGGATGAACAAATGTTTCCAAACGTCAGAGGCCTTCTTTGAAGGTAGCAATTATACTTCTTCTTAATGCTGCTCTTTCCCTTTTCTTCTATCTTCAGCAGAAGACATCTTGACTTTGAAACTCTCTTCCTTTGAGGGAAAGCCAAAATAATGATGCAGCTGTGGTTTTCAGTCTGTCTCCAGAGAGAAGCAAAACACAAATTAATGATTTAGACTGTGGTTTGTAATGTGCATAGGTGGGAACTTACTGTATCCAATGAGAAGTTGAGGCTGGGGTGTGTTCCTGGAACTGGGGAGAAACCACAATGGCATCGTTGCAGATCTGTGGATTCGCCAAACTCAAAAAATAAATAAGTATATTGTGAAACACAGATAGGCTTCTAAATATTAATGTCTGTATATAGTTTCCCTGTTGTAAATATAAAAAGTTTTGTGGCCTGTCTATACTATTTATATTTTTGTAATGTTTTCTCAAATCCATGGATTCACCACAATTTTGTCACAGAAACTAGTAACATAGAGTACTCGTATGGGCTCCCCTCTTGAATTTGCAGTGAATCCGCAGATCCATAAAAATAATTAAATAAGGGAAGAACTTGGTGTTTTGAATTTATAGAACGACTGCATGTTACTGTATATTGTATTATTGATTGTTAAGTTTAAAATATAAAGTAAGAATAAATACACAAATAAAATGTTTTTATAAACATGTAAAATGTGTATTACTAAATTGAACTTATAAGTGGAGTTGTAGTACACTTTATATAAAAAAACTGTGAAATTCACTAAAATACCTAAAGGTTACAGGAACATTATGGTTAGGAAATAGCATTAAAAAAACCTTAGAAATTAAATGAAAAGACATGAGGTTACAGGGAAGTTATAGTTAGGCTCCCTCTACACATACAAAACCATACAAATTCTGCATTTATTATTAACTGAGCTAACTATAACTTATGACCTGCAATGAACTGCTGGTGACCTCACATATTTCATTACTCATGACATGGTCAGTGACATCACTGATGACATCTCAGATGACATCAATGATGACATCACTGATGACATAATCCAGCAAATTAAACTTCAATATAATTCATAAAATACCATTTACATTCTTAAAAAATATGAAGAAGACATATGTGTGAGATGTTTTGCACACAGCTCATTGTAACCTTGTTAACTATTACATTAACTTATTGCATAAGAGACAGTTCTCAGCAGAATCTCCTCTATCTTCTGAACCACTATATTAAACACTAATGACCAAAGTAAAGCATCTAACCACATAAGCTAGTCTACTGGAAATCCCAACAACAGAATTCATGAACCTGGGAAAACGTTTTAGTGCAAATGTCTGATTTAGACAAACCAAGCCAACATACAACCAGTTGAGAGGTCCTAGTGAACAGGCCATTGTGTCCCAAACCACTAGTAAAATTATTCTTTATCCTGCAGAAAGGTCTTAGCGAACAGGTCATTGTGTCACAAACCACTAGCAAAATTATTCTTTCTCCTGTAGAAAGGTGTGAGCAGAAAGGTCAGTCTGCTGTAAATATCTATTACACTGAGCCATCACCCTAGAGAAATATGTGAGTGAACAGCAAATTTACTGCAATCTGCTAGTACAGTTGTTCATTACAAAGGAGATCGGTCTAAGGCAACTGGTCAGCATGTCATAAAAAAGAACAATACTCTGCCATCACTGTGGAGTGAAGTCTCCATGAACAGCTTAGACTGTCACAAATCACTACAATACACATATATCAGCACCGGGGACATGTGTCAGTGTAGAGGCTAGCTCATTGATAAAAAGTACATCCACTTCAAAAACAGAACTATAGATCAGATGACATGTTACAAATAGTACCACTTCTTAGTAGTAGAGAAAGAATAGTAATTTAACTTATGCATTAGCTTAGTAAATATCTTTAGGTCTCAGAAGTTTTATGAAACACACTCAACGGATGATGTCATCAGTGATTTAATTTCAGATCTCATCAGTGATATCATCAATGATGTCACTGACCATGTCATGGGTCATGTAATATGTGAGGACATAAGCAGTGCATTGTGGGGGCATAAATTATAGGTAGCTCAGGCTACATATATATATATATATATATATATATATATATATATATATATTACCTAGAGGCGGTTGCCACTAGGTAGTTATAGCTAGGACCATGTTTCCATAGGAAAAACACCTTGCACCTTCACCCTGCACAGCTAATTACTCCACATATTATATCAACTGTGCAACTGTGCTTTGCACAGTGAGAGTTATAGTTACCTTAGGGCACGAGTTATAGTTACTTGAAAGAACTCGAACTATAACTTCTGAATTTCTATGTTTTTTTACGTGTAAATTCAGAACCTAACTATAATGTCTCTGTAACCTTTGGTTTCTTCAGAGAATATATATATATATATATGCATATCCACTGATAGCAAGGCGCTAAATTCCAGCCTCTTTGATGAGGCACGGCTCGGCAGGGTAGCGAGCCCCTATTAATCCAATAAAACACGTCGGCTGAAAGCGCATCACCTTCTCTGCATTAAACACCACAACGCACTGAGACGTATTAAGCACCAGCATATTTATTCTGTAAAAACCTTATGTGTTTCGGAGCTGGCGCTCCTTGATCACAGGTTGTTACAAGTACCTGGTTCCATTGCTTATTTAAAGACCACCACCATATTTTTTTCAACTCTAGATACAAAATAAACAAAGGACTAACAAACACTAATTTTCCAGGAAAAAATGTCAGCCATCTTTGAATGTACTTACTATTACTTCAAATATATTGTACTTTTATATTATACTCTATTTGCATCCATAAAAAATATATTTCACCTTATCAAAATATGAACATAATAGAATAATCCAAAATAATTAGAAAAATAATTAAAAAATATACATTTATCAAACTGATAAAATAAATTCCTTTTCTGCATTTGATCTACCATCCATGGCAGCTGAAAAAATGGTAGATCAAATGCAGAAGAGGCATTTATGGGACAGAAGGAGGAATTGTCCAAAAAACTATTGCAGGACAATCTATGGAAGTTATTTAAACGTAAACAATCGAAATGGTGGGAAGCTACCACTTTGCAAAAATATGTGGACTGTGAGCGAATTCCACGTGGTTTGAGAATCTTTATTTTCCCAACGGTGTTTACAACTGACCCTAAAATGCTGCAAGAATGGGCAGCAAATAATCACAATTGCACCATGGGCATGTTAAGAATATTGATTAAATATGCAAAAATAGAAGTTGAAAAAGCAGCAGCAGAAATTGACAAAAATATTGAGATCCTGAAAGAGAAATGTAGCAAGGAAGAATATGATAATGAGATGGAGAAGATACAAACGAAATTGGATAAATTAGAAGCTGAGATTATGGCCAAGAAACAACACAAGTTTCATAGAGATGAATGTGACTATGAGAAAGGTCAGATATTAACCTTTGCTCGCAGGTTTGAACATCTAAGAAGCAGTGTGGGTGATCAGAGACAGATGAAAGATACAGCAGGTTCATTGGTTACATCAATAACAGCACCACCTTTGCCTTCTGACAGCAATACTGCTCCTTCAGATACAGCAGACAGTGAAAATCATGAGAGTGATGTCTCTAACCAGTCGGAAACAGAAGGAGTAAAATCCCAAATTTTAAAAAATGAATTCAGTTTGATGGCACAAGGAAGAATAAAAGCTCAATGAGGCAGAGGTGCCCAGGGCCACAGAGGTCGTGGAAGAGGAGGAAACAAAGGAAATGGTGCACGCCAAACAGATATCGAACGCTCTTGGGGCATCTGCACAAGAAGGCAACTAACATAGGAATATCAAATAAAACACTGGGGAATTTATCTACCATTCTGTTAACTAAGACGCAAGAAGATGTTTTATCTTTGGGACTTTCTTTTCGTCCAACTTCGCATTTTGATTATACATCAAGTAGGATTAACTTGTTTCACTTTACTAGAAAACTCAGGTTAAGAAATTGGCATGCTACAAAAATCATGAGTGAAAGCAACATCATGAATGTCAGAGATGCTCCCACTACTCTCCAAATAGGTGATTTGGAGACATTACAAACTATGGGACCTTTAATGGATGATGAAAGTTGGGTAAAATATCCTGTGGGGAGTGTACAGGAAGAAGGTTTAGAGACCAATTGGGACAGTGGAATGGCAGATATTTTTAAACCCAAATCTATATTCTGTCCACAGGTATCTAATGCATCTATAGAGATATTTGAAAAATGCACGGTTAAGGAATTTCAAAAGATGGAAAGACAAAATAAATTTCATTGGGAACATTTAAATAAAGAGCAATTGAAAGCAATGGTTGAGTTACAGAAATATGATACTATAGTCATAAAACAATCTGATAAAGGAGGTAATGTGGTTGTGTGGCCAGTAGAAAAGTACTGGGAGGAGGGGTTAAGACAACTAAATGATAAAAAACAATACAAAAAGTCCACTAGACAAATATATCTTGGATCAAATAATGATTTTTTGAAAAAATTACAAAATTGGTATGATGAAAAAATCATTACAAAAAAATGAATATTTATTCTTAAAATGTGATTTTCCGGAACTCCCAGTACTTTATCTACTTCCAAAACTACACAAGCACCCAATGAACCCACCGGGTAGACCAATTGTTTCATCTAGAGGAAGTCTATTAGAGAATACATCTAAATATGTTGATTCTTTTCTTTGACTGTTTGCTGAAGCCTTACCTTCTATATTACGGACACTGGTGATTTTTTTGAGACGGATTGAAGGTATTGTCTGGGATGAACAATTCCTGATTCTCAGATTAGAGGTTGACAGTTTATACACTTGCATTCCGCATGAACTGGGTATTACAGCAATCAGACATTGTTTAAGAGCAAGATCCATTTCCTTTTTACAACATACTAATATGTTAGTGCACATGATTAGAATATGTTTAACAAATAGTTTTTTATCTTTAATAATCAGATCTATCGTCAATCCCAAGGGACAGCGATGGGAACATGCTTCGCTCCTCGTTATGCAGGCCTTTTTTTAAGTTGGTGGGAGGAACAGGTAGTGTATAATATGGATCTGTTTGAAGAGCATGCAGTCTTGTGGACCCGATACATAGATTATATTTTTTGTATTTGGAACAGTATTGAAAAAGAAGCATTCTATTTTGTAAAATCCTTGAATAAAAACCAGTTAAATTTAAAATTCACAGTTCATATACACCATTCCAAAACAGAATTTCTGGATCTTCAGTCGGAGGTTAGAAATATGAGATTAACAATCTGCTTGCATCGCAAAGAGACAGCAGGAAATAGTTTACTCCATGCCAATAGTAGTTGGTAAAGGTAATTGGGGAAAGACCTCAGATTACCTTTAGAAGATGTGCATCTCTTAAAGATAAGTTATGTTCCAGTCTTTTTGAATTTTGAATCCATTAAGAGTCAGAAACAGTCATTGATACAGGGCTTCTTAATCTGTGTCTCCTGTAAGGCGTGTAAAGGTAGTAAAAATTGTAAACAAACATGATTATCCCAATCTACTCAACCTTTTGTGATAAAGAAACATCTTAATTGTAGTACTGAATTTTGCGTTTCTGTGTTACAATGTCCATGTGCTAAATGTTACAATGGTAGTACCATCCATAAAGCGAAGAAACAAGTATTAGAACACATGAGGGCTATATCCAAGGAGGATAAAAGATATCCCATAGCTAGATATTTTGCACAATGTCATGGAACAAATAGTAGCCTTCTGCAATTTTGTGTACTGGATAATGTTCCTCTAAATAAACGGGGAGGAAATAGAGAACAAGAATTACGAAGATTGGAGTTGAAATATATCATTAAATACAGAACAATGTCCCATGAAGGCTTTAACCTTGATGAGGAATTATCGGTACATTTAGTATGATTTCAGCTGTCATTCTGTGCATAGTGTAAAGGGCAGACAGGAGAATACATACGGTGTACATATCTATACACAATAATATCGTTCTTTGATAATAAGGAAGTTGTTTCAAGTAGGTGCATGTATATAACAATATTGTTTGTATTTTAGTTTTTGTTGTAATATTTAGATACAACTGACGTAAAAGAGTTATTATATTAAGGCCAGAAGGAGTCAGGAGAAGACCTAAACTGTGATGTATAATTACGTTTTTCTTTTAATATTTTCATATAAATTTCATTATTATTTTGTGGATTTGTAGTGCATGCCGATGAGAGATATGCCAGATGCAGGTTTAAGATTTATTCATGAGGGTGTGATATTGTAGAATTAAGTTAAATTTATATTATCAGTTATATAAATGTATTTTTTTAATTATTTTTCTAATTATTTTGGATTATTCTACTATGTTTTTATTTTTATAAGGGGAAATATATTTTTTGTGGATGCAAATAGAGTACAATATATAACATGTAGTACAATATATTTGAAGAAACAGTAAGTACATTCAAAGATGGACGACATTTTTTCCTGGAAAATTAGTGATTTGTTAGTCCTTTGTTTAATTTGTAACTAGAGTTGAAAAAAATCTGGTGGTGATCTTTAAATAAGCAATGTAATCAGGTACTTGTAACAACCTGTGATCAAGAAGCGCCAGCTCCGAAACGCGTAAGGTTTTTACAGAATAAATACACTGGTGCTTAATACATCTCGGTGCGTTGTGGTGTTTAACGCAGAGAAGGTGACGCGTTTTCAGCCGATGTGTTTTATTGGATATATATGCATGTATATATACACACACACACACACACACATATGTATATAATGCTTTTTATGTATATATATATATATATATATATATATATATATATATATATAATGTTTTAAATAAATATGTATACATGAATATGATGTATATATAAGTAATATTTAATTATTTTACATTAATCCAACCACCATTGTGCACAGCTATGTGCCCCAACCTCTGTAAGCACTCAACCCTACACCATGCATGGCCTTCTTCTATGCGCAGCAGGGGTTGGCTGTAGGGCCTGCAGCTAGCCTTCAATAAGTGTGCAACCAATGCCATGTACTGCCTTTGGCTCGGCATAGCAGGGGTTGGTCACAGGGCCTGCAGTAGGGGCCACCTTCCTGGCCATTTTGGGCTGCTACCTCATTTTACATACTTGTAGTAGTTAGAAGGGAGATCATCGCACTCTGTTTTCAAGAGCAGACAGCAAGAAAAAATCACTTATCACTACATAAGGTGTTGTGCTCGAAAGACCCGCGATACAAACACCTCCAGTAAAGATTTCAGATAACTTTTAAAGATGGAAATTTAGAAAGAGCACAAACGCTTTCCCTTGTCCAAACAAAAGAAGTTTCAATGATTTGTGCTTAGCAGAAATGGAGCATCAACTAGGGGCACCTTTGTTTATATTTGTCAGTGATTTCCTTTGAGGTTTAATTTCTGTGAAATAAGCATCAGTGCTAGAATGCATTCTAACCACCTTATTTATCGAACAATAAGCCACAGTTCAGCACAAAATATCTACCCAGCTGGAGTAATTTGTACTGCGTAATTAGTAACTGCTGCCTCATTGGTTAAATGTATAGTGCTTCTACATTGTAGCTGCATAAAGGACACTGAGGAAATGTCTCCGGTGACTTTGTGTGCCTTTAATTTTGGCAATGTGTTAATTCTTCAAGCATCTACTTACAGAAATCTGTGATAACATGAATCCTGGTGTGGAAAAGATAAAAAGACTACAGAGAGTTTATTCTCCACCAAACAAGCACTTCCTCCTAGTTATATGTAGTAAGTGCTTCCTTGTTTGGTGGAGGTGTGCTTATCTTCTTTTCCATCCTGGGCCCCAGAATACGTCTGTGGTCCCTGCCAGCTCCCCACCTCCTCCAGGAGCCAGCATTGCTCCAGCATGCAGGAAGCAGCAAACAAAGCAGCTCCCTGCATATGAGAGCAATCCTTACTTCTGGTTTCCTGCCCACTTGACAGTGGGCAGGAAAACAGATAGAAAGTCCACTCCCAGCAAGCACGAGCAATTTTCCTATTCCCATCTGCTGGGAGCAGACTTACAGTATGGTAGCAGCTGTCAACACTCCAGTCACGGAACAGCAATCTGCTTTCTCCTGAAGGTGTGCACCTCAGGAGATTGGGAGCTGGCCCTGGGGAGTAGCAGTCCCAAGGGCTATTAATGGCTCCAGGTTGGGGGATGTATAGCCCCCTGCTTTAGTTAGCAAGGACAGCCCTGGGGAGGTGGTGGTCATCGGAGCTGTATATTTCTCTGGAGGGAGGGGCAGCACAGTAACCTCCCACGTTTGATTTTTTTTATAGGCCCTGGGGAGGTATTGATCCCCAGGATTCAGGGGTCCACACGGACCCCCTTCAAAGAATTAAATTAGGCCTCTGGGACGTGGAGGAGCTCCAAAAAGCCACAGGGGAGGGCTTCCATGCAGCCTACCTCCATAGGTAAATCAAGCCCCAGGGAGGTGTGGCTTCAAGCCCATGGGGGAAATCAAGCCCCAGGAAGGTGGTGGTTCCCGGGGCTCATAAGAGCCCAATGGTTGAGAGTCCCTGCGGTATACATCTTTTTTCTTTCATAATTGTAAAACTACAACAAGCACTCTTTCAGGACCAAGATCTAGATTTTTGCCAAATCTGGTGCAAGTCCGTCCAGCGATTTGGGATGTAGTTGTGTCTAAAATCCCCATGAGAAATTGCATGATAAAAACACCTTTTGGGACCCCCTCCTTTTTCTTAGCCCCCGCATGACAAATTACCCCAAAAGGTTCTAAACAGCAGCTGAAGTGAGTGGCAAACTAGTTTTATTATCAAAACAAAAAAAAGTGCTTTCGGATGAAAACTAGGTCCTAACTATGTACATACTCACTGAAAAAAACAAAGGTCACATGGGCATTATAGTTAAGCTCAGATTTCACTCATACAAAACCATAAAAATTCAAGTTATAGTTACCTGAGCTAACTATAACTTACGCCTCCGCAATGCACTGCTTATGACCTCACATATTGCATCACGCATGACATGGTCAGAGACATCACTGATGACATCTAAAATGACATTACTAATGACATCATCCAGTGAGTGTAAGACCCTGATTTATACTGTTTTTGCGCCATATTAGCATCATGTTTTGACGCAAACGCGGGGTAAATTTACAAAATACAATTGCATTTTGGACGTTTGTGCTGCTTTTGAGTAAAAAAATTACGCTAATACGGCGCAAAAAAAGTATAAATCAGGGTCTAAGTGTTGTCTAAGAGTTTATGATTGTTAAACATATATACTAACCTACTAAAAATGCAAATTTAGTATAATAGGGATACTACTAATGAGTGATAATACTTTGAAAAAATATGATATGAGTGGCTTTGTGAATGTGTGTATCTGTGTGAGAGTGGGTGTCTGAGTGGCTGTATGGGTATATAAGTGGCTGTGTGAGTAGCTGTGTGGGTGAATGGGTGGCTATGTGAGTGGCTGTATGTGTGAGTGAGTGAGTGCATGAGTGGTGTGTGGGTAAGTGAGTGGGTGTGTTAGTGGCATCAGTGGGTGTGTGAGTAGATGTATGGGTGAGTAAGTGGCTGTGTGAGTGTCTATGTTGGAGAGTGAATATATGTGTGAGTGGCTGTATGGGTGACAGTGGCTGTACATGTATCCTATATGGGTAGATGAGTGAGTTTGTGAGTGTTGGAAAGTGCATTATTGGTAAGGGCAGGTAAATAACTGCACTTAGCAATAGGCCACGAGCTCCCACTAGGTCCAGTTAGGTCTCAATAATTTAACTCCCAGCTCAACCCTTGGTAGCTTGGCAACAAGCAACAAGCCTTAACGTAGGAGACTATGGCCCTCATCACGACCCTGGCGGTGGGTTATAAAGTGGCAGTAATACCGCCAACAGGCTGGCGGTAACAACCGCCAAGTTATGACCATGGCGGTGATATCTCAGAAAGACAGCCAATGTGCCACACCGACCGCCAGGGTGGAAACAACAGATACCAGGCGGAAGATAAAGTACCGTCCACCATATTATGACATAACAAACCGCCACCTTTTCGGGGGCGATACCAACGCCATTAAAAGCCTGGCAGAAACAGTACACAAGGGTCAAAGGACTCCCCATTGGAGACACAGGGAAGAACCACACCGCCATGGAACCCGAAGTGCATGTTTTCCCGATGATCTTCTACATCAAGCTCCGCCACAAACACCAATGTCGGCGAAGACGACGACGGTGAGTACAGCCGCCTAGCACACAAGGGGGAGAGGAAAACGTGAGTGACACACACACACGCACTTCACACACCCCACACACACACACCATACACACAAGCAGATGCACAAGATAGAAAATTTGTCTACGATAATCGGCAGAATAATGCAAGGACAACAGGAATTGACTACAGTGATTGTGATAAGATCAACATCAAAAATAATAATTAGATGTGGCAATTCAACAGATATGTACAAATGTACAAAAAAGGGACATTGCCCACTCCATAGTTCACAGGGGCCACATGGCCACAGGGCAAAGTCCAAGGCCCCACTCGATTCCTGCACCAATACAGAGAGAACACTGCAGGGGCATCAGTTGGCAAATAGGCAGGCACCTCAGGGGGAAGGGGGCACCTCAGCTGGATGTGGAAACAAGACCACTAGTTCTGGAGGGGGCAACATGCCCTGTGCTTGGTCCTGGGGAGTGCAAGGCCCCAGCCTCTCGAGTGGGTGAATACCCCAGTGGTTCTGGAGGGGGAAACATGCCCTGTGCTTGGTCCTGGGGAGTGCAAGGACGCAGTCTCTCAAGTGGGTGAATACCACACTGGTTCTGGTGGAGGCTGGCCGCACAGCAGCTCATGGAGGCTGGACTATATGGCATTCACTGGCGGTGATGGCTGCACTGTGGTGGTGGTTGTGGGAGGCTCCTGCTCAGCCCCTGCACCCTCCGATGGCTGCACTGTGGTGGGGGTTGTAGGAGGCTCCTGCTCAGCCCCTGCACCCTCTGATGGCTGTACTGTGGTGGGGGTTGTGGGAGGCTCCTGCTCAGCCCCTGCACCCTCCGATGGCTGCACTGTGGTGGCGGTTGTGAGAGGCTCCTGCTCAGCCCATGCACCTTCTGATGGCTGCATTGAGCTGGTGGTTGTGTGAGGCTGCTGCTCAGCCCCTGCATTCTCTGATGGCTGCACAACCACGGCTGGCGGTGGGGGCTCTGTGACAGCTGCTAATGCAGGCTCCTTCTTGGTGGCTGGTGCAGGCTCCTTTCCCTTCTTGGTGGCTGG
This sequence comes from Pleurodeles waltl, assembly GCF_031143425.1. NCBI lineage: Eukaryota > Metazoa > Chordata > Amphibia > Caudata > Salamandridae > Pleurodeles > Pleurodeles waltl. The sequence goes on from NC_090447.1 coordinate 200,423,480, forward strand.
TGCAGGCTCGTTCCCCTTCTCGGTGGGTGGTGCAGGCTTCTTTCTCTTCAGTATTTGTGGCCTGGAATCCTTTCCACTACAAGTAGGTGCTGCTGAACCTGGGCCCGTGGACTGTTTGGCTGAGGTGCTTGGCTTGGTCCTTAATACCCTGGCCATATGTGCAGGATGGGGGGGGGTAGAGAAGTGGTGAATCTGGCAAAGGAGAAGATTTTTAGGGACACTGGGATGGGAAGAGGGGGAAGTAATGGGAGTGGAGGATGAGGGGATGGTTGTTGGAGGTGTTTGCTGGATTTGGGTGCAGGTGCATGGGTTGTATGCTGTTGTGAGGCGGATGGTTGTTGGGTGTCTCAATGCTTGCGTTGGTGTACTTTAGGAGGGGGGACAGACACGGTGGGAGAGGGCACAGGGGACTTGTGCATGGATGTTGTAGAGGTGTCTGCCAGTGAGGTGTGTGTTCTGCTTGGTGTGGTGATGATGCAGGTAGTGGATGATGATGTAGTGTATGCAGGTGTGAGTGTGGACGTAACTGGGTGGGAGGTGGAGGAGGAGGGTAGACAGTGAAAATAGTGGATGTTGTTGTGTCTGCAACTGGATGGAGTTTGTGTGAGTGCCTGTGGGATGAAGTGTGGTGCTTGTGTTTGCCAGTGACACCCTTGGGTGTTGTCTTGTGTGCATGCTCATCTGGCTGTGTGCTTGGGATGGGTTTGGGTTGAGGAGAATGGGAGTGGGAAGTAATAGTTGGAGGGGGGAATGTACAAACAGGCACAATGGCTGTCATCAGAGAGGAGGCCAGAGCCTGGATCGATCTCTGTTGGGATGCCAATCCAACATGAATGCCCTCCAGGAATGCATTAGATTACTGCATTTGGGCTGCCAGCCCCTGGATGGCATTCACAATGGTTGACTGCCCTAAAGAGATGGATCTCAGGAGGTCAATAGCCTCCTCATTCAGGGCAGACGGGCTCACTGGGGCAGGGCTTGAGGTGCCCAGGGCGAAGGAGATGCCACCGTCCTTGGTGAGCAGGCACGGGCAACTCGCTGAGGGGCTGCTGAGAGAGCGGTGCTGATATGGGGGGTTGGTGGCTGTACCTGTAGCTGGGGTGGTCACAGAGGTGTTTGTCACCACCAGGGAGCTCCCATCGGAGGAGGTAACAGAGTCTATGTTGTCCCCTCCAGTCTCCGCCATGGTGCTCCTCTCACCTTCCATCCCACTGGTGCTCTCAGGGTCAGTGGACTCTGCCTCCAGGGAACTGTGGGATGCAGCTCCCTCTGTTGCTTGTGCCTCTCATCCTCCACCAGATGATGATAATTCACATAAGGACAGTATGACAAAACAAGAAATGGGGGAGAGAGAGACAAAGGATACACTGGGTCATTGACTGCACCATCACCACCATTGACATACACAGAACCTTCAAACACAGGGAACAGGTCTGCGCACTATGCATTGCGCTACCAGTGATATTGCTAGCCACCAAGGCATGAGGAGGAGCACACACCACCAACTACAGCACACCTGGGACCCATGTAGCCCTGACCAGTAGTATATGCTAACAAGATAGGTAGGCAGTATTCACCCTTCAGACCCTTAGACTCCAGAGGACCTATGCTGCTAAGTGAGGCCTGGCCTAGGGGCACCCACTTACACACAACCACCACCCGGATACCACCCCTCCAGCCGTGAGCTTCAATGATGGCCACTGTACTCACCCCCATGTGGCTGCTATGATGCCCTCAAGTGCCCATCCAGCTCTGGATAGGCCACCGCAAGTATGCAGGCCATCAGGGAGGTCAGGGTCCGACGGGCACCCCTTCCTTATTGCGAGGCCATCCCCAGATGGGCCTCCGCAGGCTTCCGTGCCTAGCGTTTCAGGTCCTCCCACCGTTTCCGACAGTGGATGCCCTGCCTGCCATAGACCCCCAGGGTCTGCACCATCTTGTCGATGGCACGCCATATACCCTTCTTTTGATGGCCGCTGACCTGCAGAGGCAATACAGACAGGAGAACACCATTAGACAAACTGTTCAACCAGTAATACCCAGCCAAGCGGATATCCCTCCCCCTTTCACAATGCCTTCACACACAACTCCATGCATTCATGCCACATGCCACATGCATTGTGCCCACAGTGTACTCACCTGTTGGTCTATTGGCCCATACAGCAGTCCATACTGGGGTAGGACTCCATCCACCAGTCTCTCCAGTTCCTTAGAAGTGAAGGCTGGGGCCCTTTCCCCGGTCACACGGTCCCTGGTAGGTTCCAGACACAGGTCACAGCAGTCCAGGTTCTCTCCTATTGAAGGTCAGGAAACAAGTGAGGAATATCATTGAAAATGGCAGTACCGTCATCGCCGGCTTAGATCACCATTGGCCACTGTATCCCATAGGACCCAATTATAACCAATGAGGAGTTGCACGGAAGTTCCTGACCGCCTACCGCCATGACACACAACGAAAGCGGCATTCCCTCACTTCCACCTGTCCCTCCACACAGGACAGGCGGACACCATTTCAGGGCGGGGGAACAGGCCTATGGAATAATTTTGCATCACTGGATAAATAGGCACACTTGACAAATTACACTGTCCCATAACATGTGTACAGATTGCGGACTACTGTTGTGGCTCCATTGTTCACTTTATGACAGCCTCCTCACTCTTTTGTCCCTTAGATACGTACACTGCGGCTGAATAGGAGATGGAGACATACCCCAGTGTAGAGACCCCTGGTGTACTTGGTTACACTGGAGTACAGGCACATTATCCTTACCTATCGACAGGACATGGCAACAATCACAGAGCTGTGTGCCCAATTGAAGCCTGACCTGATATCTGCTATCCGTCATCCCACTGGGATCCCCCCTCTTGTGCAAGTACTATCAGTGCTCCATTTCCTGGCAACTGGTTCTTTCCAAGTGTCAGTGGGCTTGGCAGCAGGAATGTCACAGCCAATGTTCTCAATAGTGCTGACAACAGTGTTGTCTGCCCTGATAAAACACATGTGCAGCTACATTGCATTCCCCCAGGTTGAGGATTTGGCCACTGTGAAGGCTGGGTGTTATGCAATGGTACATATCCCCAATAAAATTGGGGTGATTGACTGAACATATATTGCATTTGTCCCCCCTGACAGAATAAACAGGTGTTCAGGAATCGTAAGAGTTTCCACTCCATGAATGTGCAGATGGTGTACTTGGCGGACCAGTACATCTCCCATGCCAATGGTAAGTATCCTGGGTCGGTGCATGATGCCTTTGTCCTGAGGAATAGCAGCATCCCAAATGTGATGGCCCAACTACAGAGGTACAGGGTGTGGCTAATAGGTGAGCCCTGGTTCCCACCCAGTATATGTTGTTGTATGCCGATGGTGTGGGCCATATAGGATAGTGTGTGGCTAAATGTTGTCCCTCAATATTTGCTGGTGACTCTGGTTACCCAAACCTATCATGGCTGCTGAGCCCTGTGAGGAATGACAGGACAAGGGCAGAATAACGTTATAATGAGGCACATGGGTGAACCAGCAGGATCATTGAAAGGACCTTTGGCCTTCTGAAGGCCAGGTTCCGATGCCTCCATCTGACAGGTGGATCCCTGTGCTACTCACCGAAGGTGGTCTGCCAGATAGTGGTGGCATGCTGCATGTTGCACAACCTGGCACTCAGACGCCATGTCCCTTTTCTGCAGGAGGAGGAGACTGGAGATGCCCCTCTGGCAGCAGTGGACCCTGTGGACAGTGAGGATGAGGAGGCAGAGGATGAAGATGTGGACAACAGAACATCTGTGATCCGTCAGTATATCCAATGACACACAGGTGAGACAGTGCAACTTTACAGTTCATTGACTTTGGTTGTATTTTGTGTGGCATTGGCATGCTGGTATTTACCACTTCTATACCCACTCACTGTTACCTCTGGCTATTCATTTTGCAAATGTTGGTGATTTGACAAATCCCCTGGTGTGATCACAACAGCCAGCTACAGGTTATTGATTCTATGCTCATTCTATGTACAGATCACTTGCAATAATTGTAGCTGTTTCAATCAATACATATTTGAAATACATAACATACTCAAAATCGATTTATATTAAAGGGTGTTTATTTTAGTACTAATATATAGAGGGGAACATGCAATGGGGTGGGTGAAGATGGAGGAAATTCCAGGGTATTGTTCCAGTCTGTTTGTAGCACAGGTGCTCGGGACAGAGGTTTGGGGACACTGGGTGGGTGCTGTGGTGTTGGTTCCTGATGGGCTCTGTGGCGGTCGGTGACTGGGCTTGGGTAATCGGCTGTCCAGTGGTCCCTGATGTGCCATGCAGATCGTCCAGATCCTGAAGACCAGAGTTACTCTCATCACTGTGGGCCTCTTCTCTTGGGGGACTGGATAGTGCTGGCACCTCCTCTCCAGTGACATTGACTGGGGTACCTGTGGGGATGTAAATGATGTATTATGGTTCATGTGTATGCCATATTGTACATCCCTGGCTTCCCCTCTATGGTTGGTGTTGCCCTGCCAGCTTTTACTTTTGTATGTTGGTGTTTAGTGGGATTGTTAGTTTCCGTATGCTATGCATGCTTTAGTGATGAGTGCCCATGCAGGGCTGTGAGAGGTGTCCATGCATTGGTACAGCATGCAGGGCTTGGAATTGGGATTAGTGAAATGTGATGGTGGAGTTTGTGGAATGGAGTAGAGTGAGGGGGAGGGTATGTAATGGCATGCAGGTAGGGGGGTGATAATTGTTGAAAGTTGACTTGCCAGAGTCCAGTCCTCCTCCGACTCCGGACAGGCCCTCAGGATGCTGTAATACCAAGACTTTCTCGTCCCATGCTGTGAGTTGTGGGGGAGTAGGTAAAGGGCCAACGCCAGTCCTCTGGAAAGCGAGCTGATGTCTTGCTGCTATTGAACGTACCTTCCCCCGTAGGTTGTTCCACCTCTTCCTGATGTCGTCCCTTGTTCTGGGGTGCTGTCCCACAGCGTTGACCCTGTCAACGATTCTCAGCCATAGCTCCATCTTCCTGGCTATTGATATTTGCTGTACCTGTGCTCCAAATAGCGGTGGCTCTACCCTGACAATTTCCTCCACCAAGACCCTTAACTCCTCCTCAGTGAAACAGGGGTGCCTTTGTGGTGCCATGGGTTTTATGTGATGTGTGTTGGTGAGCGTGTGCTGGGTAATGTGTTAGGGTGTGTGAAGTGGGATGCCTGAGGGATGTATGGGTATATGTGGTGTGTGGATCTAGATGTCATAGTGGTCTTGGTGTCATTCTTGTGCCAAAGATTTGTAATCGTAAAGGGTTGTGGGTAATGTGGGTATGTGCTTTTTAGTGGTGTGTGTATGGGTGTCAGGTATGTGTTGTTTGAATTGGCCAATGTGGTGTTGTTTTGCATGTGGGTGTCCATTGTGAGCGCTGCAGGATGTACCGCCAAAGGTTTACCACCGTGGTGATTCGTGGGTCGAAATGTGATGGGCGTTGTTCTGTTGGTGTAATAGTGTGGGTTTTGATACCGCCAGTTTATCACTGACCTTTGGTCTGGCAGATTTGTGTATGTGGCTGTATTCTGTCAGATTGGTGTGTGTGTCATAATATGGTGAACGGATATCCGCCGCCGCAGTGCTAAGTTGGCGTCCGTCATCGTGGCGGTAAGCAGAATTGACCGCCAGGGTCATAAGGAGGACCAAAGTGTGTAAAGCATTCAAATATCACAAAACAGTAATTAAATAAAACACAGGAAATAGCTTAAATAGTTTAAAAACCCAAATTCAATTTATAAAAATAGGAAATATTTTTATCTTTAATTGGATAAGGGAAACCGGAGATGTGAATTTTTAAAGAATAAATGCTTTTTAGTGCATAGAAACTAAAAGCGCCACTCAGATCATCTGGTTGCACCTCGCCCATGGTAAAGTAAAATTTTGAGGCTGACTCGGCTACAGCGAGCGGAAGGCCTAGGGTAAAAGTTTACCTTCCGACTTATGGCCTCATTACGACTTTGGCGTCTGATGGTAAGACCGCTGCGGTGGTGGCCACCAAAAGACCTAATGTTGGAGGCAACCCGACCGCCATATTCAGAACACACTGAGAAGTCTGCCAAAAAACAGCCAGATTCATGAAACCGCCAGGACAGTGGAGGATGGAAAAGAGGCGGTCCGACCACCAACCACACAAGCCCGACAGAAATCCACCCATCAGATTATGAACAACAAATCAGAACAGTGGTACTTCCGTGGCAGAAATCCATTGGCAGTGCAAACCACGGCAATTTCAACTCACAGCACAATGAACACAGCACCACATTGGATAGTTTGAATACGCCACACCTGACACACATCCATACACATGACCCACCTACACACTGCAGTATATAACCCACCCCTACACAACCCACAATCCTTTGCAACCAGAATGCCACACACAGCCACAGACAAGCGAACTCGTGCACAGAAATAGGAAAACCAAAATTAGGCATCCACATACATTTCACAACGCACACATCACACCTGGACAACATACACAACACACATTTTTCTACCACAAACAATCCACAACAACTGTCACCCACTCACATCATAGCTTCTACACCTCACCACTAACCTTTTACTCCAGCCTTTCATCTTTGAACACAACCACACTGTCTTCACAACCACTACCATGTCCCCACAAAAACACCCACGTTTCATGGATGAGGAGTTGAGGGTCATGGTGGATGAAATTGTCAGGGTAGAGACACACCTGTTTGGAGCCCAGGTCAAGCAAACATCAATTGCCAGGGAAATGGAGATGTGGCAAAGAATAGTCAACCGGGTCAGTTCTGTAGGCAGCTATCCACGCACAAGGGAGGAAATCAGGAAGAGGTGGAACGACCTCAGGGAAAGGTACGCTCCATGGCCTAAAGGTACCAGCTAGCAGTACTCAAGACTAGCGGTGGGCTCCTATCTCTTCCCCCCAACTTTCACATCTTGTGAGGAGGAGGTCTTGGACATACTGCATCCTGAGGGCCTGACAGGGCTGAGTAAGACTGCAGCACAACATCTGGCCTCTTCCATTGGCAATGAGTCTACCAGCCCTTCTACAGTGGTGGCTACTAGTTGAATGAAGGCTCTTGCAGGGGAAGAAGATGCCTCAGACACCCCACCTTCTGTAGCAGAGGAACGTCCCCGCAACCGTGGACGTCCACCCAGACATCTGGGAGGAGCAGATGCCAAGACAAAACCCACTGCCAGGAAGTGAACCTCTCCTGACTTGTTCCCCTTGTGTGCCACAGATACACCCTTTTAACTGTTCTCAAAACAAAACCCATTGTTTCATGATACAAGGACACTGGACTTGTGTATCCAAATGGTGTAGCAGCTATCCTGATGATTCCAGCCACCATGCCTGAACCCTTCACTGTTTAGATTGTGTCATTGTAGATTGCTTGTCACACATATTGATTAACTGTACACAATAAATAACACTTTAACACATGTCCTGTATCCTGTACATCACACTTGGACACTATCAGCATAAGACTCATTACATTAGGATTCAAACATGGATAGATTCAAATAGTTAGCATGCTACCTCTATTCGCATTTATTGGTAGACATGCAAACAGCACATTGAGTATAACTGACAGTAACATCAAGATGTCTGCTAAGGTGTCGGACATTGCTAATCTACAGGAATCAGAGGATAGGGACATATCAGTCTCACCACAAGTCAGAAGGGAAACAGAATGTTCCTTTGATTCACATGGTAAAGCCTTATCACATGACCATACCTTTGCTCCCTAATGTACATACCCCATGGTACAAACAGACATCAGTGCTGATGTCCCAAGTCCAGGGATCTTTCACTTACATTGGTCACATACCTTTAGGGTTGCCACTCACCTATGTCAGTCCACAGAGACATGCACATTGTTCTGCAAAGTAGGAACACACTGACAGCTAGGTCCAGGGTAGGTTACATACATTAAACATTGTAAAGGTAGAGGCTATGGGTCTACATTTTCACATGTGCCAGAAACCAATGGATACACCAATTGCACCACTTGACCACCTCCAGTACCCAACAGGTAAACTTTAGGGGTAGACACAATTCCAGCCGGTCCATGTAACTTACACTCCACAGACTCATTGCATTCAGTACGTGGTTTCAGCCATGTCCACTTCTAATGTGTGCCTGCAATTCCCACCTGCCTTTGACACTAACTGTGATGTGCCAATGATGATGAGCCAAACTGGAAGTCACCAAATCTGTGAAAGACATATTTGATAGGTAGGACATGCCAGAAAACATTCCTCAATGCAGACAAGTCATGTTCACAAGAGTGTCATTGCAAGTGCATTAACAATACATGATACTGTATACCAGTCTGTTGTTTCCACAATATCACATTACAGTCTGCATGTACAACTCACTCATAGGCATTTCAGCTACCTGATACCCCCATAGCCGATGTTAAAGAGAAGGTGACATGCTACACATCAACACTAGCTTAAAATCTTTAATCACTGCATCATGAAAACATCACATACCTTGAGCTAGTTGAAGTATTGATTGATGAGATCTTCCCTAGAGTCTCTAGCTTCATCCTCATCTGGCTCATCATCACTTGTCATATCAGCATTTCCACCTACAGGTCCTGCAGACTCCCACTCATCTGGTGTGGAAATGGTATATGACGTCTGCAAGATTGTGGAGCATGTAGCAAGCAACAATTAATTGACATACCTTGTTGTGTGAGTAGAGGAGGGCTCCTCCTGAAATGATCAAGCACCAAAATCTTGCCTTCAGGAGCCCAAAAGTCTTGTCCTCCCGTGGGCCTCATTGTAGCAGACTTCCCCTGACGTGGTTGGCTACCTCACTGACGTCCACCACCAAGGATGGTTAGGATAGCCAGAGTTACCTGTAAGTAATTAGGTAGAACAACACAAACATATGTGTGGGACATGCAACATTGTGATGGCAGGAGACATGCTTTGCAGACACACATTTCAATTGTAACTTCCAAACCAGTCAGGCCCTCTCTGTGTTGAGTTGTGTCATTAGCAGTGGGACATTGCTGTTACGCATGATGAAGAAATCATGGACTGATCCTGGATACTTAGCACTGACTTGTGAAATGTACTGGTCTGCCTGACACACCACTTGAACATTGATGGAGTGGTAGTTTTTCCAGTTCCTATACACCTGTTCATTGGCACTGGGGGGGACCAAGGCTACATGGGTCCCATCTTTGGCCCAACCGCATGTGGAATGTGTCCTATAGCATAAATCTTTGCCTTCACATAGGCCAAATACGCACGTTAGGGAAACCTGATGTAGCTGTCCAGGTGTTTCAACAATGCACACAGTACATCATTCAAAACCAGACCGAACATGGGCTGAGACATCCCTTCAGTTAGGGCCACTGTATCCTGAAAGGATTCAGTGGTCAGGAAGTGTAGCACTGACTTGACTTGGATGATGGGAAGTATGCTAAAGGGATTCCGTATGGCAGGCATCAGATCTGGATCTAACTGACCACGAAGATCTATGATTGTATGAATAGTAGTCTTTTCCTCTGTGGTGTACAGGCCTACAAGTGTACTGTACACTGATGTTTGTCTTCCTCCCCTCATGGCAGGGTAACTATGTGGAAACATAAAAAATGGAGCATGCACACATCATGTAAATGTCCATATACAAGTAACACATATCTGCTGTTGTGGTCAGCTACAACCTCTGACATCTAAAGTACAGCACATAGTTAAGCGCCAATGACAACCTCCTTGGTGCACACTCTCTCAATCACCTAATGTACTACACAGGCATAATGATCTGTGACTGTTTTTTTTGTGGTCCAACTGGCTTGACATTGATTACACATATTGTGTTCATCATCTACATAAACAGCACACATAGGATCCTCTGAATTGGTGTACATTGCTATCACCACATAGGATCTTCAGAATAGGTGTACATTGCTATCACCACCCAAGACCTCCATTACCTGAGCTGCTGTGTACTACCTCTGGGAGCTATCATGCCACGTCCTGCAGGTGATAGGTCCCCAGCCTTCACCACTGAAGAGCTGGTGAAGTGGAGGAGGTCCTACCCCTTTATGAACAGCTATATGGTACGCCAGGGGAGCAGGTGAGTCAAATGTTTTACCAATGTGTGAAAGGTGGGGTCTATGATGGTGTACCTGAAATGTTAAGTAGTGAAGTTGTTGATGCATAAAGATGCTAATTTGTACATGAGTGTCAACTGAGAGGATGGGAATGTTTGCCTCATTGCTGTTACTGGAGTGTTCTGTCCGCTACTATTGGAATGGGGCATTTGGACATTAATTATTCCTTTTGTCTGTGTCATCCATGGAGGTCAACTCCCATCAAAAAAAGGGAATCTGATGTGCCATCACCAGGAAAGTGTGGACCCTGGGGGTCCCCAGCCAGTGGGGCATCCACTGTAGGATGCGCTGGGAAGACATGAGATGCTGGGCCCGGAAGACTGCAGAGGCCCAGATGGGGATGTCTTCCCTACAAGGGGGGGGGGGTGCCCATCAGACTTTGACCCCCCTAAATGGCCCGCATTTTGGGAGTGGCCTGAGGTGGATGTGCGTTTGAAGGCAGCACAGCAGCCACAAGGGGGTAAGTACTGACAGAACCCATGTACATGCCTCTACCAGTTAAGTTTATGATGTCTAACTATTGGAGATGTGACATTGTGGTAAGTTCTACAGTTCAAATGTCTCCTAGGAAGACATAGAACTACAGTTGCCAACATTGAAACGCAGATGTGGCCATTGCATTGTGCATATGGACATGTTAACCACCTATGCCAACCAAATAGTATGATTGCATGTGAAGATACACATGTGACTGTGTCATATGTATATCTCTACTCAGCCATACATATGTGTAACCTGCAGTGTCATCCTTCCCACCTAATGTTCCCAAGTCCATTTACCCAATGGTAAGTTGTAGTGCTCTTTGGTCTCTGACTAGTCCTATTCTACTGGATCTTGCTCTGTGTGAAACATTGGGTCTGAGAGATGAGTTACAGGGCCAAGTAATCCTGTGTCATGAAATAGAATACACAGGCTGTCACCCCAATCAGGATGTTGGTATGGCAAACTTACTACAGTCCCTATGAGGTTTGAGGAAGTATCCCAATTGTCATGGCAGATTCATCTGGTGGGAAATGTGAAGTTGGCTCAGGGTGGACATCCTACATAGTGAAAATCATGGTGCTCACAATACATTGACATTTCAAAATATAACATGGACATGTGTTCAAATACCTTTTATTCTAATGTTTTTGATGTTGAGCAGGTAATTAGCTAGGCTGCTGATCCCTTAGCCCATGTATAGTGTCCCTGCTACATAGGGCAGTACTATACCTATATGGGTGTAACATAAACTATTTTGTGACTAAATCATGTGTCAATTGATACTTTATGCATATTCTGTCAAAACCAGACTAAGCTTTGGTTATCTGAGGCTATTTGGACAGTGCTAGTAAAGGATCTGCTCCTTTCTTCCTGACATCATAGCATTGCAGGGTTTTCATTTAATATACACATGTTGGCATTATGGTATATGTTGTCATTCAATTTGCTTAACTCTAGGTGTATGTGGCATTCATGCTTCCATTAGTAATTTGTTATGTAAATATTAATTCTAGACTTAGGTAATAGGATTCATATCTGTACAGATGTTAGTGATGTAGGTGTTTAGATGTTGTCATGTGGAGGTTTCTAATTAGCATGTACAGTGGATTGGGATGTGGCCTTCATGCACAATTTTGTTGTCCATTGTATTGGAGGGTGTGGTATGCTCCCAGTGGTTGTCTGTGGTTGTATCCTGTGTGCTAAGTAGGTTCCTATTGCAGGACATTGAAATGTTGTCTATGTGTCAATGAGTTGGATAAGTGGGTCCAGATATTCTTTAGAAATATGTTTATAGTACTTAAATAGATGTTTTAATGACATGCTATGTCATTTTGTGAGACACACTATTTGGGTATGCCATATGTAGTGTGTTCATCTGAGGTATTTTACATTGTGAAAGATATGGATAGATTAACAAGTCAGGAATGTGATTGCAAAGCAATATGCTATGTTGTATTTGAAGTGAGATGAGTTCATTTTCACGGAACATGACTACGGGCGATGGACTGGGCAGGTGTGGAGTAGGTGGAGGCATGATATTGTGTTGTTAGTAAACCACATTTCCTAAGAAAGATTTGTTGCTACACAGTGATGATCTGTATGGGGAGAGATACAGATAGATCATCACTGATGTAGCCAATTCATTTTGTGCATCGTCTATTTGAGTTACTGCTGAATTGATGGGATGGTGATGTAGTGGTCAGATGGTTGGGTTATGTAGTGGGTTCGACTGTGGTTATAGGGGAAAGTTGGAAGTATGTCATTGTGACAAAATGTAGGCTCTAAATGGTTCCTATATGGGGCTTTATGTGACATAGATATGTTGTTATTGTTGTGTATGTTGTAATGTATGTGTATGATAAGAATGTGATGACCCTCTTTTTTTCGGTGCACCAGCATCAGCAGGCGAAGCAGACGGGGCACATCCGAGTGGGGAAGCTGCTGGCCACAGGACCCAGAGTGCCTGGAGGATGAGGGGAGTGCAACGGGGGAGACAGGATCCAATTCTTCATCATCAGAATCCACCTCCAGTGGATACTCCCTGGTGGTGGTGAACCCATTTGAAACTACCCCAGCACCATCTTAGTCTGCCACCCCCTTCATACCACCACCATCCCTGTAGCTCCCCACCCAGTTGGCCATGCCTGCTCACCCAAGACTTTGGGCATCTCCTTTGCCACAGGCACCTCTTCCCCTGCCCTGTCTGCCCTGCTGACCTCAGTGAGGAGGCTAGTGACATCCTGAGGTTGATCTCTGTGGGTCAGTCGACCGTCGTGAATACCATCTAGGGACTGGCAACTCAAGTCCAACAGAGTAATGGGTTCCTCGAGGGCATTCATGGTGCACTGGCTGGCCTACAGAGATCCTTTCAGGCTCTGGCTCTGGTCTCCACACTGACTGCATCCAGTCACCCTTTGTTTTCTGTCCCCACCCACCTTCCTCTTCCCAATCCAAAACCCCTCTCCCCCAACCCAACCAAAGCACACAGACAGACAAACATGCATCCACCTCAACATCCAAGGGTAGCTCTGACAAACACAAGCACCACAAGACACACTGTTGCCATGCACACAAGCAGCATACACCTACACACACACCAACAGTCACAACACCTCCACTACCCCCAGCATCACAGACACAACAACTGACACACCTGCATACATTATTCACAGATCTACCCATACACCTATCTAACCCACAGACTGCACCACAGCAGACACTCAGACATCCACCCCAGTCACCACATCCGCAGACACCACAACCACAGACATGCCTACATGCAGCACATCCACCATACCTGCAGTCACCACCCCAAAATACACTCATCTATCCACCACTGCATCTCTCAGCACCTCTACCACCCTCCTTCTAAAACACATAAACAGTCACACTCACCCACCCAACAGACATCCACCACCCACAAGCATAGCTCGCACAAACATGCACACAAAACATCCACACAAACACCTCAGACAACCACTCTTTCTCCCTCCACACCCAAACCATTTTACTATGACCGTCCTCATTTCTAAAAAAGCTTTCCTTCCCTTTCCTTTCAGAGTTTGCCCTTTTTCCTACTCCTCTCCCACCCTGTGATACCCCTAAAAGTGATCTGTCCCTCGCCAAGTCCAGCCCTTCCACCTCCAAACCCTCTCCTGCCCCCTGTCAGTTCCCATGCCCCACCGCCCTGCCAAGAAGTCTACCCCTCCACCTAAAAGCCAACCCTCCCCTAAATCTAAGTCCAAGCCGAACTCCCCCTCCCAAGCCAAATCCCAAAGCCCCTGCACCAAAACACAAAACCCCTCTCCCAAAACAAATCCTAAGGTGCCTGCCTGCCCCATTGATGCCCCTTCCTGTGGAGGTTATATGGCAGTCAGGAGTCAGGTTCGGGGCACACTGTGTGTAATGTACTTTTTAACTAAATGACTGGCCTTTGGCCTTTGTTTTTCAAATTTGAAGATACAAATAATAAATTAACCCAAACAGTTGTTGGTTTCCTGGTTACATCTTTTTCATGCATTTCTTTCTGTAGTATGTAGTTGTTCCTGGTTGACATTTGTTGTGTGTATGTATATGTGTGTATGTGATCTGCTTGGGCTATGTGTTTTGTTTAGGTAGTAAACATGGTCCCCGCTGGATTGCAGGTGGCTACCATTGTCTGTAGTGGCCAGACAGCTGTGGCGGTGCTTAGGCTGTATTCTGTTGGGAATACCGCCATGGTCATAATATGATGGTCTTCTCCGCCAGCCTGTTGGCATTATGACTGCCACTGCCAACATGGCGGTCCTGGGACCGCCAAACTGGTAATGACCACTTGGACTTTTTCTTAAAGCTTTTTATCACTGGGACGGGAATCTTCGTCCTGGGCTGAAGTTGAAATTGGATCAACGTCCCTGGATCCCTCCTTGGATACGCTGCCAGGAAAGTCCTAGTCAACGTTTTGTGTTCTGACTTTTTTGGAGCTTTTTGTCTCTGACGTCGGACGACCCTTGACAGCAAACCAATTTTGAGTTTCCAGGAGCCCCCGGTGAAATTCGCGAAGTCTGGGACTCCAGAGCTTTTCAGCTAGGTGAACCTGCTAGTCAGGACGGGTTGCGGTCGATGTAAGTCTTCTTGACCTGCAACGTCGGGTCAGTCCCTTTATGGAGCTGTTTACCAATAGTTCTCCAGTCGTCTCCAAACTTCGGGATCTTCATCCAGAAGGTCTTTCAAGATCATTTAAGAGTCTGCAGATCACCCCAAGGTTCCAGAAGCTCTGAGTTGCTCCTTGAGGGTTAGGTTTCCAACTCTGAGAATGCACCTGGTTCAAACTTAAAAATAACCACTGGAAAGTGGTTAACTGGTCAGTTTCTTCAGGCTTTGATGCAGGGATCTCTGGTTAGCTATTTTCTACCTATAGCAAACTGACTGAAGCCAGGCAAAGTCTTTTTTGTGGTGAAGCTCAAGTGCGCAGCTGGTGCAGTCCTTCAGAGTGCAGTGTCCATGGGCAGGTCAGGGGTCCAGCAGGACAGTCTTTCTTCTTCTTGTCTTGTTCCTGGTAGGGATCTGAGGTGTGGGTGCAGCTCTGCCATATTTATCCTTGCTCCTGGGGTGGAAAGCCTGGGAAGCAACTGTACAGTCAAAGGCAGGCCACCACCCTCTTGAATGACCACTTCCTGGGAAGTGTGGCAAAAATCAATCTCAGGGAGCAACATTCTTTAAAAATTCAAAATGGCAGAAATTCAATTTTGGAGGTTAGGTCTAGTTGAGTCCACCCAAAAATGTGGCTAACATTCCTTACCACACTCCTTTCCTGCACTGTCCTAATCTAATCAAGGGGGCACCTGGTTGTCTGGGTCTGCAGGAAATGGGGGAGGTCCTGGGCTGCTCCAAATGTCCTTTCTTCCTTTGAAGTCCAGTTTGGCTGCTCTACCCCATCCTGTTTCACCATCTGCTGAGGCAGATCTCCTCTCCCGGGCACCTCATCCCAGGCACCTCATCAGAGGCTGACGAATCAGAGAAAGGCACTACAGAGCTGAAGTTGGCAACTTTCAGGTCAAGTTCTAACACTCTTTTCCTGAACTACTTATATGATATTCAACAATAGAAATTTGTTGGATTTATTATAGCAATCAATTCGACACCAAACTTGAAAAATGTAGGTCCTTTTCAGACTTTATTAACTAAAATAATGTCTCCCTATTTTGTCCTTTGGAACACATTCACTACAATGAGGAAAAAACAAATGTGGCTATCTTTCCCTCACCAAGGTTTATAAAGCATCTTTTATAAGGTCCCTGCTTATAGTTACATAGCACCCAGCTCTAGGAACACTTAGGGCACACCTTAGGGTTGACCTAAATAAAAAAATAAGGTAGTTTAAGACTTTGGAAGTACTTTTAATTCCAAAGTCAAATTTGAAGTAACTTTACTTTAAAAGCAGCCAGCAAGGCAGACCTGCCTTTAAAATGACACTGGGCACCTCAGCAATGCACCTATGGGTGCACCACCTATTCTGGTATCCCTAAACCTACATGCCCTACCATATATAGGGGTTTATAGAAAGGTTGACATAGCCAATTATGATTAGCCTAATTTGCATATCCACTTTACACAGAGCACTGGCCCTGGAATTGGTGAGCAGTACCCTGGGGATAACCTCGAGTTAGTAACCACCAGCATCTGTCCAAAAAGCTTGGGGGTGACCAGGCAAAAAGGAGGTCTTTCCTACAGTGAGTGACTGTACTTGTGAGTGCGTAGGTGTTTGAATGGCTGTATGAGTAAGTGACGTGGTGTGTAAGGGGCTGTATGGGTCAGGGAGTGGCTGTTTGTGTGAATGTTTGGTTAAGTGAGTGGGTGTGTCAGTGGCTGTATTGAAGAGTGAGTATTTGTGCCAATGGATGTATGGATGATGAACAGATGTGTGAGTGCTTGTATGGATGAGTGAATGGGTATGTAAGAGGTTTTGTGGGTGTGTGAGTGCTTGTTTGGGTGAGTTAGTGGCTGTGTTGGGAGGCTGTATGGGTGAGTGAGTGGGTGTGTGTGGTAGTACAGGTGAATATGTGGGTGTGTGAGTAGATGTGAGGGAGAGTGAGTGGCTGTGTGAGGCTTTATTAGGGAGTAAGTGGTGTGTCAGTGACTGATGGATCAGTGAGTGCTTGTGTGAGTGCCTGTATGTGACTGGTTGTGTGGGTGTGTGAGTGGGTGTATGACAGTTGGTATAGGGGTGTGAGTGGTTCTATGGATGATGTTGTCAGTGATGTCATTTGAAATGCCATCAGTGAGATCATCAGTGATATCACTGACCATGTCATGATGTAATAGGTGAGGTCATAAGCAGTGCATTGAGGGAGCGTAAGTTATAGTTAGCTCAGGTAACTATAACTGTCAATTCTTATGGTTTTGTATAAGTGAAATCTAAGCCTAACTATAACATGCATATAACCTTTGTTTTTTCTGTGAATTTCTAAGGTTTTTTTTAAATTCTATTTCCTATCTATAATGTCCCTGTTACCTTTGGTTTTTAAGTAAATGTCGACGTTTTTTTAAATTTTATTTCCTAGCTGTACCCTGTAACTGTTGAGAGTTAGTGTGTGAGTGAGTGCATGAGTGTCTGAATGGGTGTGTGAGTGTTTTAATGGAGCAGTGAGCTGGCGTGTGAGTGGCTATGTGGTTCTGTGAATGTTTGTGTTAGTACCTGTGTATGTTTGTGGGTGGCTGATTGAGTGCTGCTATGGGTCCATAGGTGGATGTGTGAGTGGCTCTATTGATCTGTGTGTGCATGTGTTTGAGTGGTGGAATGATTTTTGTATATTTGCATATATAGGGTATTTAAAAGGGAGAACCATGCACTCTGCTCTTAGAAAGATAAGTCAATAAATGAAACACTCATCACAGTCCTCCAAGTTCAGATTGTACTCCAGTACATTAACAATGCATTCACTTCTATTAAGGGGTTCAGATCATTTTTCAACTTAGAATATTAGAAGAAACATATTTGGTTTGCATTCACCAAGGCCAAGAAGTTAGGATTGTTTCAATTTTACTAAAGTGGAGCTTCAGCTGGGGCCCCTCCTATGTTTATATTTGTAAGTTGTTCCCATTGAGGTTTAATTGATCAGAAATGAGCATCAGGGCCATAATGGAAGCTCACATTTTTAAGGAAAAATGTACAGTTTGCCTAAAAGATGTGTACCCATCTTCAGTCCTTTCTACTGGCAATTAGTAAATGATTTTCAATTGTGTAAATATCTAGTGTATATTGTACAATATAATTGACTAATGGACCACATATATTTGTATTTGCTGTGTCTCTCATTGCCATTTGTTTCAGGCATTAATAACTGTGCATTTTTTTCATGAAATCTTTAATTAATCCCAAATTTGTCATGAACTATTGTGCCACATATGTTCTGGTTTCCTGGAAAAGTCATGAGGATAGGTTGTTTTTTAAAAGCGTGTAAGAGATATATACACATATTCAAATTGATCTTTAACAACAGCTGTTCACTAATATAGGCCCTCATTATGACCCTGGCGTCTTCTGACTGCCAGGGATAATGTGGCGGTATTACCACCAACAGGCTGACGGTACATACCGCCACATTATAGGATTGGCGGGTTGGCTGCAGCCACCCCGCCACCTTTCCACTTATACCTCCATGGCAGTATGAGCCACTAGGCTGGCGATGTCTATCTCCAGCTCGGCAGCTGACATAGTTAGCAGCGCCATGGAAACCATGGAAGTAGGCCCTACCGGTGACAGGGAATTCCTTCCCTGTCACTGGTAGGCGGCTCCCACCCCCCCAACACTCACCTGATGCCCCCCTCTATACAAACTAACCCCTCCACCCACCCTCATGCACACACTAACCGCTTACCCAATACACAAACTAACCCCTCCACGCCCTCCTATCCACTCACTCACCCCTACCCCCTCCGATACATTCACACCCCCATACTTGCACACACCCTCAGACATGCACACACCCGCATACACGCACACAGACACCCACACACACTTTGCATACACCCATTCACTTACACTGGTATACATGCATTCATACACACACTGGCATACACGCATTCATACACGCATACTTCCAGACATGCTCACACACATTCTTACACACAATCACACTGACATGCAGACACGCACTCACAGCACCATTCTTACATGCTTTCACTTGCACGCATACAACCAGTAAGTAATGTGAGTAATTGTATGAGTGATTGAGTGGGGGTGTGAATGGCTGTATGAGTGAGTGACTGTGAATGCTTGTACGAGTGAGTGAGAGGATGCAAGAGTGACTGTATGGGTGAGTTGGTGCCTGTGTGATTGGCTTTTTGTTTCAGTGAGTGGCTGTGTGAGTTGCTGTGTAGGAGAGTGAGCGATTTTGTGAGTGGGTATATGGGTGCATGAATGGTTTTGTAAGTACCTGTTTGGGGGAGTGAGTGCCTGTGTGACTGGCTGTATGGGTGAGTGAGTGCCAGTGTGAGTGGTGGTTGTATGGGTGATTTAGTGGCTGTCTAAGTGGCTGTATGAGTTTGTGAGTCGATATGTGAGTAGCTAAATTGGTCAGTAACTGGCTTTGTGACTGCATTGGTGAATAAGTGGGTGTGTCATTACCTGTATGGGTGAGTGAGTGGATGTGTGAGGGGCTATGTCAGTGACTGAGAGGGTGTGTATATGGATTATGAATGAGTGAATGACTGTGTCAGTGGCTACTTCAGTGAATGAGCGGGGTGTGATTTACTCTATGACTGAAATAGGAGGTATGTGAGTGGCTCTATCCCTGAGTGACTGAATATTTGAGTACGTTGCTATGTGACTATCTGAAAATCTGCTGCATTACACTGAAAGTTTAAGTAGGAAATATGCTAAATAAACTAATGGGAAGGTATGGCAAGAGTACTTTATGCTTAAAAACACTTTCCGTTGATATCTCTAAGCAAATTGTCTGTGATACAAGAAGTGTTTTGAGACATCTAACAACGTTGAACTGCAGCTGCTATTGAAAAAGAAAAGGAAGTTAAAAACATGTTAGTATTTGCACTTCAAGGTTACTCAAACATAATACTACACATCGCTCATACAGTAAGACCGTATTACAATGTAGTAAAAATATAATTTTTAATTTTTTACTTTTCTCAGCTTTTTTACTCCTTCTTTGTAAACGTTTTGTATGAAACATCATATTCAAACAGTCAGGAAAAAACAATGGATTAAAAAAAGAACAAAGCTGCACGGTAGAGCACCACAAATAAGTGATACTATGTATTTCACTCACTACACTTCATTAATCAGTAGCTTTTTCTAGACTTACTACAGTAATCTAAACAAGCATATGTTAAAAATATTTCCTATGTTACTATATTTGGTACAATATCACAAATAAATGTGAAGCACTCTTCAAATTTAGAGAGCCTTTTAAAAACATCACCCTGGGTAGGCCAAATGATGTCCAAACTACTGATGATCCATGAACACAAAATCCCACACAGTGCTTTTTTCCACAATTAGGACATAGAAGTTTGGTTGGCGAAACAAAGGTAAGTAAGTTTTAAGTTTTAGTTTTGAAGGACATTTTAGGTTTCAACTTAAGGCTGCTGTAACTGGAGCATGTCCATCCAGTTTCTGACTTTAATTACAGAGTGTTGTATTGAGTTGTTATATTAACTCCTTTCTGGAAGATTCAGTCCATCCAGTTTCAGTCTTTTAATAGACAGTGCAGTGTCCAGATGTCGTATTAACTCCTTCATGAAACATGATAGTCAAAGTAGTAAAAGTTCTTCAGCTTTGAAGTTTGTAATTTGAGTTTCCATTTTGAAACCATCTGCTCTACATCGTTGTGGCATTACTAAAAGATACTTTACAGTTCCTTGTAGAAACAATGTAGACATAATGTCTGATCTGCAGTTTGGGCGGGTCATATTTTGGTTAGCATTTCTGTACAATTTCTCAAAAGGCACACTTTTAGAATCTGGTGATGTTAAGAAGAGAAATCATTCAGAGTTGATTTCAATGCTGATGGAAAGAGCAATTTCACAGTCATGGTTCCATGGTCATGGTTCCTGAGCCCAAATAAATCATCTATATTTACTTCTTCAAAGACTCCAAGAATAACCATAATACATTCTTGTGCCTCTTGTTGAGTGTTAAGAGTAAACATTAGTAATCTGCTGCATATATCTAAAAGATCTTGAATTTCCTGAAGCAGAATGAATTACTCTGCTGTCAGTTACTAAGGGCCACATGTAGGAAAGTTTTTGCACATCGCAAACTGCGAATCGGGCTGTTTGCGAACGTGCAAAATGCATTTCCCCATGTACAAACCCAGTTTTGCGATTTGGTAAACTTTTTACAGAATCGCAAAACTAGATTGCGACTCGCAATTAGGAAGGGGTGTTCCCTTCGTTATTGCGACTCGCAGTCCCATGTATGATTGCTTTGTGATCGCGAATGCGGTCGCAAAACAATCACTGTTAGCACCAGTGTCACACTGGTGCTAACCCATTCGCAAATGGAAAGGGGTCCCCATGGGACCTCTTCCCCTTTGTAAATGTCACTGAAAAAAAAATTTCAGAGCAGGCAGCGGTCCTAGGTTTCATTTTTTGTTTTTGAAATTCATCTTGTTTTCCTTTAAGGAAAACGGGCTGAAAAAAAAAAAAAATGCTTTATTTAAAAGCAGTCACCGACATGGTGGTCTGCTGTCTCCAGCAGGCCACCTTCCCTGTGAGGGCCGCAATTCCCAAGGGGGTCACAAATTGCGACCTACCTCATGAATAATCATGAGGTGGGCATTTGCGACCCCCTTGCGAATCGCTGTTAGTATCAATGACACTATACTACATTCGGATTTGTAACTCGCGAATTACAAGTCGCTCTGACTCGCAATTTGCAAGTCACAAATCCGAACTGTGATACATGTAGCCCTAAATGTTTCAACAAAATATACAGTGTGGAAGACATTAGCTTATCTGATTTTTGTTCAGTTTGGTTTACTATATATTGGGTAAATGGAGCAGTACATTGAGAATAACATTTTCATAGCAGTTGATGCCTGAACTGTTTTCCAACTAGTAACCTACAATAGCTATGTCATTTTTCAATTGTCTCTTCTTAGCACCCTCTGTTTTGTCCTTGTGTCCACTCTTTAGTTGATGATTTGTAGACTGTTTTATAATCTTTTGTTTCGTATGGCTTATCCGTTTCTCATAAACAGGGTACTTGCCTAAATGAGGAGCGTATAGACTTTTTAACCAATTGTACACTCTTACACAACATGTATCAGCACTAGCTTTCCTTTCATCACAGTCAATCAAAAACAAACCAGACAGTGGTTTAATTCACGACAATGATACATATGACATTAATTCTTTAAATAAACAACTTCCAATTTTAACAAAAGCTGCGTCTACACTTAAACCTTGTGATTTATGGATGGTTACACACATAAGTTCCACAGACTACTCGCCGTTTATGTCTTTGGCTCACTGGAACTGCAGAGAGGTCTTGAATTTTGCAGGTTCTGTCTTGACCTAGGTAGGGGCTGCCCTTTCTGGAAGCCATGGTGCTGCCGACGGAGGCAACGCCAAAAGCAGTCTGTGCCCTCCAGAAGGAGTCCCAGAGGGGAAAAAACCCAAAAGGGAAAAAACCTCTAAGCAGGAATTCCCTGGAACAAGAACAAAAAGTAAAAAGGTAAGTCTTTCCAACAGGACAAAAAATAGTATTGAAAAAAGCTGGAACAGGTTAGGAAAAAATATAATTGGCGAAGAAAGAAGCAGGAGCGATCACCACCAAAGGAAGTGTTGCAGCGCAAGGAGAAGAAGAATCACTCCCCTTATATACCCAAGAACAGGAAGTGACCAACAGGAAGTAGAAAGGCACCATATTAGATTGGAAATAAATCATAGAAACATATAGAGAAAGACACCATGTTAAAAAAAGGTTGCTAAGGCATCCAGGGAGAAAGCAGGCATGCTGGGAAGAAGAAAGAACATGGCAGCTGGAGACGTGCATAAATACAGGAGGAAAAGAAGAAAAAAGAAAAGAAGAAAGGAAAAAAGGATGGGCTCATGAGGTAAATGAGGAGTGTGGGGGGTGGTGTCCAGGAAAATAGTGAAGGCGAACTGCGCCCACAACTAGTCGAGGCCCCACGCCCAATTTGGGGCATCGAGAAAAGTAAAGAATGGCAGGGGTGCCAAATGCCTGTCTGCCACGACCACGGCTGCGCCCCAAGCCGAATGCTCAATTCGCGCTGCGGTCTGCCATGGCGCGACAATAAGTCTTTCAATAACAAAAAACTACAACACATTGGCCAATCTGCTTGACGCCAGCAACCTGATCAGTTTTTATGGTTGAGTATTCAACCTCATCTGTATTTGGGAAATTTATGAAATTACTAATCTTACCCATTGCACCATATACTAACCGTTACTCTATATTTAAATTACAACACAAAATTGCCCAATGACTTTTGCTTACACATAAACGCTTCTCTAAACCTGTAGTTTTGGATACAGACTTCTCCAAAGAATCAAATTGTGCTTGTAGTTTATCTGTGTTAGACCTTGGTGTGGTCTCCCCTGACTTTTTTGACTCAGCTTTCCATGTTTTGACTGTGTGCTGGACTCTGTTTTTGCTGTTTTTGATACTCTGGGCACTTTACCATTGCTGACCAGTGCTAAAGTGCAAGTGCTCCTGTGTAAATTGTATGTGTAATTGGCTTTTCCATGATTGGCATATTTGATTTACTAGTAAGTTCCTAGTAAAGTGTACTAGAGGTACTCAGGGCCTGCAAATCAAATGCTACTAGTGGGTCTGCAGCATTGGTTGTTCCACCCACTAGTGGCCCTGTAAACATGGCTTAGACCTGCCACTGCAGTGTCTGTGTGTGCAGTTTTAAGTTTAAACTGGCAATTCCAAATGGCAAGTGTATACATTTGCCAAGCCCAAACCTTCCCGTTTTATACATGTAAAGCACCCGTAAGGTAGGCCCTAGGTAGCCACAGGGGCGGGGTGCAGTGTACGTTAAAGGAGGTGTTTTACATGTCCTAACAGTGAAATACTGCAAAATTCGATTTTCACTATTTCAAGGCCTATCTCTCTCATGGGTTAACATGGGGGCTGCCTTTAAATATCCTTAAAGTTTCTCTCTGAGAGCAGATAGACATATGGAGTTTGGGGTCTCACAATTAAAATATACATATTTTAGTGGAGGTAGCTTTTAGATTGTTATTTTGAAAATACCACATTTAGAAAGTGGGCAGTTTCTTGCTTATACCAATCTGTGACTCTGTCTGCTTGTGTATTCCCTGTCTGGGTCAAACTGACAGTTGGGCTGTTTGTGAATTTCCTGTAGATAGTGATACGTAGGGAGCTGGGGTGTAGCCTGCATATCCTGATGAGCCATCTGAGCTAGAGTGGAGGGAGGAGTGGTCATTTACACCTGAATGGGCTGTGCCTGCCCTCACACATTGCAGGCTCCAACCCCTTGGTCTGGGGCCATCCCTGAGCAAGGCAGGATCTTGTGAACAACAGAGACTTTCCTTTGAAGTTTGCCTACTTATAAAAGGCAGAAAGGGGTATAAGTAGTGGATCCAAACCTCCAGATTTTTAGATCACTTCTGGAACCAAAAGGAACATCTGCCAAGGAGAAGAGCTGAAGAGCTGGAGAAGGAGTACTGCCCCTTTGCCTGTGACTGTGCTTTGCTGGGTTGGCCTGCAGTTGCTGCTTCTGCCTGAGAGAGGACAGAGACTGAACTTCGTGGTATATTCCTGCTTGTGAAGAATCTCCAAAGGCTTGAACTGAGCTTGCCTCCTGCTTTGAAGACTCAGGGACATCAAGGACTTCCTCAGCCAACACCTGGACTCTCTGCTGAGACTCCTTCCCAGCCAAGTGGTGCCCTATCCAGTCCCTGGGCCCTTGAAGGGCGAAGCTGGTGGAAAGAGGATGGAAATCCACTCACAGGAAGGTGAGAAGGGAACATTTTGACACACCACCTGCTTTGTGGGTGAAATCAATGCCCCGCCTGTATCATGGATGGGAGATCGACACATTGCGGCGGGAGAAACAATAGAACACCCACTTGCGGCTGCTGAAAAGGGCAGAAACCCTACGCAGTGCAGTTTTCCAATACCATTTGACCGGATTTCTCACGCATCGTTGCTGGGCGTCAAAGTCATTGCGAACCTGCGCAGCTTTGAGGTGCCCTGTCCAGAAATCGACTATTGCCCCCTTGCGCGTGGAGAAAAATGACGCATCGCCTACCCGACCGGAGAAGAAACAACGCACGGCCTCCCTTGTAAGTAAGAAATGTACACATCACTGACTTTTCTGATACACGCCTGTCCGCACGGCTTTATTTGTGCCCCAAACCAGGTACTTTATGTAACAACGTTTCTATTGTTTTCTACAGAGTAAGACTCCTTTTACTTTAAAAATTCATATTTTGACTTGTGTATGTTGGATTTTTGTCATTTTGGTCTTGTTTGGTTTAGATACATGTTACTTATTTTTCTAAAATGGTGTGGTGTCCATTTTGTAGTGTTTTCAATGTAATACAGTGTGTGTTGGTACAAATACTTTACACATTGCCTTTTAGATAAGCCTGACTGCTAGTACCAAGCTACCAAGGGGGTTAGCCGGGGTTGTCTTAGGAGTGTAACTCCCTTACCCTGTCTAGAGTGATCATTCCTGCTTGGACAGAGTGCAAACTGACTGCCAACCAGCGAATCATTTCTAACAATCTATCAGTAGTATTGTAACTCCCTGATGTTCTGTTTTATGAATAGTTGTAATTTTTAAAATATCTTATTTATCCAGTTGTAGTAATTCTTCGTTAAGGTTGGAGCACTCTTGTAGTGTTGGCATTAAAACTATAGATTTCTGGTTTTAATGAAATTGTACATAGTTCTGTTGCTGTACTATTAGATGGGAATAGACTCTTGATAAGGTGGCTTTCCAAAGCCTGATCTCCTCTTTTGTGAGCACTCCCACTCTAATGTCCTTCAGTATATCTCCATATACCACATCAGATGGTTGGCACATATTTTTCATGAATTCTTCAAATTCAAAGTTTAACCAAATAGTCACGTTGCCAATACTTCCTAGAGACTTTTTTGTTTCATTATGCAGAAGCATATTGAAAATAGGTTGTCGTTTTACTGGGGTAAGTTGCAGTAGGTCACCAAACAAAATTAATTGCTTTTCTCCAAATAGTACTTTACAGTTTGTTCTTAAAATCTGGTGCATTCTTGAGTGTATGAAGGCAGGTATTAAGTTTGATACCATGCTCACTTCATCAATAATTAATAGCTTTAGTTTTTTCAACAGGTAGCATTAGTAGCTGATGTAGTGTAATTCCTTTAATGTTATGTGCAGCTAATCCTGTTGGTGCTGCTACTATACATGACAAACTTGAATCTGTAGTCATCTGTAGATAACCAGTGAAAGCTTTTCCTAGTGCCAGCTTGTCCAATGATGTGTAGAAATATTGGTTTATATGACGTACATTTGCATTGAGTTTTTTTGTGGAGAAATCCATGCTGTATTTTATCTTTAACTTTGTTGTAAATGTATCTTTGTTCGTTGTTCAGTTGTTCAACTAACAGTTTGATATCAACAGTTTCCTCTCTTGCTTGCTGCATTACATTCTCCACCTCATTCATAGCTATTGCTGCTTCATTTTGAATTATTGGTTCTCAAAGAGGATCTTAACTTGCTGGTGCAGACCTTTGGCTGCTTTGTGAGCACTCCCTGGCTATCACAACAGCGATGGGTTTTTCTTGTTCAGTCTCATCTTTCAACATTTGTAAGTATGTTGAAAGACATAACACTCAATACTGTCTTTCACAATGTTGAAAGAGTCTTCATAACCGCCACAGTGTCCAAGTAAATCTGATCAGCACGCTATGGCATGAACAGCTGCAAAAGTGCCAAGTAGAAAAACTCTCTTCTCTCTGTAATTTGGTGACTAAGCTTTCTCTGGTTAATTCTATTTCTTTTGTTGTGTCTCACCAAACAACCGTCACAACCAGGAAGCACATACGTTCCTTGTTTTATGTTTTCAGTTACATTATTTCTATATGTATAATGCTGAAGTACTTCATAGAGACAAATGTTTTGAGGACTCCTTTTTGGTTAGTATATATCCAGCATGTTAGGCTTTAGAATGTCTGTACTCTCAGGATCAAATTCTGCAAGGCACTTTACTTCTGGGAAAGACTTTAAAACTCCATTACGACTGCTTGAAAGGCCTAGGCTTACCTACAAAAATCCTCTGGACTGGAGAACAAACTATCTGCGCATTCAAAAGATCCAATTTTCCCGTGGGGCAATATTTTCAAACTGAAACTGTAAAATTTCTTTGTAAGACTCTTCTGCAAACATCTCCTCCTTCATCTCTTTCATCTTTGTCTTCTCTGACTTTTTCATATAAGAATTCACGTAGTGAGCAACAGCGATGGAGTTGTCTGCAACAAATTATAGATCAATATTTGTATTCTACATCTTCAGAATGACAGGGTTGCAGTCATTTATATATTTTGAAGCCTCTGTTCTTCCTAGGTGGTATATATATTTTGGTGATTTCTGTGTTAGGGTGTGTCTGACTGCAGATAAAAACCTGTTCAGTCTTTCTTCTGAGAGCAGAGTTTGTGGAAATCCAAAACAACATATTGTGTAACATTTTTCTTTGGATCTGTATTTTCAAGTACAGTATTTCCCATAACTATGATTTTGAAATCATAGAACTTGTTGTCTCAAGCCCTTGTCAGCAATATCTTTTGGGGTGATGCTTGTCACATACTGTTCTACGAAAGACAAGACAGACTCTTTAATGTCTGTTCCCAGCTTTGGGCCTTCTTTTAACCATAAGAGCATATGAATATGTGGAGCACCTCTAGCTTAGTATTCTTTGTGCCAAAGAAATAGTCACTTTGGAAAGAGGAGGATTAGTTTTGTTGCATATGAAATCCATTATTGCTTGAACTTGTGGTTAAAATATCTGTAAACGCTTACAGAGTCCAATGAACAGAGTTCTCCTGGTGTCTTCAGATTGATACCTCTTATGTTTGAGTTTGCTTCTCATAAGAATTCAAGCAGGTCATCCCACACATACTCAGCACAACTGAGTTATAGAAACCAAGTAGGTGCTAATAGGTTTCTCAACATGCATTTCAGTTCACCATGATGACAATACCAAGACTCATTGGTAACACCTTAATACACCATCAAATGAATCAAGTTGTATTCCTGGTTTTCATATTTTTAATGACCTATGTAAAAAATTCCCTTGCTGAGAGATTTTGAAGATTCACTCCTGTTTTGAGAATGTGATTTACTGCATAACATAGCCCAGACAAGTTGCTCTCAAATAGTAGCTAAAATATATAGGGAATACATTGGCGAAATCAGAGGTCCTCTGAATAAAGGCTAATTGATCTGTACTTGACTGCTGGTATTTGTACAGGCTGGTCATCAAACCTACCACCTACTCCAGTAGGAGCAGATGTGGAAAACAGCGAGCTTCTAAGCTTTTCTTCTACACACTTAAGAGAGCTCCTTTCACTTTTTTCATTTGAAAGAGATCAATGGTGCCAACAATAATCTCTTTAGGATACAGAGGATGAATACTGTAATGTTCTTAAATTTCTTTTGATCTGGATCGATCCACCTTTCATTCTGACCTCTCTATGGCAATTTGTCATCCTCCATATGTGCAATATCTTGAAGAACATCTACATTTTTATAGTAAATGTTATTTTGTACCAGATATAATTTTGCATTTTTATTTTACCAACTCCTGCCATATCTTTTTGCTCTTGGTACGGACCCCGTTGACCAGCATTATAAGTCCTTCTTCCAAATCTCTCTCCACACCTACAGTTTCAATATTCTGCTTGAACTCTAATGGCAAATACAAAAATCTACTTTTGAGACCTTTCTGTAGCTCAGTTGGAGGTAACTTCCCTGTCTTTGGCTCCATAAAGAGTATAGAATTGAAACTGGTTCTAAATTGTTATGCACTGCTGTAACTGGCATTTCACTATCCTCTAATGTATTATAACATTACTCATATATAATTTATTGTGTGAAACAATCAAAGCATTTCTCTACAAATAAATAAGTTGCAAATTCTCACCACCTCTCTTTTGTCTTCTTCAGTTTTCAAAGATAAAACAACATAACTAGTTTGACTTTTATAGTGAGTGCTTCAACAACATATACAAACACAGTATGGTTTCTCTGAAGAGACTGTGTTAAACTTTCTAATCTTTTCTTGAAAGTTATCAACAGTGTTTCCCTACACCAATTCTTAATTTTCCCTACACTTCAGGACCAAAGAAACAAAACTGGACATCATCACAAACCTTTTCTACCTCTGCCACTGTACCAGGCAAAAGAGCTCTATTCATTCCTCCTAACCATAGCCAAGAGGTTTGACATATTAAAACATCTTAACTAAAGTTTGCATTTCCGGGTAGGGCAACATTCTAAAATGATGAAAGGTGCTTTGGCACACTTTCTTTGATAAACATGATAGTGAATGGCCCTGTAAATTTGTATATGTCCTTAATTTGCATGGATCTAATCCTTGCAAAATGCCAATTTTCTGGTTAAGACTTTTGCATGGAAAGATATGTAGGAAATTTCTACATATATCAATTGATTGCTGCCGAACACTACAAATAATGCTAAGGTTCCATTTATATACAGGGGCCTATTCACGTCTTCCCTGTACCTCTTCAGCTATGACTTCCTCTACATTTCTAAGTTACATTACCTCTTTGGAATAGGAGAACCATTTTTCATCTCATTTCATTGTCCATATTCATCAATTGCATGCACTAATGTGTTCTCTTGGAAGTATGCTTCTTCATTAAAGAGTACTCCATTCACCACTGAAAACATTGTAAAAGCTAGCTCTATTGGTGAGCCTTTTTCTTTTGGCATCTTTTCCTCCAGCTCAGTACTAATTCATCCAGTGTCTTCATGCTGTTTAGAACCACGATAAAAAAGCTTAATTTTGAGAGTAAAGACCTTATCGACTACACCCTCAACACAATCCTTTTGTTTGAAATTTTTTCTGCTTCTTTTGTACTTCATAGTTTTTAGATTCTGAATTACTCTGCTACAGAACGTTCTAACTCTGATTTCTTTAAAGTGGCTTGACCTTCTTTTAAACTCTGTGCTTCTTTGTAGGATTTTTTACTCGTCATATCATGTACTTTTTCCCATTTCTTAATTGTTCTCAAACTTTGTTTTTTATGTACTTGATTTTACTGTCTTTCCAGTTGACTACATACTATTTTAAGAAATATATCTGTTCTCTTATCAGCAGCTCTTTTCTTTTCTCACTGTTTTTTTTTTGCATTTTGCCCCTTTTGTTTCTGAATTGTGAGGAGTTAGCATCCTTGCCTCTGTTTCATTCTTCTCTGCCATTTTGATGGCAATGTAACTGGGTGTAGTTGTGATGTCTGAAAAGAAATAAAAAAGTAGATTTACGTTTCACTATGTACTATCACATTACATATTTTAGTTAGTTTAACTACCAACATAAACAGTTGTTTTATTATAATATAGGTTACATTATTCTATTATTTTTCAAGTTTATAAGTCTATGTCTTTCTCTGTCTCAATATAAGCTTTAATCTACCACTGGATATACTACCATGTGTTCTTATGTATATAGTCATGTTTAAAGGACTACTAGTCTGCATGGGTGAGTAGGGGGTGTGAACTTGGCTACATATCTGAATGAGTCTATGAGTCCAGCTGTTGCAGTAAATGACTGCTGGACTAACTCTATGACTTTCTAAATGTCTATGTAAGTGACTTATGTAATACCTAAGTGCTGAATTAGGGAATAGAGGGGTATGTGGGTGTGTCTACAATTGCCATTGATACTCCTGCATACATATGTAGTTTCTGAGTAAGTGAGTAAATGTAGAAGTCTCTGTGTTGCATTGTGACTGTGTGAGACAGAGGATCTATGCTATGTAAACATGCATGTCAGTCCCTTTATGAGTGGTATACTCTATGTAGTGCTTGGTTTAGGGGCCTGCAACTGCATTAGTAAGTTACTAAAACTGAAACGGACATCTCTCAATCAGTTAAACACAAAACACCGTACTTTATGGCATACCTACACCTTATCTCAGAGAAAACATATGTGAACTAACACATGGGTTTAAGACGTGACAAACATATTTTACATGCCACATGAAGATGCAAGTAAGAGTGCACAAACAGGGTTTGCACTAGTAGGCCTGGCCCATGGTTAAAGGACTATTTCACTGAATGGACGACAAGGGTGTATCACTACTTTCCTGCATATCGGAGTGACTGTAGGAGTCCACTTACAGCAGTGTCATGATATGTTTAAGTAAATGTGCTTGAATGTAACTCTATGTTTTAGTACCTCCATGACTCTCTGAATGTGTATGTAAGTTGCTAAACAAATATTTCAGTGCCTGTGTTAGGAAATAGAGGAGTATGTAGGTGTGTCTGCAACTTCCTTTGATACTGCTGCATACATTAGTAGCATTAGTAGTTTCTCAGTATGTGCCTAAGTGTATAATTCCTTCTGTAGCTGTCCGACTAGGTGTGATGGAGGCTCTATGCTTTTATGAACATGTATGTAACTTACTTTGTGGTGGCATACTCTATGAAGTACTTGTTATAGGGGCCTGCAAATGCATGAGAAACATATTTAACTCAAAAGGAGATCTGTCATGTTTTAAGTACAAAGCACTTTACTTTATGACCTACCTACAGCATATCTCAGGGATGAGTAATGTCTACGAAACATGGGATTGACACTTGACAAACAGCTTGTACATGCCATGAGAAGCTGGCAGTGTGAGTCTGCATACAGGGTTTGCAATAGTAGGCCAGGCCCATGTTTAAACACTGCATATTTAACTATGCCTAACAGTCCTGTTCTACACATCTGACTCAGTATTAGTTTAAACAACATATCTTACCATCTAAGCACATACAAGCCTGCCCTATAATTTATCAACACCTACCCTAAGGATATCTAGTACGTAGCTGTCAACTTTCACAGGTTCATGCTTTATGTACACCTAAAGAGCATGTTTTCCCTTTCAAATCTGAGTCTTGTAGTCCTCTTTTAAAATGGAATAAATTGGACTACAAGTCCCAGAATTCAAAGAAAAACATTGTTTGTGAGTTGCATATCATGTGTAGAGAAATAAACCTTTCACATCTTCTAATACAGTGTTACAGTGTTACAGTGTTAAGTATAAGTTTAACCCTTAGTGAACATTTTCTTCTAGCAATTAGAGTATGCAGTAAAGTAGCACATGTAAAATATGCAGTTCCATGGCAACAAATTGGGAACCAAGTATTCCCACACCTAGTTTGCACCTCAGACAAACTGTGTTTTAGTCACCTATTAATTAATATATAAAAGCACTCACACTACCACTCATATATCATCTCAAGTACTTTCAATACTTTTCTATATATGTAATACTCTCTTTTAATCTCACATAAACATATATATTTGTAATCATTTTTTTCCACAAAATTAAATGTAATTCACATACCTGAAGATTGAGTTAGTTGCTGAAACAGATTTTTTTGCTCTTATTGGATAGATTCAATAGACTTGTGAATTGTGAAAACTAAGCATAAGAATGGCACACCAGTCTAATACAAAGCAACCATAAATGGCAACTCTTTCAACTTTTCACTGATACTGCAGAAGACAGTAAATATAAACATACCTTTCATATTTTAGTTTTGTAAGTCCACTTTTGAATGGCTAGAATGTGTTAACCATTACATGCACTTTAACAAAGAAGTCCGATATGGTAATCTTTTTGTCCACATTTGCGACAAATTTGTGAAAAATAACTGAGGTCTAAAAACATATTTAGCTTGGTACTTTTATGACAGTACACTTTATTAGCAAAACCTCACTAGGAAATGAAACCCTTATTAAACAACAAGTCTAAACACCTCTAATTTCCAAAACCAGAGAGCTTGCTCTTTAACACTCTTCCCCAGTACACTCTTGGAACAGTCTCCATAGCAACCCACTAGAACCAGAAGGTCACTAGTTTGCAGCACATTCTACAAGGTCCATAATAGTTACAAAATGAGCTGCAGCAGTTGTGGTTTACAGTACAGATTGAAAAGCACATCCAAGTCTGTATTACATTTTTTTTTTTTTACCAGAGCCAATCATAGATCTTATTACTAATCCTTTCAAGACACTACCTAATTTTATTCACCTTCATATTCACAGCATCCAATCAAATATTTTTTTTTAAACCAGGAGTACACGTTCACTTTAACTGCCTTCCATTTTCAAAACTGCCTCATTCAGCTCCAGCCTTCTCCTGTCTGCTACTGCTGCTTCACTTCAAAATGGTTAGAGTGTGGATTGTAGGCCACAATTGTGTATTTTGGGCTATAGAGTCTGCTAGACAGATTGGTATTGACAGAGACTTGGGTTTGGCTAATGTAGACATTAATTAGATTGGCCAGAGAGAGTTAAAGTTGCATCAATTGCTCCTTTTGGTTGAAAGCATTGGGGGGTTACCAACCCCCTGACCTAATGATTATGCTCTGTTGTGATAATGACGTATGCACCCTGAGTGGGGTAGAACTGGAAATCCTAATGAAGGATACTTTTGCACAATTAATGACTTGTTTGCCTCACACTGTCTTGGTGCACTCCTACATATGCCAAAAGCAGAAATGGAAATCATTTCTGTCCACAGATTGACAAATCCAGGGACATGTTAATAAAACTGTTTCTGCATTCCTCACAGACCATAACCATGGACTGTATCTAAACAACAACCTGTGTTTTGACATAGATGTAATTCATAGATGTGTTGGAGTTAATTTCACAGAATGTTTCTGAGCAACCTGAAACTCCGCATCCTGTCTTATATGCAGCACTCACACTGAACATAAAGGCTTTTATCAAGGCCACCCTATTGCCCAAAATTTTTGTTCATTTCCTTTTTTAAAAATTATTTTGTTTAAAATTTTGAAAAATGTCTGTTACTGCATGTTTGAGAGTTTGAGTGGGGTTGTCAGTGGGCCATAACTGTCTCAGAAGCTCTTTTAGAGGGTGCATGAAAGTTTTTAACTGCATGTGTGACTCTCTGAGTGGGTCTGTGAGTGGGTGCAAAGGTGTCTGAGAGGGCCTGGGACTAGATGCGCTAGTGCCTGACTGGATCTGTGACTGTGTATGTGACTCTCTGAGTAAGACTGTGAATGAGTGCATGAATCTCTGAGTGGGTGCATGAGTGTCTGAGTGGGTATATGAGTGGTTGAATGAGTCTCTAAGTCAGTCTGTGAGTAGGTGTGAGAATCTCTGAGTGGGTGTATGAGTGGATGCATGAGTCTCTGAGTAGGTCGCTGAGTGACTGCATGAATCTCTGACAGTCTGTGACTGGGTGTGCATGTCTCTGAGTGGATCTGTGAGTAGGTGCATGAGTCTTGGAGTGATTCTGTGAGTGGGTGCGTGAGTGTGTGATTATATCTGTGAGTGGGTGCTTGAGTGTCTCAGATGGCCTGTGACTAAATGTGTTAGTGTCTGACTGGGTCTGTGAGTGGGTGTGTTAGAATTTGAGTGGGTCTGTAAGTGGACCCATTAGTCTCCGAGTTGGTCTGTGAGTGGGCCCTGAGTGTCTGAGCGGGTCTGTAAATGGGTGCCCAAGTCTCTGATTGGGTCTGTGACTTGATGCGTGTCTGAGTGGTTCTCTGAGTCGGTGCATTCATCTCTAAGTGAATGTATGAGTGGGTGCATGAGCTTCTGAGTGGGCCTGTGAGTGGGTGCATGAGTCCCTGAGTGGGTGTGTGAGTGGGTGTGTCAGTGTCTGAGTTGGTCTGTGAGTGGGTGCATGAGTGTGTGAGTAGGTCTGTGAGTGGGTGCATGGTTATCTGAGTGGGTATGTCAATGATGTGTGTGTGGGGGTCTCTGAGGGGTGTATGAGGGTCTGAGTGGGTCTGTGAGTGGGTAAGTGAGTGTCTGAGTGGGTCTGAAAGTGGGTGTATGAGTGTTTGAGTGGGTCTGTGAGTGGGTGCATGATTGTGTGAGTGGGTCTTTGAGTGGGTGTGTGAGTGTCCGAGTGGGTCTGTGAGTGGGTGCATGAGGGTATGAGTGGGTCTGTGAGTGGGTGCGTGAGCATCTGAGTGGTCTGTTAGTGGGAGAGTGTGGCACACCATGGGGAGCCGCACTGACTGTTGTGGCGAATTTGCGAAAATCATAAGTGGAAAGAAACCTGTTCTTCAACATATTTTCTTTATAAAGGCTTTCTCAAACACTCCTAGACTCCTCTTATTGGCTCAGGACACATCCAATCTAATGCCTCATGACACTTTCTGTTATTTAGTTTGAGCTCAGAGGACTGTTCTGATGAGGCAAAATGGCGACCACAATTCTCTGCTCAG
Source organism: Pleurodeles waltl (assembly GCF_031143425.1). Lineage (NCBI taxonomy): Eukaryota > Metazoa > Chordata > Amphibia > Caudata > Salamandridae > Pleurodeles > Pleurodeles waltl. The sequence continues at coordinate 200,458,545 of NC_090447.1, forward strand.
GTTGCAGTCAGCAAATCACAGCATTCGTATTGGCATGCATCTTTGCAAATTTGTTGTGATAATCACAAAGTTGTCGTAAAAGATCAGCGGGCCTAGACGTACAAATTTCTCTTCCCTTTAATATCTTGAAGACCACATAACAAATTTACACCAAATGCGGAACAAAATCTAGCTTTCTGATAAATTTGGTGTAACTGGATCCAGCGGGTCGTGCTGTAGTCATATTCAAAAGTCCTATGGGAATTAACATGGAAAATTCACTTTTTTGACCCCCCCTTTTTCTTGCCTCCCACTAGTCAGATCATCCTGAAACTTTCCATGTGAAACTAAAATCACCAACACACTTTTTGGACATTTTGTGATGATTAATCAAATGACGTCAAAAGTATAGGCAAGTCCGAAAATGCTTTTCGTATGGAAACAAGGAGCATTGTGAGTAGTGGCTTTTCATTGAGAGTATGTTTTTTTAATACTTTTAATATTTATTCTACTTTTTTTATTTTTTCAGAAGGGAGGAGTCTGGATGGATTCCCGATTTCGGAATACAAAGCTGGTGATTCAGTCACGAGGTGTCAGGGATATCGGATATTTAGAAATTGTGTAGAATATGCTGTTATATAGATTTGGAGGAAATACGATTATAATCATTTTAGGGATTAATATAGGGAATGTTGAATTAATACAAGAGATTTCAGTACATTGATAAAGTATATTTGAAAGTGTGAAATAGGTGAAATGAAATTTAAAATTGACTGGTTCTTATTTATATTTATGTTTATATATTTATATTTAACTATGGAGATATTTATATGCAATTGAGTATGCCGATATTAATTAATTTTGCACATTTTTAGACATTTATAATTGTTAAGAATATTAAATTCATTAAAACAAAGTAATATAAGGTGCATTAGAAATTTTAAAAAATGTAAATAAATTTATACTCATGTATTTAAGTTGCTATACTCATGTATGTAATATTTTAGATTTATATTTATTTATTTATATGGGTATTAATTAGGAGCCAGTCAGGAGATGCCAGCATTCTTAGTTGAAAGCTGATGGTTTTAAATTCCTAAATTCCCTAATTCGTTACTTATGGAAATATTTCATTTCGTAAATATATGGAAAAGTATTGTCTTAATGATATATTTATTTCTGTATTAGCTGTATTGAATAATTTTCTATAGATTTACTCCCATTTTATTTCCACTGTTTGTAAAATTGATGCAATGTGTAGTCCTGTTTCTATGCTTATATCCGATGGGTATTTAAACTAAATGTATATTGGTGGAATTTTACACGTGATCAAGGCTGCTTGACAGCCGAAACGCGTAGTGTGTGAATTAAATACTCTAATTAATTTCTGGGATTTCCCGAGTGTGCGTCCTTCTGTGGAAGTTCTTTTCATTATTTATATTTTCTAACCGGAGTGCTCTGCCGGTTTTCTACGCACCACCTCTCTCGGGCCTTCAGGAGCCCAGCTGTGAGCATTTCTGCAATTTACGGATCGTTTGGGGCTCCGCTTGGCCGGACGATAACCTGGTTTTGGATCGTTGCATTTTGCTTTCGCTATATTGGATAGCTGCTTCTCGCAGTTTGGAAGGAATACGGCGAAATTGTGATTCCTGTTGGTGACTCTTTTGCTCTTATACCGCTTTCGAAATCAACAAAATATATATGCACTTGGATCGGATATTCATGACGGCGTCAGTGCAGCGGAGCGGCTTTGTAAACGGTACTTCACCTATTGATTGCATAGCATAGCAAGATGGTGTACGAACGGTGAGATTTTGTTTGCACCTTTCCAATAGTTTGAGCTGCCTCTGACATAGGACCGGGCAGTAAATTGAGAGGTGTTAATCTTCTGGTGACTTGGAGATACTTAAAATATCGCAATTACAAACGGCGTGTTTTGGAAACAACGTTTCTTGAAATGACTGTAGACTATGGTCATCGATAAAGGAAAAGAATCAAGTTCTCTTACTTTTTTCAATTACTCGTCTCCCTGTCGCACTCTCTCTTTCTTTGTAACTGAATTTTGCCCGGGGCCAGGGAATTATTGAACGGTGCAAGCAGTTGAATGGCAACTATGGAGAGGTGTGTGATTATCGTGCTTCTGCAGTAGTACGACGTTGTCTTTCATCATTTCTACACTGAGAGTTTAAACTTGAAATTGTATTTCAATCGAACTTAACTGTGAAGTGTTTTGAAGCCGTACGCAATGGTATTGGGATTCATTATCAAAATATATATATTGTGAGTCTCTTCGGGAATTACAGTGCTGTCTAGAGTGTTTTTTTAACTCTATTAGCGTGATATAGTAAACAGATACATTCGGTCCTCTTTACTTGCACATGATATTTTACCATTGTGCCTGCAAGGTTTCGGCAAGAGGAACTGGTATTTTTCCAGGGGTTCTCTCAGTCTTAATAGAGTACTTATATTGCAGTAGTAGTATTGTTCCTCTGTGTATATTTGGATATGTATACTTTAGTCAACGAGATGGATGACGACATTGACAATGAAAGGAAAATGGCTGCTCAGGCATTATTTTCTAAAACTGCTATAAGAAGTAAACTACCCGGGATCGATCTGGGCGGCAATAATGATTTGAATACATCCCTACATAAGTTGGAAAAACTGTGTAAACAGGAAATTTCGAAATGGTGGGAAGCCATGTCCTTACAAAATTATATTGATCAGGATATGGTTCCAAGAGGACTAAGAATTTTTATTACACCGGTTTATGAGTCTCCGAACCCTGAAATGTTAAAAGAATGGGCGGATAATTCTGCAATTAGTTCAAAACATATGCTGGAAATTTTGGTTAAATATGCCTGGCGTGATCGTGAGATCCTGTTATTGGACATTAAAAAAATAAAAGATGATTTTACCAGCAGGCCTGAAAAAGACAAATAAATTATCTCTCGCTTTCTTGAAATTATGAAGGTAAAATTGAAGAAATATGAAGATGATATAAAAATTAAGAAACAACAAAAACTCCATAGAGATATTGGAGATTATGAAAGCGGAAGGATTCTAACTTTTAGCAGAAAATACGATCATCTGTATAAACCGGGTATTAATGCTTTAATATCTATGGCCCAGCCCTCAACCTCTGAAAGTGAACTTGATAGTGCACGAGAGATTGACTCTTTAAGTTCAACTGAAAGTGAACCGTCTAGTGTCGAAGTTACCAACAAACCGGCTACTTTTTTAGACGAGTATCGCCTGCTGTGTCGTGGCAGGCAAGTATCATACCAACAGAAGGGAGAGGGACAAAATTACAGGGGCAGACCAACAGGACGAAGAGGAAGACGAGACGGAGTCAGAAGAGGAGACAGAGAGTCAGAGATCGGACTAAGAAGAGACCCAAATCTAGAACAATTGACAAAAACAACAAGCGGCTCCAGTATGGTGATTTAATGGATATGGAAACGGTGAATAAGACTATTATTAATTTATCAGATCATATCCTAACTGAAGATGATAAAAGAACATTAAGTTTAGGTCTCTCTTTCTGTCCCACTATACGTTTTAATTATGCTGAAACCCGTATTGACTTGTTTAAATTTGTTAGAAAATTGAAATTAAAAAAATGGTTCAAATTGAAAGGGAACATTTGTAACAGCTTGGAACCTGATGTGAGTAAAGACAGTGACAAACATGTTTTATCTATTAGCGATGTGGATACATTGTTAATCCTGCATGAGTTAGAACAGGACTGTATAATACCGATCAAAGAAAAGAATTTATATCAGAATTTGGATGAGTTGGGTGTTGTTTATGACCGAGTAGTTCCTTCCGGTTTTAAACCTAAATCAACATTTTTCCCAAATATGATGCATGACAATATTGATACTTTTTATGATATGACAGTACGTGGCCTGACACATTTCCGTCATCGAACATGGTTCAGACCAAGAAATAACAACAATATGACATTTAACCAGAGTGAAACTATCAGATCATTAGTGGAAGACAGTGATACTATTATTTGTCCAGCAGACAAAGGAGGTAATATAGTACTCTGGAAAAGGCAGAAATACATTGACGAAGTTATGCGTCAATTGAATAATATACAATTTTATAAAGTTGTAACTAAAGAAATATATTCTAATAGTATCACCAATATATGGCGTCTCCTAACGGAGTGGAAGGATAAGGGTCTACTAGTGTGGGAAGAGTATTGCTTCCTGAAAAAGGATTTTCCCAAGTTACCTGTATTGTATATTCTCCCTAAAATTCATAAGGATAGAGTCAACCCTCCGGGAAGAACTATAGTATCTTCATGTGGTAATGCTCTGGAGAACATATCCAAATATGTGGATTTCTTTTTAAGAGATTTTGTTATGAACCTACCCTCTTATGTCCAGGACACTAAGGACTTTTTAGGTAAATTGGAGGGTATCAATTGGGAAGAGGATTTTTTACTTATATCTCTTGATGTAAATTCTCTTTATACCATTATCGATCATGAGAAGGACATACAGGCATGCAGACATTTTTTACATACCAGATCCTTAAGATATCTAGCACATACAGATATGATCATTGAAATGATTACTTACTGCTTGACTAATAATATATTTTTATTTAATGGTCAACTATACAAACAAGTTCTGGGGACTGCTATGGGAACTTGTTTTGCTCCCAGTTTTGCCTGCTTATTTTTAGGTCTTTGGGAAGAAGATATTTTCAAAGATGAAGAGAATTATCCTGAAACACAGTGGCTTAGATATATTGATGACCTGTTTATAATCTGGAAAGGATCTGAGAAAGAAGCTATCAAGTTTATTACTAAACTCAATGATAATAACCTCAATATCAGGTTAACATACAATATTAGTAATGTGTCTATTGAATTTTTAGATACAAAAATCAAGATTAAAAATAGGATGCTGCATACTGAACTCTTCCGTAAAGTTACAGCAGGAAACAGCTTATTACATGCTGCTAGTGGACATCCAGATAAACTTAAATGGAGTATTCCGTATGGAGAATTATTGAGGGCTAAAAGAATAAGCAATACAGATGAGGCATTTGAACGAGAACAGGTAGAAATGATTAGAAGATTTAAACAAAGGGGTTACCCCGAGTGGGTAATCAAAAAGGCCACAGAAAAAATTAAGAAAGTTGAGAGAACTCAGACCCTCTTTGACAATATGGCCATATTTGAAAAAGAGGATAAGGATGATACTCGATTAATTTTAACTTTTAATGAGGACACTACACAGATTAAAAAGATTATCCCCAAACAATGGAACATTCTGAAGAGTGATCCTGTTATAGGCAAGGAGATCAGAGATGGCCCTCGATTACGTACAGAAGAGGTCGTAATCTCCATGATATGTTGAGATCTAATGATATCTCTCCTTTATCTCATGTTAAGGAGCATAATCTACAGGGATTTTTTCCCTGTGGTCATTGTAAAGCCTGTCGTAACAGTGTGGCAAGAAAAGAGTACTCTATAAAAAGACCAGGGACAAACAGACCCATTAAGCAGTTTCTTACATGTAGTACTCCTTTCACTGTTTATGTATTGGAATGCCCGTGTCATCTGTGGTATGTGGGAAGTACAAAACATGCAGTGAAAAAACGTATCCTTGAACATATGCGGGCTATTACATCAAGAGATCCCCACTATCCGGTAGCTAGACACTTTGAGGAGTACCATAACTCCGATGCCACTATATTGGCTTATTTTGGCATCGAACAAATACCTGTGCAGAGGAGGCAATAGGGAGTTGACTTTACGTATAAAAGAATCCAAATATATTGTTGATTTAGAAACTAAGACACCTCAAGGATTGAATATGAGTGAAGAGCTTACCACTCATTTATTTTGATGACTATTCTCAGGATTACTATATTGGGTGGGAGACTTTAGTCATCCGGATTAATAATGATGCTTGAGCATTTTGAGTAGTGGCTTTTCATTGAGAGTATGTTTTTTAATACTTTTAATATTTATTCTACTTTTTTAATTTTTTCAGAAGGGAGGAGTCCGGATGGATTCCCGATTTCGGAATACAAAGCTGGTGATTCAGTCACGAGGTGTCAGGGATATCGGATATTTAGAAATTGTGTAGAATATGCTGTTATATAGATTTGGAGGAAATACGATTATAATCATTTTAGGGATTAATATAGGGAATGTTGAATTAATACTTGAGATTTCAGTACATTGATAAAGTATATTTGAAAGTGTGAAATAGGTGAAATGAAATTTAAAATTGACTGGTTCTTATTTATATTTATGTTTATATATTTATATTTAACTATGGAGATATTTATATGCAATTGAGTATGCCGATATAATTGATTTTGCACATTTTTAGACATTTATAATTGTTAAGAATATTAAATTCATTAAAACAAAGTAATATAAGGTGCATTAGAAATTTTAAAAAATGTAAATAAATTTATACTCATGTATTTAAGTTGCTATACTCATGTATGTAATATTTTAGATTTATATTTATTTATTTATATGGGTATTAATTAGGAGCCAGTCAGGAGATGCCAGCATTCTTAGTTGAAAGCTGATGGTTTTAAATTCCTAAATTCCCTAATTCGTTACTTATGGAAATATTTCATTTCGTAAATATATGAAAAAGTATTGTCTTAATGATATATTTATTTCTGTATTAGCTGTATTGAATAATTTTCTATAGATTTACTCCCATTTTATTTCCACTGTTTGTAAAATTGATGCAATGTGTAGTCCTGTTTCTATGCTTATATCCGATGGGTATTTAAACTAAATGTATATTGGTGGAATTTTACACGTGATCAAGGCTGCTTGACAGCTGAAACGCGTAGTGTGTGAATTAAATACTCTAATTAATTTCTGGGATTTCCCGAGTGTGCGTCCTTCTGTGGAAGTTCTTTTCATTATTTATATTTTCTAACCGGAGTGCTCTGCCGGTTTTCTACACACCACCTCTCTCGGGCCTTCAGGAGCCCAGCTGAGAGCATTTCTGCAATTTACGGATCGTTTGGGGCTCCGCTTGGCCGGCCGATAACCTGGTTTTGGATCGTTGCATTTTGCTTTCGCTATATTGGATAGCTGCTTCTCGCAGTTTGGAAGGAATACGGCGAAATTGTGATTCCTGTTGGTGACTCTTTTGCTCTTATACCGCTTTCGAAATCGACAAAATATATATGCACTTGGATCGGATATTCATGACGGCGTCAGTGCAGCGGAGCGGCTTTGTAAACTGTACTTCACCTATTGATTGCATAGCATAGCAAGATGGTGTACGAACGGTGAGATTTTGTTTGCACCTTTCCAATCGTTTCAGCTGCCTCTGACATAGGACCGGGCAGTAAATTGAGAGGTGTTAATCTTCTGGTGACTTGGAGATACTTAAAATATCGCAATTACAAACGGCGTGTTTTGGAAACAACGTTTCTTGAAATGACTGTAGACTATGGTCATCGATAAAGGAAAAGAATCAAGTTCTCTTACTTTTTTCAATTACTCGTCTCCCTGTCGCACTCTCTCTTTCTTTGTAACTGAATTTTGCCCGGGGCCAGGGAATTATTGAACGGTGCAAGCAGTTGAATGGCAACTATGGAGAGGAGTGTGATTATCGTGCTTCTGCAGTAGTACGACGTTGTCTTTCATCATTTCTACACTGAGAGTTTAAACTTGAAATTGTATTTCAATCGAACTTAACTGTGAAGTGTTTTGAAGCCGTACGCAATGGTATTGGGATTCATTATCAAAATATATATATTGTGAGTCTCTTCGGGAATTACAGTGCTGTCTAGAGTTTTTTTTTAACTCTATTAGCGTGATATAGTAAACAGATACATTCGGTCCTCTTTACTTGCACATGATATTTTACCATTGTGCCTGCAAGGTTTCGGCAAGAGGAACTGGTATTTTTCCAGGGGTTCTCTCAGTCTTAATAGAGTACTTATATTGCCGTAGTAGTATTGTTCCTCTGTGTATATTTGGATACGTATACTTTAGTCAACGAGATGGATGACGACATTGACAATGAAAGGAAAATGGCTGCTCAGGCATTATTTTCTAAAACTGCTATAAGAAGTAAACTACCCGGGATCGATCTGGGCGGCAATAATGATTTGAATACATCCCTACATAAGTTGGAAAAACTGTGTAAACAGGAAATTTCGAAATGGTGGGAAGCCACGTCCTTACAAAATTATATTGATCAGGATATGGTTCCAAGAGGACTAAGAATTTTTATTACACCGGTTTATGAGTCTCCGAACCCTGAAATGTTAAAAGAATGGGCGGATAATTCTGCAATTAGTTCAAAACATATGCTGGAAATTTTGGTTAAATATGCCTGGCGTGATCGTGAGATCCTGTTATTGGACATTAAAAAAATAAAAGATGATTTTACCAGCAGGCCTGAAAAAGACAAATAAATTATCTCTTGCTTTCTTGAAATTATGAAGGTAAAATTGAAGAAATATGAAGATGATATAAAAATTAAGAAACAACAAAAACTCCATAGAGATATTGGAGATTATGAAAGCGGAAGGATTCTAACTTTTAGCAGAAAATACGATCATCTGTATAAACCGGGTATTAATACTTTAATATCTATGGCCCAGCCCTCAACCTCTGAAAGTGAACTTGATAGTGCACGAGAGATTGACTCTTTAAGTTCAACTGAAAGTGAACCGTCTAGTGTCGAAGTTACCAACAAACCGGCTACTTTTTTAGACGAGTATCGCCTGCTGTGTCGTGGCAGGCAAGTATCATACCAACAGAAGGGAGAGGGACAAAATTACAGGGGCAGACCAACAGGACGAAGAGGAAGACGAGCCGGAGTCAGAAGAGGAGACAGAGAGTCAGAGATCGGACTAAGAAGAGACCCAAATCTAGAACAATTGACAAAAACAACAAGCGGCTCCAGTATGGTGATTTAATGGATATGGAAACGGTGAATAAGACTATTATTAATTTATCAGATCATATCCTAACTGAAGATGATAAAAGAACATTAAGTTTAGGTCTCTCTTTCTGTCCCACTATACGTTTTAATTATGCTGAAACCCGTATTGACTTGTTTAAATTTGTTAGAAAATTGAAATTAAAAAAATGGTTCAAATTGAAAGGGAACATTTGTAACAGCTTGGAACCTGATGTGAGTAAGGACAGTGACAAACATGTTTTATCTATTAGCGATGTGGATACATTGTTAATCCTGCATGAGTTAGAACAGGACTGTATAATACCGATCAAAGAAAAGAATTTATATCAGAATTTGGATGAGTTGGGTGTTGTTTATGACCGAGTAGTTCCTTCCGGTTTTAAACCTAAATCAACATTTTTCCCAAATATGATGCATGACAATATTGATACTTTTTATGATATGACAGTACGTGGCCTGACACATTTCCGTCATCGAACATGGTTCAGACCAAGAAATAACAACAATATGACATTTAACCAGAGTGAAACTATCAGATCATTAGTGGAAGACAGTGATACTATTATTTGTCCAGCAGACAAAGGAGGTAATATAGTACTCTGGAAAAGGCAGAAATACATTGACGAAGTTATGCGTCAATTGAATAATATACAATTTTATAAAGTTGTAACTAAAGAAATATATTCTAATAGTATCACCAATATATGGCGTCTCCTAACGGAGTGGAAGGATAAGGGTCTACTAGTGTGGGAAGAGTATTGCTTCCTGAAAAGGGATTTTCCCAAGTTACCTGTATTGTATATTCTCCCTAAAATTCATAAGGATAGAGTCAACCCTCCGGGAAGACCTATAGTATCTTCATGTGGTAATGCTCTGGAGAACATATCCAAATATGTGGATTTCTTTTTAAGAGATTTTGTTATGAACCTACCCTCTTATGTCCAGGACACTAAGGACTTTTTAGGTAAATTGGAGGGTATCAATTGGGAAGAGGATTTTTTACTTATATCTCTTGATGTAAATTCTCTTTATACCATTATCGATCATGAGAAGGGCATACAGGCATGCAGACATTTTTTACATACCAGATCCTTAAGATATCTAGCACATACAGATATGATCATTGAAATGATTACTTACTGCTTGACTAATAATATATTTTTATTTAATGGTCAACTATACAAACAAGTTCTGGGGACTGCTATGGGAACTTGTTTTGCTCCCAGTTTTGCCTGCTTATTTTTAGGTCTTTGGGAAGAAGATATTTTCAAAGATGAAGAGAATTATCCTGAAACACATCAGGCCATACAGTGGCTTAGATATATTGATGACCTGTTTATAATCTGGAAAGGATCTGAGAAAGAAGCTATCAAGTTTATTACTAAACTCAATGATAATAACCTCAATATCAGGTTAACATACAATATTAGTAATGTGTCTATTGAATTTTTAGATACAAAAATCGAGATTAAAAATGGGATGCTGCATACTGAACTCTTCCGTAAAGTTACAGCAGGAAACAGCTTATTACATGCTGCTAGTGGACATCCAGATAAACTTAAATGGAGTATTCCGTAATGAGAATTATTGAGGGCTAAAAGAATAAGCAATACAGATGAGGCATTTGAACGAGAACAGGTAGAAATGATTAGAAGATTTAAACAAAGGGGTTACCCGAGTGGGTAATCAAAAAGGCCACAGAAAAAATTAAGAAAGTTGAGAGAACTCAGACCCTCTTTGACAATATGGCCATATTTGAAAAAGAGGATAAGGATGATACTCGATTAATTTTAACTTTTAATGAGGACACTACACAGATTAAAAAGATTATCTCCAAACAATGGAACATTCTGAAGAGTGATCCTGTTATAGGCAAGGAGATCAGAGATGGCCCTCGATTACGTACAGAAGAGGTCGTAATCTCCATGATATGTTGAGATCTAATGATATCTCTCCTTTATCTCATGTTAAGGAGCATAATCTACAGGGATTTTTTCCCTGTGGTCATTGTAAAGCCTGTCGTAACAGTGTGGCAAGAAAAGAGTACTCTATAAAAAGACCAGGGACAAACAGACCCATTAAGCAGTTTCTTACATGTAGTACTCCTTTCACTGTTTATGTATTGGAATGCCCGTGTCATCTGTGGTATGTGGGAAGTACAAAACATGCAGTGAAAAAACATATCCTTGAACATATGCGGGCTATTACATCAAGAGATCCCCACTATCCGGTAGCTAGACACTTTGAGGAGTACCATAACTCCGATGCCACTATATTGGCTTATTTTGGCATCGAACAAATACCTGTGCAGAGGAGGCAATAGGGAGTTGACTTTACGTATAAAAGAATCCAAATATATTGTTGATTTAGAAACTAAGACACCTCAAGGATTGAATATGAGTGAAGAGCTTACCACTCATTTATTTTGATGACTATTCTCAGGATTACTATATGGGGTGGGAGACTTTAGTCATCCGGAATAATAATGATGCTTGAGCATTTTGAGTAGTGGCTTTTCATTGAGAGTATGTTTTTTAATACTTTTAATATTTATTCTACTTTTTTTATTTTTTCAGAAGGGAGGAGTCCAGATGGATTCCCGATTTCGGAATACAAAGCTGGTGATTCAGTCACGAGGTGTCAGGGATATCGGATATTTAGAAATTGTGTAGAATATGCTGTTATATAGATTTGGAGGAAATATGATTATAATCATTTTAGGGATTAATATAGGGAATGTTGAATTAATATTTGAGATTTCAGTACATTGATAAAGTATATTTGAAAGTGTGAAATAGGTGAAATGAAATTTAAAATTGACTGGTTCTTATTTATATTTATGTTTATATATTTATATTTAACTATGGAGATATTTATATGCAATTGAGTATGCCGATATAATTGATTTTGCACATTTTTAGACATTTATAATTGTTAAGAATATTAAATTCATTAAAACAAAGTAATATAAGGTGCATTAGAAATTTAAAAAAATGTAAATAAATGTATACTCATGTATTTAAGTTGCTATACTCATGTATGTAATATTTTAGATTTATATTTATTTATTTATATGGGTATTAATTAGGAGCCAGTCAGGAGATGCCAGCATTCTTAGTTGAAAGCTGATGGTTTTAAATTCCTAAATTCCCTAATTCGTTACTTATGGAAATATTTCATTTCGTAAATATATGGAAAAGTATTGTCTTAATGATATATTTATTTCTGTATTAGCTGTATTGAATAATTTTCTATAGATTTACTCCCATTTTATTTCCACTGTTTGTAAAATTGATGCAATGTGTAGTCCTGTTTCTATGCTTATATCCGATGGGTATTTAAACTAAATGTATATTGGTGGAATTTTACACGTGATCAAGGCTGCTTGACAGCCGAAACGCGTAGTGTGTGAATTAAATACTCTAATTAATTTCTGGGATTTCCCGAGTGTGCGTCCTTCTGTGGAAGTTCTTTTAATTATTTATATTTTCTAACCGGAGTGCTCTGCCGGTTTTCTACGCACCACCTCTCTCGGGCCTTCAGGAGCCCAGCTGTGAGCATTTCTGCAATTTACGGATCGTTTGGGGCTCCGCTTGGCCGGCCGATAACCTGGTTTTGGATCGTTGCATTTTGCTTTCGCTATATTGGATAGCTGCTTCTCGCAGTTTGGAAGGAATACGGCGAAATTGTGATTCCTGTTGGTGACTCTTTTGCTCTTATACCGCTTTCGAAATCGACAAAATATATATGCACTTGGATCGGATATTCATGACGGCGTCAGTGCAGCGGAGCGGCTTTGTAAACGGTACTTCACCTATTGATTGCATAGCATAGCAAGATGGTGTACGAACGGTGAGATTTTGTTTGCACCTTTCCAATCGTTTCAGCTGCCTCTGACATAGGACCGGGCAGTAAATTGAGAGGTGTTAATCTTCTGGTGACTTGGAGATACTTAAAATATCGCAATTACAAACGGCGTGTTTTGGAAACAACGTTTCTTGAAATGACTGTAGACTATGGTCATCGATAAAGGAAAAGAATCAAGTTCTCTTACTTTTTTCAATTACTCGTCTCCCTGTCGCACTCTCTCTTTCTTTGTAACTGAATTTTGCCCGGGGCCAGGGAATTATTGAACGGTGCAAGCAGTTGAATGGCAACTATGGAGAGGTGTGTGATTATCGTGCTTCTGCAGTAGTACGACGTTGTCTTTCATCATTTCTACACTGAGAGTTTAAACTTGAAATTGTATTTCAATCGAACTTAACTGTGAAGTGTTTTGAAGCCGTACGCAATGGTATTGGGATTCATTATCAAAATATATATATTGTGAGTCTCTTCGGGAATTACAGTGCTGTCTAGAGTGTTTTTTTAACTCTATTAGCGTGATATAGTAAACAGATACATTCGTCCTCTTTACTTGCACATGATATTTTACCATTGTGCCTGCAAGGTTTCGGCAAGAGGAACTGGTATTTTTCCAGGGGTTCTCTCAGTCTTAATAGAGTACTTATATTGCAGTAGTAGTATTGTTCCTCTGTGTATATTTGGATACGTATACTTTAGTCAACGAGATGGATGACGACATTGACAATGAAAGGAAAATGGCTGCTCAGGCATTATTTTCTAAAACTGCTATAAGAAGTAAACTACCCGGGATCGATCTGGGCGGCAATAATGATTTGAATACATCCCTACATAAGTTGGAAAAACTGTGTAAACAGGAAATTTCGAAATGGTGGGAAGCCACGTCCTTACAAAATTATATTGATCAGGATATGGTTCCAAGAGGACTAAGAATTTTTATTACACCGGTTTATGAGTCTCCGAACCCTGAAATGTTAAAAGAATGGGCGGATAATTCTGCAATTAGTTCAAAACATATGCTGGAAATTTTGGTTAAATATGCCTGGCGTGATCGTGAGATCCTGTTATTGGACATTAAAAAAATAAAAGATGATTTTACCAGCAGGCCTGAAAAAGACAAATAAATTATCTCTCGCTTTCTTGAAATTATGAAGGTAAAATTGAAGAAATATGAAGATGATATAAAAATTAAGAAACAACAAAAACTCCATAGAGATATTGGAGATTATGAAAGCGGAAGGATTCTTACTTTTAGCAGAAAATACGATCATCTGTATAAACCGGGTATTAATACTTTAATATCTATGGCCCAGCCCTCAACCTCTGAAAGTGAACTTGATAGTGCACGAGAGATTGACTCTTTAAGTTCAACTGAAAGTGAACCGTCTAGTGTCGAAGTTACCAACAAACCGGCTACTTTTTTAGACGAGTATCGCCTGCTGTGTCGTGGCAGGCAAGTATCATACCAACAGAAGGGAGAGGGACAAAATTACAGGGGCAGACCAACAGGACGAAGAGGAAGACGAGCCGGAGTCAGAAGAGGAGACAGAGAGTCAGAGATCGGACTAAGAAGAGACCCAAATCTAGAACAATTGACAAAAACAACAAGCGGCTCCAGTATGGTGATTTAATGGATATGGAAACGGTGAATAAGACTATTATTAATTTATCAGATCATATCCTAACTGAAGATGATAAAAGAACATTAAGTTTAGGTCTCTCTTTCTGTCCCACTATACGTTTTAATTATGCTGAAACCCGAATTGACTTGTTTAAATTTGTTAGAAAATTGAAATTAAAAAAATGGTTCAAATTGAAAGGGAACATTTGTAACAGCTTGGAACCTGATGTGAGTAAAGACAGTGACAAACATGTTTTATCTATTAGCGATGTGGATACATTGTTAATCCTGCATGAGTTAGAACAGGACTGTATAATACCGATCAAAGAAAAGAATTTATATCAGAATTTGGATGAGTTGGGTGTTGTTTATGACCGAGTAGTTCCTTCCGGTTTTAAACCTAAATCAAAATTTTTCCCAAATATGATGCATGACAATATTGATACTTTTTATGATATGACAGTACGTGGCCTGACACATTTCCGTCATCGAACATGGTTCAGACCAAGAAATAACAACAATATGACATTTAACCAGAGTGAAACTATCAGATCATTAGTGGAAGACAGTGATACTATTATTTGTCCAGCAGACAAAGGAGGTAATATAGTACTCTGGAAAAGGCAGAAATACATTGACGAAGTTATGCGTCAATTGAATAATATACAATTTTATAAAGTTGTAACTAAAGAAATATATTCTAATAGTATCACCAATATATGGCGTCTCCTAACGGAGTGGAAGGATAAGGGTCTACTAGTGTGGGAAGAGTATTGCTTCCTGAAAAAGGATTTTCCCAAGTTACCTGTATTGTATATTCTCCCTAAAATTCATAAGGATAGAGTCAACCCTCCGGGAAGACCTATAGTATCTTCTTGTGGTAATGCTCTGGAGAACATATCCAAATATGTGGATTTCTTTTTAAGAGATTTTGTTATGAACCTACCCTCTTATGTCCAGGACACTAAGGACTTTTTAGGTAAATTGGAGGGTATCAATTGGGAAGAGGATTTTTTACTTATATCTCTTGATGTAAATTCTCTTTATACCATTATCGATCATGAGAAGGGCATACAGGCATGCAGACATTTTTTACATACCAGATCCTTAAGATATCTAGCACATACAGATATGATCATTGAAATGATTACTTACTGCTTGACTAATAATATATTTTTATTTAATGGTCAACTATACAAACAAGTTCTGGGGACTGCTATGGGAACTTGTTTTGCTCCCAGTTTTGCCTGCTTATTTTTAGGTCTTTGGGAAGAAGATATTTTCAAAGATGAAGAGAATTATCCTGAAACACATCAGGCCATACAGTGGCTTAGATATATTGATGACCTGTTTATAATCTGGAAAGGATCTGAGAAAGAAGCTATCAAGTTTATTACTAAACTCAATGATAATAACCTCAATATCAGGTTAACATACAATATTAGTAATGTGTCTATTGAATTTTTAGATACAAAAATCGAGATTAAAAATGGGATGCTGCATACTGAACTCTTCCGTAAAGTTACAGCAGGAAACAGCTTATTACATGCTGCTAGTGGACATCCAGATAAACTTAAATGGAGTATTCCATATGGAGAATTATTGAGGGCTAAAAGAATAAGCAATACAGATGAGGCATTTGAACGAGAACAGGTAGAAATGATTAGAAGATTTAAACAAAGGGGTTACCCCAAGTGGGTAATCAAAAAGGCCACAGAAATAATTAAGAAAGTTGAGAGAACTCAGACCCTCTTTGACAATATGGCCATATTTGAAAAAGAGGATAAGGATGATACTCGATTAATTTTAACTTTTAATGAGGACACTACACAGATTAAAAAGATTATCTCCAAACAATGGAACATTCTGATGAGTGATTCTGTTATAGGCAAGGAGATTCAGAGATGGCCCTCGATTACGTACAGAAGAGGTCGTAATCTCCATGATATGTTGAGATCTAATGATATCTCTCCTTTATCTCATGTTAAGGAGCATAATCTACAGGGATTTTTTCCCTGTGGTCATTGTAAAGCCTGTCGTAACAGTGTGGCAAGAAAAGAGTACTCTATAAAAAGACCAGGGACAAACAGACCCATTAAGCAGTTTCTTACATGTAGTACTCCTTTCACTGTTTATGTATTGGAATGCCCGTGTCATCTGTGGTATGTGGGAAGTACAAAACATGCAGTGAAAAAACGTATCCTTGAACATATGCGGGCTATTACATCAAGAGATCCCCACTATCCGGTAGCTAGACACTTTGAGGAGTACCATAACTCCGATGCCACTATATTGGCTTATTTTGGCATCGAACAAATACCTGTGCAGAGGAGGCAATAGGGAGTTGACTTTACTTATAAAAGAATCCAAATATATTGTTGATTTAGAAACTAAGACACCTCAAGGATTGAATATGAGTGAAGAGCTTACCACTCATTTATTTTGATGACTATTCTCAGGATTACTATATGGGGTGGGAGACTTTAGTCATCCGGATTAATAATGATGCTTGAGCATTTTGAGTAGTGGCTTTTCATTGAGAGTATGTTTTTTAACCCCTTCCCCGCCACGGACGTAATGGTTACGTCCATGGCAGCGCCCGTGTGGCGCCATGGACGTAACCATTACGTCCTGAATGCTTCCCTCGGGAGAAGCGCTCCTCCCGAGGGCCGCCCCCCCACCCCCCTAGGTCAGGGCTGACCGAGGAATCCCTTCCCCTTCCACACCCGAACCCCCCCACCCCCCCCTGTGACGTCAGCGCGCGAGCGCGCGCTGATTTGTCACAGGGGCCTCCCTAGTCGCACTGGAAGCTCTGCTTTCTCTCTGCTCTGCTTTCTCTCTGCAGCTCTGGCCTTACTAGGCCGATCTGCCCCCAGGGGGGGCAGAAACCTCTAGGCACCAGGGACCATTTTTTTTTTTTTTTGTTTCATTTTTTTTATTGAGGTGGGGAGCGACCCCTTAGGCAAGGGTCGCTCCCCTTGGGGGAAAATTATATTTTGGCCATTTCTGCCCCCCTTGGGGGCAGATTGGCCTATTTTGATGAGGCCAATCTGCCCCCAAGGGGGGTAGAAACCACTAGACACCAGGGTTTTTTTATTTTTTATTATTGTTATTGACAAAAGGGAGCGACCCCTTGGGCAAGGGTCGCTCCCAGGGGGGGCATATTTTTGGGAAGGCCTTTTCTGCCCCCCCTGGGGGCAGATCGGCCTACTATTAGGCCGATCTGCCCCCAGGGGGGGCAGAAACCTCTAGGCACCAGGGACCATTTTTTTTTTTTGGTTTCATTTTTTTTTTTTTTGGTGGGGAGCGACCCCTTAGGCAAGGGTCGCTCCCCTTGGGGGAAAATTATATTTTGGCCATTTCTGCCTCCCTTGGGGGCAGATTGGCCTATTTTGATGAGGCCAATCTGCCCCCAAGGGGGGTAGAAACCACTAGACACCAGGGAGTTTTTTCTTTGCGTGAATTTCACGCAAAGGAAGCGACCCCTTAGGCAAGGGTCGCTCCCTGGGGAGGAGGGCAATTTATTTTAGGCCATTTCTGCCCCCCCTGGGGGCAGATCGGCCTATTATTAGGCCGATCTGCCCCCAGGGGGGGAAGAAACCTCTAGGCGCCAGGGCAATTTTTTTTTTTGTGTTTTTTTTTTTGTTCTTTCTTTTTTTTAGAGATGGGGAGCGACCCATCAGGCAAGGGTCGCTCCCCTGGGGGGCAAATTGTATTTAGACCATTTCTGCCCCCCTGGGGGCAGATTGGCCGATTTTAGGTCAATCTGCCCCCAAGGGGGCAGAAACCACTAGGCACCGGGGATTTGTTTTTTGGCGCCAATGTCACGCAGTGGGAGCGACCCTGTAGGCAAGGGTCGCTCGCGGGGGGTGGGGGTTGGGGGGGCAAATTTATTTTAGGCCATTTCTGCCCCCCCGGGGGACAGATCGGCCTATTATTAGGCCGAACTGCCCCCGGGGGGGGGGCAGAACACTCTAGGCGCCAGGGCAATTTTTTTTTTTTGTGTTTTTTTTTTGTTGTTTCTTTTTTTAGAGATGGGGAGCGACCCATCAGGCAAGGGTCGCTCCCCTGGGGGGGCAAATTGTATTTAGACCATTTCTGCCCCCCTGGGGGCAGATTGGCCAATTTTAGGTCAATCTGCCCCCAAGGGGGCAGAAACCACTAGGCACCGGGGATTTGTTTTTTGGCGCCAATGTCACGCAGGGGGAGCGACCCCGTAGGCAAGGGTCGCTCCCGGGGGGGGGGGGGGTTGAGGGGGCAATTTTTTTTTAGGCCATTTCTGCCCCCCCGGGGGACAGATCGGCCTATTATTAGGCCGAACTGCCCCCCGGGGGGGGGCAGAACACTCTAGGCGCCAGGGCAATTTTTTTTTTGTGTTTTTTTTTTTTGTTGTTTCTTTTTTTAGAGATGGGGAGCGACCCATCAGGCAAGGGTCGCTCCCCTGGGGGGGCAAATTGTATTTAGACCATTTCTGCCCCCCTGGGGGCAGATTGGCCAATTTTAGGTCAATCTGCCCCCAAGGGGGCAGAAACCACTAGGCACCGGGGATTTGTTTTTTGGCGCCAATGTCACGCAGGGGGAGCGACCCCGTAGGCAAGGGTCGCTCCCGGGGGGGGGGGTGGGGGTTGGGGGGGCAAATTTATTTTAGGCCATTTCTGCCCCCCCGGGGGACAGATCGGCCTATTATTAGGCCGAACTGCCCCCCGAGGGGGGGGCAGAACACTCTAGGCGCCAGGGCAATTTTTTTTTTGTGTTTTTTTTTTTTGTTGTTTCTTTTTTTAGAGATGGGGAGCGACCCATCAGGCAAGGGTCGCTCCCCTGGGGGGGCAAATTGTATTTAGACCATTTCTGCCCCCCTGGGGGCAGATTGGCCAATTTTAGGTCAATCTGCCCCCAAGGGGGCAGAAACCACTAGGCACCGGGGATTTGTTTTTTGGCGCCAATGTCACGCAGGGGCGACCCCGTAGGCAAGGGTCGCTCCCGGGGGGGGGTGGGTGTTGGGGGGGCAAATTTATTTTAGGCCATTTCTGCCCCCCGGGGGGGGGGCAGAACACTCTAGGCGCCAGGGCAATTTTTTTTTTTGTGTTTTTTTTTTTTGTTGTTTCTTTTTTTAGAGATGGGGAGCGACCCATCAGGCAAGGGTCGCTCCCCTGGGGGGGCAAATTGTATTTAGACCATTTCTGCCCCCCTGGGGGCAGATTGGCCAATTTTAGGTCAATCTGCCCCCAAGGGGGCAGAAACCACTAGGCACCGGGGATTTGTTTTTTGGCGCCAATGTCACGCAGGGGCGACCCCGTAGGCAAGGGTCGCTCCCGGGGGGGGGTGGGTGTTGGGGGGGCAAATTTATTTTAGGCCATTTCTGCCCCCCCGGGGGGCAGATCGGCCTATTATTAGGCCGATCTGCCCCCGGGGGGGGGGGGGCAGAAACCTCTAGGCGCCAGGGGAATTTTTCTTTTTTTTCTTTGTTTTTTTTTTTTAGAGATGGGGAGCGACCCATCAGGCAAAAGTCGCTCCCCTGGGGGACAAATTGTATTTAGGCCATTTCTGCCCCCCTTGGGGGCAGATTGGCTGAGTTTAGGTCAACCTGCCCCCAAGGGGGCAGAAACCACTAGGCACCGGGGATTTGTTTTTTGGTGCCAATGTCACGCAGGGGGAGCGACCCCGTAGGCAAGGGTCGCTCCCGGCGGGGGAGGGTGGGGGTTGGGGGGGCAAATTTATTTTAGGGCATTTCTGCCCCCCCCCCCTGGGGCCGGCTGAGCTACAGGCCAAACACCACAGGTAGGCACCTTGCAAAAAACACCTCTGTTTTCTGTGAAAAAATATGTTGTGTCCACGTTGTGTTTTGGGCCATTTCCTTTTGTGGGCGCTAGGCCTACCCACAGAAGTGATGTACCATTTTTATCGAGAGACTTAGGGGAACGCTGGGTGGAAGGAAATTTGTGGCTCCTCTCAGATTCCAGAACTTTCTGTCACCGAAATGAGAGGAAAAAGTGTTTTTTGGGCCAAATTTTGATGTTTGCAAAGGATTCTGGGTAACATAACCTGGTCAGAGCCCCGCAAGTCACCCCATCTTGGATTCCCCTGGGTTTCTAGTTTTCAAAAATGCACTGGTTTGCTAGGTTTCCTCAGGTGTCGGCTGAGTTACAGGCCAAAATCCACAGGTAGGCACTGCTTTTTATAAAAAAATGTGATGTGTCCACGTTGTGTTTTGGGCCCTTTCCTTTCGTGGGCGCTAGTCCTACCCACACAAGTGATGTATCATTTTTATCGGGAGACTTGGGGGAACGCTGGGTAGAAGGAAATTTGTGGCTCCTCTCAGATTCCAGAACTTTCTGCCACAGAAATGTGAGTAACATGTGTATTTTTAGCCAAATTTTGAGGTTTGCAAAGGATTCTGGGTAACAGAACCTGGTCCGAGCCCCGCAAGTCACCCCTCCTTGGATTCCCCTAGGTCTCTAGTTTTCAGAAATGCACAGGTTTGGTAGGTTTCCCTAGGTGCCGGCTGAGCTAGAGGCCAAAATCTACAGGTAGGCACTTCGCAAAAAACACCTCTGTTTTTTTCCAAAAATTAGGATGTGTCCACGTTGCGCTTTGGGGTGTTTCCTGTCGCCGGCGCTAGGCCTACCCACGCAAGTGAGGTATCATTTTTATCGGGAGACTTGGGGGAACGCTGGGTGGAAGGAAATTTGTAGCTCCTCTCAGATTCCAGAACTTTCTGCCACAGAAATGTGAGTAACATGTGTATTTTTAGCCAAATTTTGAGGTTCGCAAAGGATTCTGGGTAACAGAACCTGGTCCGAGCCCCGCAAGTCACCCCTCCTTGGATTCCCCTAGGTCTCTAGTTTTCAGAAATGCACAGGTTTGGTAGGTTTCCCTAGGTGCCGGCTGAGCTAGAGGCCAAAATCTACAGGTAGGCACTTCGCAAAAAACACCTCTGTTTTTTTCCAAAATTTAGGATGTGTCCACGTTGCGCTTTGGGGTGTTTCCTGTCGCCGGCGCTAGGCCTACCCACGCAAGTGAGGTATCATTTTTATCGGGAGACTTGGGGGAACGCTGGGTGGAAGGAAATTTGTAGCTCCTCTCAGATTCCAGAACTTTCTGCCACAGAAATGTGAGTAACATGTGTATTTTTAGCCAAATTTTGAGGTTTGCAAAGGATTCTGGGTAACAGAACCTGGTCCGAGCCCCGCAAGTCACCCCTCCTTGGATTCCCCTAGGTCTCTAGTTTTCAGAAATGCACAGGTTTGGTAGGTTTCCCTAGGTGCCGGCTGAGCTAGAGGTCAAAATCTACAGGTAGGCACTTTGCTAAAAACAGCTCTGTTTTCTGTGATATGTCCACGTTGTGTTTTGGGGCATATCCTGTCGCGGGCGCTAGGCCTACCCACACAAGTGAGGCACTTCGCAAAAAACACCTCTGTTTTTTTCCAAAATTTAGGATGTGTCCACGTTGCGCTTTGGGGTGTTTCCTGTCGCCGGCGCTAGGCCTACCCACGCAAGTGAGGTATCATTTTTATCGGGAGACTTGGGGGAACGCTGGGTGGAAGGAAATTTGTAGCTCCTCTCAGATTCCAGAACTTTCTGCCACAGAAATGTGAGGGACATGTGTATTTTTAGCCAAATTTTGAGGTTTGCAAAGGATTCTGGGTAACAGAACCTGGTCCGAGCCCCGCAAGTCACCCCTCCTTGGATTCCCCTAGGTCTCTAGTTTTCAGAAATGCACAGGTTTTCCCTAGGTGCCGGCTGAGCTAGAGGCCAAAATCTACAGGTAGGCACTTCGCAAAAAACACCTCTGTTTTTTTCCAAAATTTAGGATGTGTCCACGTTGCGCTTTGGGGTGTTTCCTGTCGCCGCCGCTAGGCCTACCCACGCAAGTGAGGTATCATTTTTATCAGGAGACTTGGGGGAACGCTGGGTGGAAGGAAATTTGTAGCTCCTCTCAGATTCCAGAACTTTCTGCCACAGAAATGTGAGTAACATGTGTATTTTTAGCCAAATTTTGAGGTTTGCAAAGGATTCTGGGTAACAGAACCTGGTCCGAGCCCCGCAAGTCACCCCTCCTTGGATTCCCCTAGGTCTCTAGTTTTCAGAAATGCACAGGTTTGGTAGGTTTCCCTAGGTGCCGGCTGAGCTAGAGGCCAAAATCTACAGGTAGGCACTTCGCAAAAAACACCTCTGTTTTTTTACAAAATTTAGGATGTGTCCACGTTGCGCTTTGGGGTGTTTCCTGTCGCCGGCGCTAGGCCTACCCACGCAAGTGAGGTATCATTTTTATCGGGAGACTTGGGGGAATGCTGGGTGGAAGGAAATTTGTAGCTCCTCTCAGATCCCAGAACTTTCTGCCACAGAAATGTGAGGGACATGTGTTTTTTTAGCCAAATTTTGAGGTTTGCAAAGGATTCTGGGTAACAGAACCTGGTCCGAGCCACACAAGTCACCCCTCCTTGGATTCCCCTAGGTCTCTAGTTTTCAGAAATGCATAGGTTTGGTAGGTTTCCCTAGGTGGCGGCTGAGCTAGAGGCCAAAATCTACAGGTAGTCACTTTGCTAAAAACAGCTCTGTTTTCTGTGATATGTCCACGTTGTGTTTTGAGGCATATCCTGTCGCGGGCGCTAGGCCTACCCACACAAGTGAGGTATCATTTTTATCGGGAGACGTGGGGGAACGCTGGGTGGAAGGAAATTTGTGGCTCCTCTCAGATTCCAGAACTTTCTGCCACAGAAATGTGAGGAACATGTGTTTTTTTAGCCAAATTTTGAGGTTTGCAAAGGATTCTGGGTAACAGAACCTGGTCCGAGCCCCGCAAGTCACCCCTCCTTGAATTCCCCTAGGTCTCTAGTTTTCAGAAATGCACAGGTTTGGTAGGTTTCCCTAGGTGCCGGCTGAGCTAGAGGCCAAAATCTACAGGTAGGCACTTCGCAAAAAACACCTCTGTTTTTTTCCAAAATTTAGGATGTGTCCACGTTGCGCTTTGGGGTGTTTCCTGTCGCCGGCGCTAGGCCTACCCACGCAAGTGAGGTATCATTTTTATCGGGAGACTTGGGGGAATGCTGGGTGGAAGGAAATTTGTAGCTCCTCTCAGATCCCAGAACTTTCTGCCACAGAAATGTGAGGGACATGTGTTTTTTTAGCCAAATTTTGAGGTTTGCAAAGGATTCTGGGTAACAGAACCTGGTCCGAGCCACACAAGTCACCCCTCCTTGGATTCCCCTAGGTCTCTAGTTTTCAGAAATGCATAGGTTTGGTAGGTTTCCCTAGGTGGCGGCTGAGCTAGAGGCCAAAATCTACAGGTAGTCACTTTGCTAAAAACAGCTCTGTTTTCTGTGATATGTCCACGTTGTGTTTTGAGGCATATCCTGTCGCGGGCGCTAGGCCTACCCACACAAGTGAGGTATCATTTTTATCGGGAGACGTGGGGGAACGCTGGGTGGAAGGAAATTTGTGGCTCCTCTCAGATTCCAGAACTTTCTGCCACAGAAATGTGAGGAACATGTGTTTTTTTAGGCAAATTTTGAGGTTTGCAAAGGATTCTGGGTAACAGAACCTGGTCCGAGCCCCGCAAGTCACCCCTCCTTGAATTCCCCTAGGTCTCTAGTTTTCAGAAATGCACAGGTTTGGTAGGTTTCCCTAGGTGCCGGCTGAGCTAGAGGCCAAAATCTACAGGTAGGCACTTCGCAAAAAACACCTCTGTTTTTTTCCAAAATTTAGGATGTGTCCACGTTGCGCTTTGGGGTGTTTCCTGTCGCCGGCGCTAGGCCTACCCACGCAAGTGAGGTATCATTTTTATCGGGAGACTTGGGGGAACGCTGGGTGGAAGGAAATTTGTAGCTCCTCTCAGATTCCAGAACTTTCTGCCACAGAAATGTGAGTAACATGTGTATTTTTAGCCAAATTTTGAGGTTTGCAAAGGATTCTGGGTAACAGAACCTGGTCCGAGCCCCGCAAGTCACCCCTCCTTGGATTCCCCTAGGTCTCTAGTTTTCAGAAATGCACAGGTTTGGTAGGTTTCCCTAGGTGCCGGCTGAGCTAGAGGCCAAAATCTACAGGTAGGCACTTCGCAAAAAACACCTCTGTTTTTTTACAAAATTTAGGATGTGTCCACGTTGCGCTTTGGGGTGTTTCCTGTCGCCGGCGCTAGGCCTACCCACGCAAGTGAGGTATCATTTTTATCGGGAGACTTGGGGGAACGCTGGGTGGAAGGAAATTTGTAGCTCCTCTCAGATTCCAGAACTTTCTGCCACAGAAATGTGAGGGACATGTGTTTTTTTAGCCAAAATTTGAGGTTTGCAAAGCATTCTGGGTAACAGAACCTGGTCCGAGCCACACAAGTCACCCCTCCTTGGATTCCCCTAGGTCTCTAGTTTTCAGAAATGCATAGGTTTGGTAGGTTTCCCTAGGTGGCGGCTGAGCTAGAGGCCAAAATCTACAGGTAGTCACTTTGCTAAAAACAGCTCTGTTTTCTGTGATATGTCCACGTTGTGTTTTGGGGCATATCCTGTCGCGGGCGCTAGGCCTACCCACACAAGTGAGGTATCATTTTTATCTGGAGACGTGGGGGAACGCTGGGTGGAAGGAAATTTGTGGCTCCTCTCAGATTCCAGAACTTTCTGCCACAGAAATGTGAGGAACATGTGTTTTTTTAGCCAAATTTTGAGGTTTGCAAAGGATTCTGGGTAACAGAACCTGGTCCGAGCCACACAAGTCACCCCTCCTTGGATTCCCCTATGTCTCTAGTTTTCAGAAATGCATAGGTTTGGTAGGTTTCCCTAGGTGGCGGCTGAGCTAGAGGCCAAAATCTACAGGTAGTCACTTTGCTAAAAACAGCTCTGTTTTCTGTGATATGTCCACGTTGTGTTTTGGGGCATATCCTGTCGCGGGCGCTAGGCCTACCCACACAAGTGAGGTATCATTTTTATCGGGAGACGTGGGGGAACGCTGGGTGGAAGGAAATTTGTGGCTCCTCTCAGATTCCAGAACTTTCTGCCACAGAAATGTGAGGAACATGTGTTTTTTTAGCCAAATTTTGAGGTTTGCAAAGGATTCTGGGTAACAGAACCTGGTCCGAGCCCCGCAAGTCACCCCTCCTTGGATCCCCCTAGGTCTCTAGTTTTCAGAAATGCACAGGTTTGGTAGGTTTCCCTAGGTGGCGGCTGAGCTAGAGGCCAAAATCTACAGGTAGTCACTTTGCTAAAAACAGCTCTGTTTTCTGTGATATGTCCACGTTGTGTTTTGGGGCATATCCTGTCGCGGGCGCTAGGCCTACCCACACAAGTGAGGTATCATTTTTATCGGGAGACGTGGGGGAACGCTGGGTGGAAGGAAATTTGTGGCTCCTCTCAGATTCCAGAACTTTCTGCCACAGAAATGTGAGGAACATGTGTTTTTTTAGCCAAATTTTGAGGTTTGCAAAGGATTCTGGGTAACCGAACCTGGTCCGAGCCACACAAGTCCCCCCTCCTTGGATTCCCCTAGGTCTCTAGTTTTCAGAAATGCACAGGTTTGGTAGGTTTCCCTAGGTGGCGGCTGAGCTAGAGGCCAAAATCTACAGGTAGTCACTTTGCTAAAAACAGCTCTGTTTTCTGTGATGTGTCCACGTTGTGTTTTGGGGCATATTCTGTCGCGGGCGCTAGGCCTACCCAAACAAGTGAGGTATCATTTTTATCGGGAGACTTGGGGGAACATAGAATAGCAAAACAAGTGTTATTGCCCCTTGTCTTTCTCTACATTTATTCCTTCCAAATATAGGGGTGTGTGTAAAAAAGACATCTATTTGAGAAATTCCATGTAATTCACGTGCTACTATGGTCACCCCGGAATTCAGAGATGTGCAAATAACCACTGCTCCTCAACACCTTATCTTGTGCCCTTTTTGGAAATGCAAAGGTTTTCTTGATAGCTATTTTTTACTCCTTATATTTCAGCAAATGAATTACTGTATACCCGGTATAGAATGAAAACGCACTGCAGGGTGCAGCTCATTTATTGGCTCTGGGTTCCTCGGGTTCTTGATGAACCTACAAACCCTATATATCCCCGCAACCAGAGGAGTCCAGCAGACGTAACGGTATATTGCTTTCGATAATCTGACATTGCAGGGAAAAGTTACAGAGTAAAAAGTAGAGAAAAATTGATGTTTTTTTCACCTCAATTTCAATATTTTTCTTTTCAGCTGTTATTTTCTGTAGGAAACCCTTGTAGGATCTACACAAATGACCCCTTGCTGAATTCAGAATTTTGTCTACTTTTCAGAAATGTTTAGGTTTCTGGGATCCAGCATTGGTTTCATGACCATTCCTGTCACTGACTGGAAGGAGGCTGAAAGCACAAAAAATTGCACAAATGGGGTATGCCCCAGTAAAATGCCAAAATTGTGTTGAAAAATTGGGTTTTCGGATTCAAGTCTGCCTGTTCCTGAAAGCTGGGAAGCTGCTGAGTTTAGCACCGCAAACCCTTTGTTGATGCCATTTTCAGGGGAAAAACCACAAGCCTTCTTCTGCAGCCACTTTTTCCAATTTTGTTGAAAAAAACAAAATTTTCCCTGTATTTTGGCCAATTTCTTGGCCTCTTTCAGGGGAACCCACAAAGTCTGGGTACCTCCAGAATCCCTAGGATGTTGGAAAAAAAGGACGCAAATTTGGCTTGGTTAGCTTATGTGGACAAAAAGTTATGCGGGCCTAAGCGCGAACTGCCCCAAATAGGCAAAAAAAGGCCTGGCACAGGAGGGGGAAAAGGCCTGGCAGCGAAGTGGTTAATACTTTTAATATTTATTCTACTTTTTTTATTTTTTCAGAAGGGAGGAGTCCGGATGGATTCCCGATTTCGGAATACAAAGCTGGTGATTCAGTCACGAGGTGTCAGGGATATCGGATATTTAGAAATTGTGTAGAATATGCTGTTATATAGATTTGGAGGAAATACGATTATAATCATTTTAGGGATTAATATAGGGAATGTTGAATTAATACTTGAGATTTCAGTACATTGATAAAGTATATTTGAAAGTGTGAAATAGGTGAAATGAAATTTAAAATTGACTGGTTCTTATTTATATTTATGTTTATATATTTATATTTAACTATGGAGATATTAATATGCAATTGAGTATGCCGATATAATTAATTTTGCACATTTTTAGACATTTATAATTGTTAAGAATATTAAATTCATTAAATCAAAGCAATATAAGGTGCATTAGAAATTTTAAAAAATTAAAATAAATTTATACTCATGTATTTAAGTTGCTATACTCATGTATGTAATATTTTAGATTTATATTTATTTATTTATATGGGTATTAATTAGGAGCCAGTCGGGAGATGCCAGCATTCTTAGTTGAAAGCTGATGGTTTTAAATTCCTAAATTCCCTAATTCGTTACTTATGGAAATATTTCATTTCGTAAATATATGTAAAAGTATTGTCTTAATGATATATTTATTTCTGTATTAGCTGTATTGAATAATTTTCTATAGATTTACTCCCATTTTATTTCCACTGTTTGTAAAATTGATGCAATGTGTAGTCCTGTTTCTATGCTTATATCCGATGGGTATTTAAACTAAATGTATATTGGTGGAATTTTACACGTGATCAAGGCTGCTTGACAGCCGAAACGCGTAGTGTGTGAATTAAATACTCTAATTAATTTCTGGGATTTCCCGAGTGTGCGTCCTTCTGTGGAAGTTCTTTTCAATATATATATAAATACGTATATATATATATATATATATATATATATATATATAAGGTCCTATCTGGAATATATATATATATATATATATATATATATATATACGTATATATATATATATATAAACACTAATACTACTATTCTCCATATATATATATATATATATATATATATATATAAAAATATATATCTATCTTTTCTTATGGTAATGACAGATTTAAAATTACAATTTTGAAAATGGCACTTGCATGTGTGTGTGTGTGTGTAGTCCTCTGGAAGGCTAATGCCAAAACGTATCAACTGCCTCTGTTTTTAAAAGCACTGTTGGGTAATAATAAATTAGATACTTGTTATTGGCCTGTCGTGCTGTCTATTCCTGCTGTGGAGAGTGGTATGGGTAAGCAGGACATTGAGGTTTTATATATTATATGCCCTAAGGTAACTATAACTCGTGTTCCGGCCATACACAGTTTTTTTTCAATTTTTTTGTCAAAAAGTTTACTGCAAATGTTACATTGATGTTATCAAAGGTGTGAAGAGGGCCGTAATTTTGTGGGTAATTAGCAGTGCATGGAGATGGTGTGGGTTATAGTTACTTTAGAGCACGAGTTATAGTTACTTGGGATAACTCTGACTACAGCAGGTGAATTTGTATGGTTTGGTACATTTAAAATATGAGCCTAACTATAACGTCCCTGTAACCTTCTGTGTTTTAAGTGAATTTCTATGGCTTTTTAAATTCTATTTCCTAACTGTAATGTCCCTGTAACCTTTGGTTTTTCCAGTGAATTTCTAGGTTGTTTTTTTTTAACTTGAATTAATTGTCATCACAATACGTTAATCCAGCTAATCCAATCTAACTGTTGACCTGTTCCCATTTGGGAGTTGTCCCTAGTAAATGTAATACAGTAACCCTAATGCCATTCAATGGGCGAGGTAGGCCTAGCAAAAGTGAAAAACAAATTAAGAGTTTTTCACTTTCAGGACATGTAAAACTTAAAAAGACATTTTCTACTTTTTTAAGTACATTGCACCTTGCCCTATGAGCTTTTTAAAGCCTATCCTAGTGGTGACTTATGTGTATTAAAAATAACGGTACAGGCCTGACAAATGGTTTTTCGGCCAGGACAAAATAGCAGTTTAAAACTGCACATACTGGCTTCAGTGATAAGCCTGAGTCAGGTTTACAAGACTACTTAAGTGGGTGGCAGAACTAGTGCTGCAGGCCCAATAGTAGCATTATTTTACAGGACCTGGGTACCCGTAGTACCACTGTATGTGAAACATATAAGTAAATTAATTATGCCAATCAAGGATAAACCAGTGTTACCATGTTTAAAGAAATTAGTAAATGCACTTAGACACTAGTTAGCAGTGATAAAATGCACAAAGTCCTACGGACAAGAAAAACAAGATCAGAAAATTATGGAAGAGTAAGGCAAAAGGTTTGGGGGCAGACCCCCCTGAAGCTGACTGGTCTAACTATTACTAACATACCTAAGGGTATGTAAGAAGGCTTGAGTATGTGGAGGTAGTGAGCCTTCTGTGAAGAGCTGCACAGAGAGTGCAGGCTCCTTGTAGTAGTCCAACAGCAAAAAAGAGAGGGGCTAGAAAGACATGGGAGGTTCGAAAACAAAGTCCTGGTCCTGTGTATAGTACTCCCATCAAATGTATAAATCAAAAGATATACACTGTTCCACTGAAGGAATAAGTTCCTATAATTCACAGGCTCCTGGGAGTCCAATTCTTTTGGAGCAAGAGCCCTCACTCACCATTTGGTGACATGCTTCATCATTGGGCTATGCTCCTCGTCAGGCTGGCACTGCAATGCCTGAGGGGCCCCACAGAGGGGCTCTTTGCCGGAGATCTTTTAATGATGGTAACTGGCCGGTCAATGTGTGTACTAATGTCGGATTGGGTTGAAAGGGAAATGCTGTCAAAAATGGCTAGAGGTGAATCGTGATGTATTGAGATATTTGACCTGTGTCATGATTAAAAACAGGAATGTGGGGAGGGAATAAGATAAGGTCTAAACTCCCCTTAAGATAAACAAAAAGTGTTGGTAGTTGTCACTAAGGGCCATATATACGAACACATTTTCCCATTGACACAGAATGGGAAAAACCCTTTGCTACATCTGGCCCTAAATCTCTAAATTTGGAATATAGTGAAAGTAGGTACAGAATCCCCTGTACTACTCTTAAATCATGGTCAACATGTTTCTCGCTTGTTAGTCTATATGATCTGGTGCGATTCTTCAGGACCAATACACCACCTACCTAATCCTTAAAATATATATAACCCATAATCAGGAATATCACATTAAGCAGGAACCTAGAATATAGAAACAAAAAACATTAATTGTAAACAGATAAAAAAACATTCAATTGTGTGCACAGTGTCAATAAATGAAAGCAGCACACTCGTGAAATCTCCCTTCCTTGATGTGCACGAAAACCCGGTGTAAAGAATACAAGAAAGCAGATATGCCAAATGTGTTTACCCTCCTCATATTATTGGATGGGCCCCATCGGGTAAAGCACCAAGCTTGTGTGGTCTAATATGGTCTAAGTGTATAGATATAGAATAGAGAACTGTTAGGTTAGAGGCATTTATTATGCCAATTATCGGTAAATCAGTGACAACCTCCTGGAAGTCATGTGTCCATGTTATATGAGTTTTACAGTCAAAGTCTTCTCTTGATGGATATCTAGATGTGTCAGTCTCCTTACAATCAGCTAAAGGTGATGGTTGGGTTTAAGGCTTTACACTGAAAAGCTATTTCAAAAGATAGAATATCCACATTTGTTCATAGCCGCCCAAAAGAAGCAGGAAAACATCCTGTACAAACATCTCAGCACTTTAATGCACAGAGCAAGGAATTACCGAATGGCAAGCGTCCTGCTATGAGACGGTGCAAAATGATGTATGGCCGGTAATACAGATAAAGCCAGAAGTGAATCTTATCCGTAAAGTTAATGAGGCACTAAGTATTTGTGAATTCTTTTCGCAACATAATGCGCGTCAGATAACACTAACGGGACCATGTACCGGGGTCCTGACTGAACACGTCAGAAATGTAACTAAAATCCAAAGCCGGGTCCATTAAATCAGACTAGCTGTTAAAGTTCCGGAAAACCGGCACAAATCAAAAGTGAAAAGGCACGAAAACACTTACTTTTGAATGTAGTAGTGACACATACACTTATTTGGGCTTGGATGTCTGGAGGGAGTGAGCTCTCTATGCACACCGGTGCAGAGAGTGCAGGCTGTGTGCACTAGTGTAAGAAGGTAGCCTCTTTCTAGCCTTGTTACCCCCACCACTTTTGACCTGTTTGTGAGAATATGTCAGGGTGTTTTTACTGTCTCACTGGGATCCTGCTAGCCAGGGTCCAGTGCTCATATTGAAAACCCTATGTTGTCAGTATGTTTGATATGTGTCACTGGGTTCTGCTATCCAGGTCCCCAGTGCTCATACGTTTGTGGCCTATATGTGTTCCCTGTGTGGTGCCTAACTGTATCACTGAGGCTCTGCTAACCAGAACCTCAGTGTTTATACTCTCTCTTTGCTTTAGAATTGTCACTGCAGGCTAGTGACTAATTTTACCAATTCTCATTGGCACACTGTAGTACCCTTATAATTCCCTTGTATATGGTACCTAGGTACCCAGGGTATTGGGGTTCCAGGAGATCCCTATGGGCTGTAGCATTTCTTTTGCCACCCATAGGGAGCTCAGACAATTATTACACAGGACTGCAACTGCAACCTGATTGAAATACCGTCCACGTTATTTCACAGCCATTTTTCACTGCACATAAGTAACTAATAAGTCACCTATATGTCTAACCCTCACTTGGTGAAGGTAAGGTGCCAAGTTACTTAGTGTGTGGGCAACCTGGAACTAGCCAACATTGTTCAGAGCAAATTCCCCGGACTTTGTGAGTGCGGGGACACCATTACACGCGTGCACTACATATAGGACAATACCTATTTGAGGCCTCATCATGGTAACTCCGAACATGGCCATGTAACATGTCTAGGATCATGGAATTGTCACCCCAATACCATTCTGGTATTGGGGTGACAATTCCATGCATCCCCGGGTCTCTAGCACAGAACCCGGGTACTGCCAAACTGCCTTTCTGGGGTCTCCACTGCAGCTGCTCCTGCTGCCAACCCCTCAGAAAGGTTTCTGCCCCCTTCGGGCCTGGGCAGCCCGGTCCCAGGAAGGCAGAACAAAGGATTTCCTCTGAGAGAGGGTGTTACACCCTCTCCCTTTGGAAATAGGTGTGAAGGGCTGGGGAGGAGTAGCCTCCCCCAGCCTCTGGAAATGCTTTGATGGGCACAGATGGTGCCCATCTCTGCATAAGCCAGTCTACACCGGTTCAGGAATCCCCCAGCCCTGCTCTGGCACGAGGGATGTCATGCTTCATCATCGGAGTTGCTCCTCGTCAGACCGGCACTGCAATGTCTGACGGGCACCACCCCGAATGGGGGGGCTCATTGCCGGAGATCTTTATTGAAAAAATATTTATGCCGTGACCCCAAAAGTGAGTAAACACGAAAGGAGATTAAGTTAAAATTGGCTCTCGAAATCTTCACTGGGTAATTAATTTATTGGACCAGATGAAAAGGTCAAGGCCAAGGTTAAAAATAGTCATAAGAGTGAAGCTGAAGCAATGATCAATCTCTCTATATTGAAGAACAAAAAGGGCTGTGGAATTTCCAAACCATCCCTCTCATGGGTCAACATGTTTCGCATCCTGGTGGTCCATACGGATCCAATGATGCTTCGTCAGGACCAAAAAGACTATGTGCATCTCCTAAATACAAGGTAGTCTGGATTAATATTCACCAAAAATTATAAAGAAAATAAAGTATCCAGTCACTTACATTGATAAGGAAAAATAATTCCTAACTGTCGCCCATCCTAATTAGGGGAGCGCACTTCCTAGGACCACACAGACCGGTGGTCAGGCGCAAAGACAATTTCCAAATGCTGCCGCCACCAACGGTAAACCTACCTAGATCCGTGTTCCCTGAATTCACTGCATCAATATTTTTTCAATAAAGATCTCCGGCAATGAGCCTCCCCATTCGGGGTGGTGCCCATCAGACATTGTAGTGCCGGTCTGACGAGGAGCAACTCCGATGATGAAGCATGACATCCTTCTGGATGTGTGATGTTTTTGCTCATGAAATTTAGGACCCCCTCTATAGTATCCTCTCCTTCTTTCTTCTCTTCTTTTTTTGAACAGTGTATCTTATATCTTAAACGTATTGACCGGGAGGATATACACTGGACCATAATCCCTCCCTATCCCTCCACTTTTTTGGTCTGCTCTGGCACGAAACTGGACAAAGGAAAGGGGAATGACCACTCCCCTGACCAGCACCTCCCAAAGGAGGTGCCCAGAGCTCCTCCAGTGTGTCCCAGACCTCTGCCATCTTGGATTCAGAGGTGTTGGGGCACAATGGACAGCTCTGAGTGGCCAGTGCCAGCAGGTGACGTCAGAGAACCCTCCTGAGAGGTGCTTACCTCTCTTAGCATCCAAGCCTCCTTTCTCAGTAGCCAAATATCCTTTTTAGGCTATTTAGGGTCTCTCATCTGGGCTATTCCTCAGATAACGAATGCAAGAGTTCACCAGAGTTCCTCTGCACTTACCTCTTCGAATTCTGCCAAAGATCGACCGCTGACTGCTCCAGGACGCCTGCAAAACTGCAACAAAGTAGCAAGAGAACTACCAGCAACATTGTAGTGCCTCATCCTGCCGGCTTTCTCGACTGTTTCCTGGTGGTGCATGCTCTGGGGCTGTCTGCCTTCACCCTGCACTGGAAGCCAAGAAGAAATCTCCCGTAGGTCGACGGAATCGTCCCCCTGCCAACGCAGGTACCAAACTTCTGCATCACCGGTCCTCTGGGTCCCCTCTCATCCTGACGAGTGTGGTCCCTGGAACACAGGAGCTGGGCCCAAGTGTCTCCCATAGTCCTGTGTCCCTTCTGTCCAAATTTGGTGGAGGTAAGTCCTTGCCTCCCCACGCCAGAGAGCAAACCTGTGTCCTGCGTGATTTGCAGCTGCTCCGGCTTCTGTGCACTTTTCCAGGACTTCCTTTGTCCACAGCCTAGCCTGGGTCCCCAACACTCTGTCCTACATTGTCCAACTTGCTGAGTTGGACTCCGACGTCGTGGGACCCTCCTTTGTGACTCTGAGTCGACCGCTGTCCTCAGATCTTCTAAGTGCCTGTTCCAGTACTTCTGGGGGTTCTGCCTGCTTTTGTGGGGACTCTCTGAGTTGCT
This sequence comes from Pleurodeles waltl, assembly GCF_031143425.1. Taxonomy (NCBI): domain Eukaryota; kingdom Metazoa; phylum Chordata; class Amphibia; order Caudata; family Salamandridae; genus Pleurodeles; species Pleurodeles waltl. The sequence goes on from NC_090447.1 coordinate 200,492,938, forward strand.
GAGCACCCCTCTGTCTCCTCCTCCAAAGGGCGACATCCTGGTCCTTTCTGGTCCCCAGCAGCACCCAAAATTCTCAGCTGCAACTCTTGCAGCTAGCATGCCTTGTTTGTGGTATTTCTGTGTGAAAACACTTCTGCAACCTCCAGCACGCTGTGGGACATCTTCTCTCCAAAGGGGAAGTTCCTGGCACCTTCTGTTGTTGCAGAATCTTTGGCTTCTTCCACCCGGAGGCAGCCCTTTTGCACCTTCATCCGGGGTTTAGTGGGCTCCTGCCCCCCCTGGACACTTGCGTGACTCTTGGACTTGGTCCCCTTCCTTTACAGGTCCTCAGGTCCAGGAATCCGTCTTCAGTGTTTTGCTGGTGCTTGTGGTTCTTGCAGAATCCCCTATCAAGACTATTCTGTCTTTCCTGGGTAGTAGGGTAACTGTACTCCTACTTTTCAGGGTCTTGGGGTGGGGTATCTTGGACACCCTTACTGTTTTCTTACAGTCCCAGCGACCCTCTACAACCTCCCATAGGTCTGGGGTCCATTTGTGATTCGCATTCCACTTTTGGAGTATATGGTTTGTGTTGCCCCTAGACCTATGTCTACCTATTGCATCCTACTGTGATTCTACATTGTTTGCACTACTTTTCTTACTATTACTTACCTGTTTTGGGTTTGTGTTCATATAATTTGTGTATATTACTTACCTCCTAAGTTAGGGTATCCTCTGAAATACTTTTGGCATATTGGGCCTGATTCAGACCCTGGCGGCCGCTGACCGCCAGGGTCACCGGCCACGGGAGCACCGCCGACAGACCGGCGGTGCTCCAAAGGGCATTCTGACCGCTGCGGTTCTGCCGCGGCCAGAAAGGGTAAACCGGCGGTCTCCCGCCGGTTTACCGCTGCCCTTGGAATCCCCCATGGCGGCGCAGCTTGCTGCGCCGCCATGGGGGATTCTGACACCCCCTACCGCCATCCTGTTCCTGGCGGTTCGCCCGCCAGGAACAGGATGGCGGTAGGGGGTGCCGCGGGGCCCCTGGGGGCCCCTGCCGTGCCCATGCCAATGGCATGGGCACGGCAGGGGCCCCCGTAAGAGGGCCCCACTGTGTATTTCAGTGTCTGCCTAGCAGACACTGAAATACGCGACGGGTGCAAACTGCACCCGTCGCACATGCCCACTCCGCCGGCTCTATTCGGAGCCGGCTTCCTCGTGGGGAGGGGTTTCCCGCTGGGCTGGCGGGCGGCCTTCTGGCGGTCGCCCGCCAGCCCAGCGGGAAAGCCAGAATGGCCTCCGCGGTCTTTCGACCGCGGAGCGGCCATATGGCGGTTCCCTCCAGGCGGGCGGCGACCGCCGCCCGCCGGGGTCAAAATGACCCCCATTGTCACTAAAATAAAGTACCTTTATTTTTAGTAACTCTGAGTAATGTGTTTTCTTATGATATAGTGCTATATGATATAAGTGGTATAGTACGAGATTTGCATGTCTCCTAGTTTCGCCTAAGCTGCTTTGCCATAGCTACATCTATCAGCCTAAGCTGCTAGAAACACCTCTATTCTACTAATAAGGGATAACTGGACCTGGCACAAGGTGTAAGTACCACAAGGTACCCACTATAAGCCAGGCCAGCCTCCTAGAACTAGGGACTAGCCCACCTAAAGGGACTTTGGTGCCTGGACAGAGTGGGCGCTGCAAACAGTGTGTGCACTAAACGAGACTGGGCATAGCTGGGGATTCCTAGTTAATGGGACTTCAGTCTCTAGGCAATGTCTGCACACCTAGAACAAATTGCGTATAGTAAGAACTTTCCTATCTAATGGGGCTTGTGTCTATGTGGGCTATACACACAGCCAACACACTGACCAAAGATTTGTGTGTTGTAGAAGCTTGCCCACCAAATGGGACTCGAGTCTCTGGAGGAAGTGGGCTTTACACACAGTCTACACACTGAGTGACTGTGCATAGCAGGCTTTGCTCACCTAATTGAGCTTAGGTTTCTGGACACTGTGCACTCTACATGAAGTCTGCACACTGAGCACAGACTGCACTTACTAGGGACTTACCTATATAATGGGGTTTCATAGTGTTTTGGAACTGCACTGTCTGTAAAGAAGTTAGCAGAGCCTGAATGTTGTGCTTTCATTTTTTTGTCGATCTCTCCCAGATTCCAACGGTACAATATGATGGCAGCGCTGAGTCCCACAAGGTCCCAAAGGGCAGTGACAGCATGTATTTTTTTTTAATTGCCCCTGTCCACAAGGGGCTTGGGAGAAAGGGTACACAGATCCTGTCACGTTATGTCCTTTTTTTTAGCTGTCAGGGTTCAGGGACTGAGTTCCTGTGTCCTGGAAAGGCGGTGCAACATTTTTCTTCATTTCAATTAAGTCCTTCAGTCCCATTGGACTATTTTGGGACCAGCAAATCAGATTGTAGCAACATTTAAAAAAAAAAAACAACAGTAAGTCTCCTTGGTCATTTAATCCATGACACCAGTAGAGCTTAGCATATTCTTTTAAAGCAGTCTGAGATGGAGATATAGGCACTTCAGTTGGAGTGCAGGGACCCCTCATGGTGGGTTCTAGGGTTAGAGTTTGTGGCCTAAAATATGTTAAAAAATATGCAAAGACATGTTGATATTTTTTTTAGTAAGGCTTTATTGAAAATACTTTTTGACAGTAATTTTTATTAACCATTGCAATGTGTGTATTTTTCAAATAATCATTTTATCATAGTTATTTGTGACTTTTTGATGTTTTATGTATGTTGATGTGCTGACCCCTTGATAAAGCCTGTAGGCCGGCTTTTTATATTTTGGTGTTCTGACCTTGAGAAAAAGTCAGTAGGTCTGCCTTAAATTAAATAACACACTTTTTTATTTTTGCATTGCATATTCAGCCATGTGTATCCAACCTCATGCAGTGCACAGTTGTAGGCTGTGCACATCGTGGGGTACGGCATCTAACTCCATGCCAGGAACAGCCAACTGCTGTGCACAGCAGGGGGGGGTTGGGTGCCCAGATGGTGTTGGGTGAAAGTAATTATAACTCGCACCCCCCAATGAACAGTGCTGTCATCATTTATGTAATTTCAGATGTTATGATGTTATCAATAATGTGAAAGAAAATGTCTTGAGTGATGTAATATGTGAGACCAAAGGCAGTGCATGGTAAAGGTGCAGGTTGTAATCACCTGAAATAATTGTAAAGGGTGAATTTCAGTGTTTTTTGTGTTTAAAATGTTATGTTTAAACTGACATTCTTACCTAACTATAATGTAACTTTAACCTTTGTTTTTTTAGTATATAAACCCTAATAACCCTTAAAATCACTGACTACCCTGTATCCTTCCTGGAATTCTATATACCCTTACAACCCCATACCCTTACTTGTTTCCGAAAAAACAAAAGCTGTGAACAAAGCCTCATGGAGCCTGAGGGGATTTTAATCCCCTTGGGCTTCGTGAGGAATTTGTTTTATTTGATAGAACATTCTGCCCTATAGTGGCAGAATGTTCTAATAGCCTTAGAACCCGCCATAGCCTTCAGCTTGGCCTTTAATGCGGGATCGGGCCTGTAATGGCCGGTAGAGCCCGCTACAGCGGGTTCTAAGGCTATAATCTTACCCATCCTTGAACTCTAAAAACATTTCCAACTCTATACTCCTACCCATTTCTGAAATATAAAAACCCTTTAATACCACATATCCTTTCCATGAATAGTAAAATTCCTCGTACTGTGCCATACTACCCACTATTATTAGCCATTAGAACTCGGTATCCTTACCCATCCTTGAACCATAAAAATCCTTACTACTGTACCCTTCCCATCCATGAACTTTAAATAACCCTTATTACAATACACTTGTACACTTGCCGATTCCTGGACCCTGAAACCCCTGAAAACCCCATAGCCTTACCCGTTTCTGAACCCAAAAATCCTTTAGTACCTCATATCCCTTACCCATCCTTGAACCCAAAAAACCTCTTACTACACCATACTACCCACTAACCTTGCACATTCCTTAAACCTAAAAACCCTTCCATCCCCTTGCCATTTCCTATCCCTGAACCCTAAAAACCCCTTCCAAACCCATATCCTTACCCATCCCTGGATGTCATAAATATCCTACACCACTTACGTCTAAGTAATTCCCTTATTTATTGTAATTAAAACAAGTATCTGCATAGTAAAGACGTGTGATTGCCGGTTTTCTTGTGTTATAACGTACATTATAATGTTATCTTTGTGTATTCTAAAGCTTAGATTCACATCGAAGAAATAGTATGTAAGCTGGCATGAACAATAAAAGCAGAACGTGTCACTACTCGACTGTAGTAAAGATATTAAAGGTTTTTAGACACTGATTGCCGGTTCCCTTGTGTGATAACGTACATTATAATATTATCTTATATAATGAAGAGAAATACATACAATTCTGAAAACGAACAAAAAATTAGCATGAAGTGCTATTAAATAGTAATAGGAAAGTTTAATGACCAAATGTTTTTAATTGTATTGTTAAATTTGCACTTGAGAATTTGAACAAGAGACAACATTTGATGCTGTTGGCAACAGTACAGTGATGTAAAGTGTGAGGTTAAACAACTGGTCTATGTTCATCTGAGTGAAATAAAAAGAACGCAAGCATCAAACAAGCACTGCATTAAAAATCTTCAACTTGGATTCGCTCATGCAGAACGTAGATAAAAATATTTTGTAACAAGTGATGACAATGTCGTTCGCTCATGCTGTGCAGACACATAATGTACCAGACTTGAACATTGTCTGTTAAATACAAATGCTTTCTTGTCAGAGCTGTTCCTTTTCTCACGAATAAATAATCGGAGATGAAAGACAAAGCTGTCTAAACTGAAACAAACAAAATGATCAAAGTGAAAGAAGCACATTTTGTGAAAAGACTTACAAAGCCCCACTCAAGTTCCATTTTACGTCTTGTAGCTGGCATTTCTTGGGCGTGCAATGAACAAAAAAATTACAAGGGTAGTGAAACCTAGTGAACGCAATTATGACACATTATTTAAATTCACACATTTGGAAAGGCAGCTTGAATGTATCAAGAATTTCTATTTTGTGAACATGGAATGTTTCTATTGTTTTTGATTCTATAAAAATAAACCATATTTTCTAGTCGCCCGCCCTGGGACAAATCCCACCTCTCAGCCTTTTCTTTTTCTGTTTAATATAGCAGAATCGTGTGCCGTTTCCAGAGCCCTAGTTGTATTTTTTCATTTCGTTTGTGATCCTATATTTGCTCTTCTTCTACCACAGTTTTATGACTCTAAATATCAATAAAACAGTTTACAAACATTCGTCAAACAAAATATGTAAGCGCCATTTAATTCGTAAAACGGATTGGAGGCATAGGCCTATGCATGTAGAATGTAGGGTAAGATTATCTGCTGCTAGAGGTCTTCCCTTTATTCTGCCTGGACTTCAGCTATTGGTAGTATCATTATTCAACTAGTTTAAGGGGCAGTACTTCTGGGAGAGGTTGAATGTGTGTGCCTGAAAGAAGATGAATTTAACTGTTGACAATGGGCCAGGAAGGTATTTACCAATGATGTCACGATTAGAAAGTTCAGTGAGGGAAGCTGTGTTACTAATATTTTTATCATTTTAAAGGGGATGGGTAACAATGTGAAGGCAAGGCTGGAATAGGACCCAAAGAAGCCCTGGCAAATTTTGTCAGACCAGCCCCAGTACAAATGAGCACAGTGTGCAAGACGGACCACTATAAGGAAGTTGGGGGTGGGTTTTCCCCCCAAGGAAATTTGCGAAAATTGAAAAATTGGTAAATTACACAACACATTTTTAAATATATATTCAATCGTATTAGCTTTTAAAGCTTAGTAAATGTTGACCTTACAGTGCGCCAGGATGCAACAATCTTTTTCTGGGGCTCTTCAGTGATTCCCTCAGTATCACCCTTCAACAGTGCCTCTCATCTCTCAATAACCCTGTGGTATCCAGAATGAACATGATGGTGCCATGAGAAAGGTGTTGAGAGTTTTAAGAGATAGTGGGCTGACGATCAAATTGGAGAAATGCAGGTTGAGTGTGCCTGAAGTGGAATACTTGGGTCACTCTATTAACAAAGATGGTATTTCGCCTAAATTGAATTTAGTAGAGGCAATTGAAGGCGCGCCTTCTCCCGCGTGTAAGGATCAATTGAGATCGTTTTTAGGTCTTGCGGAGTACTATTCTAAATTTATCTCCAAGTTTTCCGACAAAACGGTAAACATGAGGAGGTTATTGTGCGTGAAGGAACAATTTGTATGGTGTGAGAATTGTGAGAGAGAGTTTTGTTTGTTGAAGAAACAAATTGCTTCAGCTCCAGCTCTTAAACCGTTTGACACTAGGGATGAGATCATAATTAATACTGACGCCAGCTCCGTGGGACTGGGAGCCGTATTAATGCAAAGAAGAGCTGGAAAGGAAGTAACAATAGCGTATGCTTCTAGACTGTTGAGTTCATCGGAAATTAATTATTCCACCATCGAAAAGGAAGCATTGGCATGTTGGTGGGGTGTTAACCATTTCCGTAAGTTTGTGTGGGGTTTGAAATTTGAGATTCGTACTGATCATCGTCCGTTAGTAGAAGTATTTTCAACCAAGGGTGCGGGTAGGGCCACACCTAGAATAGCTCGTTGGGTGGCCCGAATGTTGGAGTACAACTATGAGTTGGTGTATTTTCCCGGAAAACAAAATGTGTTGGCTGATTATCTATCAAGGCTTCCAGTAAAGTCTGTGTTGGGTGGTATGGGTGAATCTGAACCTGATGAACTTATAGCCTCAGTGGACGTGGATGTAGGATGTCTGACAGAAGGCAGGATCACACATGAAGAGTGGGTGACTGAAGTTCAAAATGATGGCGTGTTACAAGAAGTGATGGGTTATTGTCGTCAAGGATGGCCAAATAGAGGGAGTGTTTCTTGCGAGGCTGAGTACTTTTGACAAGTGGGCGTAGAGTTGTGTATGGAGAACGGAGTTGTGTTCAGGGGTGAGCAGTTGGTTGTTCCAACTGGTTTGCGGGAACGGGTGTTAAAATTGGCTCACGAGGATCATCTTGGGATGAGCGCCACTAAAAGGCGGGTCAGATCCGAGTATTGGTGGCCAGGCCTGGATAGGGAGGTGGAACATCATGTGAGGGAGTGTGTGTTGTGTGCGTGGAGCGACAAATCTCAAAAGTTGGTGAAAAGTGATCGTGTTGTGTCTGATAAATCGGACGGGCCGTGGAAGAAAATAGCCATTGACATTATGCGTCCGTTTAACATTTTAGGAAGTGTGCCTAAATATGCTTTGGTGGTTGTGGACTATTTTTCCAGGTGGCCGGTTGTGAAATTTGTAGAAAATATAAACACAATGTGTGTTGTGGAGTTCTTGGTGGATTTATTTGACTCAGAAGGGATTCCTGAGACAATAGTTTCTGATAATGGTGTGCAATTCGTATCGAGTGTCATGAAGGATTTCTTATGTAAATTTGACATAGAGCACATCAGAGCGTCTGTTTATTACCCACAGAGCAATGGTTTGGTGGAGAGATGGAACAGGACGCTGAAAGAAGGGTTGCAATTAGCGATTTATAATGGTGTGAATTGGCGTAAGGCAGTGAAGGATCTGGTTTGGTCTTACCGTACTACTCCCCATAGTTTGACGGGAAAGTCACCTTTTGAGGTCATGAGAGGTAGAAAACCGAGAGCATTGTTGTCAAAGGGCGTGGGGAGAAAGCAATTTGAGATGAGTGAAATACCTGGTGATTACAAGGTTGGAGATTGGGTGCGAGTGGTGAAGGGTGCATGGACAGCTAAAGGGGAATCTAAGTTTTCAGAGCCTTTGGAGGTGAGGAAAGTGTACAAGTATACCTTGTTGCTGAGCGATGGGAATGTGTGGAACCGGGGAAAAATTATAAAGGTTCCTGCACAGTTTAATCAGGAAAAGTAGTGGAGGGTGGAAAACAGTTTGGGAAACAAAGTTGGTAAGGGTACTACCAATGCTAATGAAACACCTTTGAATAAGAATGGGCGTTTAGGTGTGAAGGTGGGAGACAAGTCAATGTTGAGAAAGCCTATGAGGTTTGTTGACTTTGTCTCTCCTTAAAGTAAACTTTGTAGTATCATCAATATGTTGTGCTACATAAGGAAATGCTTCTCATTCATGTTCATTGTATTGATGCATTACACAAATTAATTACATAAGTATTCTTATTAGATTGTGTTTATGTATTCTATGATGTGATGTTTACTTTGTGTATTAATCACACATATATTCGTTTTAAGTGATGTTGATGCATTTTATGTGTTGTTGTTCATTTTATTTGAAGGAAGGGGGATGTGTGGTATCTCGTTGATTCTGATCCACGCGCTGTGTGTGCGCTGTGCGCAGCTCGCAGCACGTTGAGCAGAACAGAGAGAGGAATACAGAGTGCAGTGGGGACAGCGGCCGTTGGAAGTCTCCCTCTCGGTTTTACAACAATAAATCTTCCTTCAAAGTACCCCGGTGAGCCTCCTCTAATCTTTTCAAACCCCTCTCTCACATGTATTTCATACAGAGAAAACAAATCACTCCTGTGTAAGCCAGTGTATAGAAAATGTTACATAAGACAAAGGGACAACAAGGTGTAGGATTCACGTCATCCACACTGATAGTGCATTTTTAAGAAAATAACATAGTGGTAAGGGTTGGTTTGAATACCAAACCCTTTTTAGCGTCAGTAGAATAATGAAAGGCGAGGAAAAACCTGACTTTCCAATCTGTACCATGCAGTTTGGATGCACCTCTTAGATGGCAGTTCATAGCTCACTGTGCTAGATTAGCAATGTAATTATGAATGTATGCACAGTAACAAAAGGATCTCTGTACAAAAGCAGTAACTCATTGAGTTATGCGCATAAAATACTGTTTTGTGATCTGCATGGTACATGTCCTTTGCAGCAGGAATATCTAACCTCTGTGCTACCTTGGGTGAGTCAAAACTGCCAGAGGACAAAACTGAGATCTCTCTCCTGCAGATACATTAATCACCAGAGTTACATTGAAACCTTTGTTTTTTTTCCTGAAAATTGCTGGAGGAACTCTGCAGTGGCTGCTTTGAAAATTGCTTCACTGCTATACATGGTATCCTTCCCCAGCTTCTAATGAGAAGGCCCCGGAATTCTACATTCTTGTTCATAGTTAGATAGCATCATCGCCAGAGGGCAAGCGAAGTCTACCTAGGCCATTCCATTTATATTATGTGTTGAGTCACGTGCGCTTTAGAATCTTTGTGCTAAGGATTCAAAAAGACGACTTTATTGACATTTTTTCTCTTGAGGATGCAGCGTCTTCATATTACGCCCGATCTTACCTAGTAAGTCAGGTATGCTGTGTATGTCAATATATACGATTGCTGAAACCTCACTTCAGTCACACACATTAAAGCATTTTTGGTGCCCTTAAGATACTTGCTACCCGTGAACTGTATTCATTATTCCATAATGCTGGACCACAATTTACTAACTTCAAATCCCAGGTATGTTAGTCTCACATTTGTACCAAGATGTCCATATCGTTTATACTGGTTTTTCGATTACCAAACCTCAATTTCAATATTTCAAAATGCTCAAATGTGTTTTTCACTCCTCATAGTAATGAAGTATCCAACTTTTAAGTTTCCATTAAAATCGTGGTGGTATCGAGGCCATTGGCCTTATTGGATCAGATATCCTTGTCATGCGTTCTGGATTATTGTGGTGCGTTCTTTAAGGGATGTCAAAAATGTAAAATTAGAAGTTGGAAACCCTCTTATCATGAAAAATAAAATACACAATATTGTTACCCAGCGCCACTAACGTCCCAAAAACTACAATTAGAGACTATTGTACTGAGAAAACTAACAGTTCACAGAGTTTCAAGAAAATAATTGATGATGAGTATACACATTTGCCCTGAAGGAGCTGTCAAGGCATGAAACGTCTTTTATAATCATGGATGTGATGTGAATTTTGCAACCAAATATTTGAATTTGATAAGCTTCATTAAGATTTTTTTTTTTAAACAGATGAACAAAGACTGATTCACATACTCTTCTCTCAGAAATTATGGATTTGCTACTATTTTTTATTTGCAGAGTTTTATAAAGCGTGAACAAGACCCATCCAGGTAACAGAGCGCCGTACAGGTTAGGACAGGTAGGGTGGTGCAAGGAAAAATCAAAGGGAGGTATGCAAACACAAAAAGAGATACAGTGCATCACAGTTGTTCGGTAAGTCCAAGAACCAAAAGGAGCCCACACGTAAATTAACTAGCGTGGAGAATAGGTATAGCTAGTGGAGGAGTCTATTCAACAGAAGCTTTTTTACTTCTTTTTTTAAGAAAGTAGAGGAGGGGTTTGTCCTGGTTTCTGGTGGTAAAGCATAGCCATATTCTTGGATCAAGACCGGAGAAGGAGCAATTGTAAGTTTTCTTTTTGTTGAATTTCTGTGACTCAGTAGCAGAATGCTTGAGCTTCTTCAGGAGCAATTACCACCTGATAGTTCAAGTTTTTAAACCAGGTAGACTGGTGTATTGTAATGAAGGGCCTTATGAATCATGCAAGCTTTCTTCAGCTGTATTCTAGCTTCAAGTGGGAATCATTTTATATGGTTGAGGACTAAAGAAATGTGTTTGAATCGACTAGAGCCAGTAAAGAGCCTTGCGTCTGAGTTTAAAGTGGCCAATAGAGGGAATAGCCTTACTTTGGGTAAACCTGCCAGTGTAATGCTCCCAGAGCCTAAGCGGAAAATGACCAGTGATTAGACAGCTAGCTGAAAGGTTTGATTTTCCTTAGTATATATAGCTAGTAATTGGCTCCCCTTGTAGTGGAACTGATATGGTCTTGAGTGTTAAGGTATTTGTCAAGCAATCTGGTAGAACCGATCAAGTGAGGTGTGCAATTAAGGGCAATGAGTTGTTTTAGCCATTTTTCTAGGGGGCCTAGTGATTGTGAGGGAGATCAGGAGGAATTCAGTTTTGAGCGTGTTAACCCTGAGGTGATTACAAGTCAGCCAATGTTGTGTTTTCAGCAGTGTACAGTTTAGTGTTTTGATGCCTTCAGGAGAGGAGATTTTCAAATACAGTTGTGTATCATCAGCATATATGTGGTAGTGAATGTTATAGAGCTTCAGAAGATCAGAAAGTGGTTCCATGAGTAGGTTGAAAAGGACTAGAGATAGCAAGGAACCTTGTGGAACTTCTGACATAACTAGTGTGGTGTTAGGTTTTGATTTACTTTGATTCTCTGTGATCTATTGTGAATTAAAGTGGTAAACCAGTTTAATACAGTACCAGTTAGTCCCATCCTCTTCTCAAGAAGGTCAATCACGGATTCATGTTTTACAGTATCAAAAGCAGAGAAGAGATCAAATAGAATAGGCAGACAGGGTTAAATCTGATCTAGCATTCTCGTGGCATCAAAACAATATGTGCTGGCGCTGTTTCAGTGCTGAGACCAGATCTGCAACCAGATTGATGAAGATCAAGGAGTTGAAGTTGCTTGAAGTGGTTACAGAGTTGCATATGTACGTATTTCTTTAATAGCTTTGCTAGTGTTGGGATGTTGGTGATAGGGCGGTAATTGGAAAGGTTGGATAGGTCTGCATTATTGTTTTTGGGAATAGCGTTGACCTGTCCTATCTGTAAGCAGTCTGGAAACATGCCCTGAGCAAGAGATGCATTGAAGCCTTAGTCCAGAGAAGGAGTAAGGGAGGGCTGAGCTGATTGAAGAGCTTGGAGGGCAGAGGATCAATGAAATGGTTAGCGGGTTTTATTTTAGTGAATATTTTGAGCAAAGCTGCTTGATTCAGGATTTTAAAGGTACAATGGCATGTGGCATTATTTTCAGGGGTGCAGTTGTAGAGGGGGGAGCTATTTTGGTGCTCAACAGGAAGGAGCTTAGGATGCATTGGTAGAATCTGTGAGTTGCGGTGAAGATCAATTTCAATTTCTTATCTTTTTCGTGAAATAGGTTGAGAACTCCTCGCACTTGGTAAGGGTCCATGGTTGCCAAATATAAATTAGAGTTCCATATTGTTTGATGTTTGATAATATTGAAAAGTTTCCTGAGTGTGTTTTTGGCATTGTTTAGTTGTGACCTAAAATAATCGGTTTTGAAACTTCGGAGATGTTTACTATAGAAACGTCTTGCTAACCTCAGGAGCTTGAAGTGAGAGGTGAAGGGAAGCTTCTGCAAGATCTTTCCACTAGCCTAAGTTTCTGTCTTTCCTCATTAAAGCTTTCATTGCACCAGGGTTTGGAGTGTTGGCACAGAATTCTTTTTAGCTGCTTAGGAGTGATCATGTCCAAGGTATCAGTCATGGGTTGTATGTAGGATTCGGTAAGATCATTAACAACAGTGATGTTAGTGGAGGGCAGCAGGAAGTTGTTGCCAATAGAGGGAAGATCAAGTGAGTTTATATTATTTAAGTTTTTGGACCTATGTCTGGGTTTAAGAGGTTGACATTTTCTAGTCAGCACCTCCTCCAGGATTAGGAAGGAGATTGGGTAGTGGTATGACCAGTCACATAGGGTAATAGAGTTGAGTATGATGGTGTTATCTTTAGATATAAGAAGATCGAACGTGGAGCCACTAATGCGAGTTGGGCTATTGCAGAATTGAGTGAGGTTGAGGTCAGAGAGGAATGTCTTAAAGGTGTTTCATATGGGGTTAGTGGAGTCATTCCATTGTATGTTGAAGTCCCCTATGAAGATATGATTGGTATCCTTATCAGAGTTAGAAGTGATGGTTTCCATTAACTGTTCAATGAAAAGTAGGTTGTTACCCGAGGGGTGGTAAATCATGTGAGGTTTGCAAACAATCTTGTTATTGCTCCAGGGTTTAATCTCTAGGTATTTGCAGGAGAACATAGGCATAGTTTTAGATTGCGCAGGGTGAGCATGGAATTGAAGATGCACACTAGTACACCCCTGTTTTACCAGAGCTACCCAGTCTGATAATTTTATAGTTGGGGGGGTACTAGGATGTCAAAGACAGGTGAAGAGGTCACTGTGAACCATGTTTTTATTAATATGATGAGATCAAGGTCATGTGAGAGAATGAGATCTGCAATACCCACTGCATGTTTGATCGCAGATCTGCAATTGAGGAGCATAGACCTGAAATTTGATTTAGTTTCAGAGACTTCATGGTGAGTTATGGGAACTTGAAGTAGGTGGTTGTGACTTGGTTCTCTCAGTTGGTTGGAGGGAATCGTCTGGATAGCAGCTGGTGAGGGAGGAGAGTCCCAGATAGTAGAGGAGTATGATACTAGCAGGGAGTGGATGACAGCATCCAACAGATGGTCAGTAATCCTATGGGGAGTGGAAATGGAGTTGCACAGAGGTTGAGTTCAGAGAGTTTCCATAAAGGATGCCCTTGCCTGGCATGGGTCAGCCATCCATCACTGGTTGAACAATGTTTGGTGATTGGGGCTTGGTTATCCCAGGGGGCAAGGTTGAGTACAGGAGCTTCTCGAGCTTTGAGGTGGTGTGAATAAGGTTCTGGATATTAACTTTAACTAATTGAAAGTCTTGAATGAGATCAGTGAGTTTGTTCTCTAGTGATGTGTGGTAATCCATACCTAGGAGATGTAATGTGGTCTAGGAACGGATGATGTGTGAGCCTTCTTCAGGGCAGTCAGAGGAGATTGTGAGTAGGCGGAAGCAGAGGAAGAGGAGGCTGTGATAGAAGACGTGATGGGGGGAGATGATTGTTAGAAGGGCTGCTAGAGATGGAGATGGGAAGAGGGGAGTTGATAGGAGTGGTCGGTAAATGTATCCTTAGGTCACCAGCTGATGGTGGCACATAATGTTGTTGGAGGATCATTGATGATGGATTGGTACCCAGAATGGTTAAGTAGTTCACCATATGGGTCGCAGATGGGAGTGAAGAGGGTGAGACACTGTGAGGGGGTAGGCAGGAGGGTATCCAAGAATGTCCCTTGGCAGAGTTTGTTACCAATTCTCGTGCAGTGGATAATATTGTTTTTATGAGCTATAAGTTGGGGCAGGTTAGATAACTGAATTGAAGGAGAAGAAGAGCAAGAGACCTTTCATCGGGAGGGTGATATGGGGTCATCAATGATGGTTCCCATGTTGGAGTGGAGAGAGTGATCATGATATCATAGGTGATGGGATAGAAGGAGTTCTGGGAGATGCCTGAGTTCTTTGAAGAGAAGTAAACTTTTTGAGGCAATGGAGTTATCATTCAATATTGTATTTTTGATCCCCAAGAATATCTCATCTAAAAGCTCTATGTTATGGTCTGATGCTTGAATTAGAACATTTCCATTACTGTAGAGGGAGATGGTACCATTGGCCATGAAGAGCGCTAAGAATGTTATGGATATTTTAAGGCTATGTAATGTTTACCTGAATGTGTTAATCTTGACGGATGAAGTAGTGGCTCTTCTCCATTGTGCTCTTTTATTGGTGAAGGACATAAGATCAGTGACTACCACTCCTTTATTGTGACAAACAGAGATGTCAGAGATGAGTGTTTCAGGATTTTCCTTAAGACGTTTATGTTTGAAATGTTTTGCTGCATTTTTGTGATGGATAGGGGGGTAGTTCATCTTGAACGCATTACATCCTAATTGTGGCTGTAAGCAATCAGTAGGATTTAAGTTGTCAGACTTCATGGAGACTATGGGTACAGCAGTTTATAGGTACGTAGTGGCAGACTGGGTGGTGGATCCAGGTGTAAGCAGGTGACCAAGGCACACTTTTATCCAAACTAACGGTGAGATGTTCATTGATGCACTCCAATTGAGTGGCAGAGATATTCCTGTGTCGTCAAGAGTTTTTCTTGGTTATTGTGGATGGGTATTCAGATACTTAGGTGTTGCATTATGGCCGCTCCAAAAGGGCTTCTGAGTTGTAGCCTTGATTATGGGCCTGGAGTCCTTCTTTACTTGCAGTGAACCATCAAAAGATAAGTCCTATGTCTATTTCAACTACAGGAGTGGAAGATCTTAAAAGGCAATTTTCACTTTTTATGTAAGTGTAAAAGCACAGTCCTCTCTTCATTTCAACTACTTAAGACAGGTCTCCATTTTAAGCTGAGGCCTGCATGAGGGGGAGGGATGTGAGCTCACTGAAATACATTTATACATTTCGGTGTCTTTTTGCTTTATTTTGTAACCATAAGTATTTTTGTTCTGATTTTTTAAGTGACTACAGTGGATTAGCCTATAGTGGAGGGGTGTACACTGGAGTGGTGTACACTTGAGTGACATGGAATGGAGTGGTGTAGAGTGTAATAGCATGCAGTGGAGTGACATAGAGTGGAATGGAGTTGAGTGGAGTGGTGTACAATGAATTAGTGTAAAGTGGAGTGGTGTATAGTGGAGTGACAGGAATGGTATAGAATGTGATAGCGTAAAGTGTGGAGGCATAGAGTGGAGTGGCATAGAATGGCGCGTGGTAACTGAACGAGTCTAAGCATGAATGTGTGTAAACTGATGTAGCTGTAATAAGTTAGGAATATAAATTATGAGGTGTAATGGTAACTGTTGGTGGCATGTATGAATAGTGTAAGTAGAGTTACATTAATATTTAAGAAAAAACATAGTTATACATTGGCTGTGATATACAGCTGCAGTTGTGTGGCATACCATGGTACATGCAGATGAGAAGTCAATGGCCGTATTGACCAAAGGTAAAAGGCAGCCATGAAGCACTAAACACAGTTCCGTTGTGTCCTGAGTTTCACTGCATTGTGGGTTACAATCTTAGATTGTTGTTTTTTGTTGTTTAGTACCTATTACCACTTTGTTAAAGTGGTAATAGATAGAGGAATGTATTTGTACATTTCTATATATTTTTACAGTAGTTTAGGGAGAATTCCACATTTTTGACATTTTTTACTAAGCAGAGTTGTAATCTCTAGGTACTAACATATTATCCTGTAGAACTGTTAGTGCATAGTTAAATAAAATAGAACATACACTGTAGTACACTATACTTGTAAAATATAGTCTATTACAGTATATTTTTAACTTTTTAACATATTTACTTTATCATATTGTGGTACAGCAAACATTTTTTTAATATATATAGGAACTTATAAATATTTCCCCTACTTTAATAAAGTGGTAAAAGGTAGGGAAAAATATCAAACTTAACACTTACCTATATCTAAGGGCGAAACAGAGAACATAGCCAAAGCATAGTTAAAAACAACATGGCTGCCTTTAACTTTACTAAAGCCAATAACAAAATGAATTTTCATTGCTATGTACTATTTTACTTCCATGAACTACTGTGAAATTTCACAAAAGTACTGCAACGACAGATATCACTAAGTTAAAATGCCTTATCAGTTAAAAAGTACTTATACTACTTACCTGAAGTACTCAAAAGTTTCATCTGTGCACCATAATGTGTAATCCTGCCACATTTAATTCGAATCCATCCAACCATTTTCACAGTATGCATGGATACGAAGTCTATGAGAAATTAATTGGTACCTAAATATGTGATGGTTTGCTGCCCTTGAGCCCTGATCTACTGCTGAACCCAGGACTACCAGAGTGACTTCAAGGGCTGGTCGGCTGGCATCCTGATCAGAGCTTTAGTAACAGAAAAGGCCCCAACCATCTTGAGTTGCTCCTAGGTCAAGCCAGAGTGAGTCCTAAACCCCCAAGTAGTGCCCCTTCAGTCCTGAGCCCTTGGTGGTGGAGATAACGATACCCAGATATACAAAATCCAAAAGTTCACTTGGGAATTCATTGTCTAAAAACTGCTCTGAGAACTCAGAGAAGAATGGGACTGACCTACTCCTCTATCTGCCCAAGGTGCATCGCTGGTTGGCCTGACTTGGCAGCAGCTCCTGCTACATTCTTCTCCGCAGCAGCAAATCGTGTTAAGTGGTCCCTTTCCCCAAGGGACTTTCTTTGGTTATAGCCTCCTGCCTTATCCCGCTGGAGATTTTCAACTTAAAAAAATGTGACTTAAGTCCAAATGTACAAATCTTCATCTTGACTTCATCCAGCGGCTCCCTGATCATGATGCTCCTTCATCAAACACTGCCTGCAGCCTTGGCCTGCTGAAATGTACCTTCTCAGAGCATTTTTGCCAAAATTGCTTTTAAGACCAAAGGCAACTGCTGAACAAGCCCAATAGGCTTCTTGTATCTGACCCGCACTTTATCGTAGAAAACCTTTTATTTCAACTTTGACACGGAATCACGCGACTAGATGTCCACCATTGGCACTTGCATCTTTTAGGTGTCAGGTTTTTTTTCATTAAAAGCTTTAAAGAAAAAATTGAGGTGGGGCCAAGATGGCGATTGAATAGGACTTGCATTTCCATGCCTCTGACCCACTGCTAGGAGCCTGGCTGCCAACCCTGTGGGGCACTCTTTCATGAGCATTTTCCTGCTCCCCAGCGCAGATTGTGGCATCCGGCAGGTGTGGAGCTCATTGGAGTGCTTGCATGCCAGATGGAGCAGATGTGAGCGGATTGAAAACGGGCACTTCAGAGGCCTGCAAGATGGTGGCGTCCGGTAGTTGATGGCAGAGGCCTCTGGACAAGCACTGGGAGCTGGCAAATTAGACGTTACCCTGAGGATACCGGCAGCAGCTCGAGTGGTGCTCCTATCCCTGGGGAGATGGACACTTTTGGACCTGGCACACAATCAGCCCAGCGGTGACTGCTGGCGAGTCTTCCTGCCTGTGGGCCTAGGCTCCAATGGGAGCCCCAAGAAACTGAAGGGGGGGTGCAGTAGCAAGACATAGCCACATAGGCCCTCTGCTGGATCAGCTAAGAAGGGTCCATACAAGTTAAATATTGAGCTGCCCTTAGGGGAGAATTTGAAGGGACCCAATACTGTTGTAAGTCATAGCCAACACTGGGGGTCACCCCCCACCTGGACCACCTCACGCCACCCTCAGGGCCTGAAAGAACTAGGGTATGCCACAGCTCAGCTGCCCAGACCGTCAGCGGGGGCTCCCAGACTAGTTCACCCACCCTGCTTGGCCCACTGAGGCCCAACATCATTACAAAGTAACTTGTGCAGCAGTGGTGGGAAGGGTGAGTCTTCATTGCTGCCACATCTCAAGGTGGCAACCCTCAGCAACAAGAAGCGTCTCACTTCACCCTGTGTCTGGCCCTGTGCAAGCAGCTCTGCCCCACCAAGGCCGTCTACCCGCACTAGTGTCTTCGTATATAGGAGTGGGTGGGTGACTACCCAAGTGGGATCCATTCACAACTAAAAATACCTTCAGCCTAAGGAGCTTGATCATCTCCCTGGAATGGTGCTACCCTTTAAATGCGAACATGGCAACTGCTCACTGAAAGAAAGGCGTCTCACTGAAGGAAATGTTGTCCAGACTGGCAGGGAACAGAGAGGAAGAGGGCCCCCCTCCATCAGCATTGGACCACTTGTCAGCTAGTAGAGGTGAGGAAGAACCGGTCACCTGGATATTTCTTGAGGCACTCTTCACCTCCCTCAAGACGGACCTTCAAATGGTCGAAAAAGAATTATCATTAGAACTGACATGGGGGACAGGGTAGCTACGAGACCAGCAGAGATAAGGAGGTGGAACTGCTCCATCAGGAGGTCCTCCAGCTCAGAGAACAACAGATAAAATTTCAGGCCCACGCAGTGGTTTTGGAGAACTGCTCCCGGCACAACAACACTTGCGTCCCGGGGGCCCCAACGGGAGCCAAAGAGGTGGATATAGCATCATATGTCCGGTCACTCTTCAATCATATCTTAGGAGCGGCCCCAGAGACAGAGATCCAAATTGACAGAGTGCACAGGGTGGGCACACCACGTTTAGCAAACGCTTCCTGCAGTTGACATTCTGGTCTGTGTACATAATTTTCCAAATAAGGAGAAGATACTTCGACTGGCCAGAGATTAACATCCATTGACATTCAGGGGATACTCGATCACCCTCTAGAGGGGCTTGCCAACTATTACAGTACAGAAGTGGAGAGACTTTCACCCCATTACCAGTCATCTGCAGGACAAAGGTGTAACATACTTGTGGGGTCACCCCTTCCACCTAATGTTTTGGTGGGAAGGGAAGCTGCATCAACTACGCTCCATAACTGAAGCTTATAAAGTTTTACAACTCGAGGAGCCACCAGGGAAGATCCCACAGTACTCCCCAGGAGCGGAGGGTTAGGAGGCGCTCAAGGTGGAGAGTAGTCCCTCAGGAAGACCATCACCCGGATCCAGCAACCATGGCAATGGAGTGCAGGGTAGTGCTCAAATCACTAGCAGGAGAAGCAGACAAGCCTGACCCTGAGTGATAGGGAAGGATATTGAAAAAGGGGCCTCATTGGGGACTTTGGGAAGTGGTGGAGTGGGGGTCAGGGTCTGTGGTGAGGATAACGAGGCTGGCAGATCGCCACAGCACTCTTCACCCTACATTCAACTTCTTCATGGGTCAATGCCTGAAATTCCTGGCTCTCCGTTCTTGTTTGGGGTTTGTTTGGGGGTGTTGTATATAGTTGACTTTACTGAGACTGAGTACATATCAATTAGAGGTGAGTTGGGCCAAACAGATACATACAGACCCAATACTCCCCCAGCCACAGTAGACTGTGCACAGGGAAATGTGTGGGACACAGCCTAGCAATACCACCTTTACCTCCTTTCGATGCACAATACACTTAAAGTCGCAAGGCACAACTCGCAGGCCTAGACATGGATAAGGCAGAATATGCCTTATTATGCCTCTGTCACTCATTTTACAGAAGTGGTAACAAATGTGGACATTTACTGCCCAACTGGCCCATGCCCAATGACAGACGTCAAGACAAGAGTGGACGTGCTTAAAGCTCCCAACAGCTGAAATCATGGATGATACACATATTGCTGAAGCCTTTCAAGCTTTTTATGAAGACCTGTGCTTTCCCCAGACATCTTGTATGGAAGAGTCATACACTTATCTGGATGGAGCCTCTTCGGCCCACCTGACACCCACTCAAGCTGAATCACTAGAACGTCTTATGAGGATAGAAGGGGTGAGCACGGCAATTGCGCGGTTACAGCCTCTTAAATCGTCAGGGCCAGATGACTTTCCAGCTCGATTTTACAAGGCATTCTGCAACAGCCTTGCACCTATCCTGACATGTGTGTTCAATGTCATCACCGGTCCTGGCATGGTCCCGCCCTCCATGTTGGAGGTATCTGTCATGGTTCTCCCTAAGCCAGGGAAGGATCCCACTTAAAGACCTATTTCACTTCTTAATGTGGATATTAAGCTTCTCACAAGCATCTTGGCATCCCGCCTAAGCCCCCTCATTCCTAGGTAGGTGGACCCGGATCAAGTGGGGTTTACCCCACATTGACAATGTGGTGATAGCACCAAGTGGATTTTACATCTTGTGGACAAGGCAAAGCGTTCCAACTGAGAACTTATGCTCTTGAGTATAGATGCTGAGAAGGAGTTCAATAGAGTCCACTGGCTGTACCTCGAGGCCAAGTTAGAACATTTTGCCTTGGCCCTTGCTTTCGGCTTGGAACAGGAGTAACGATAGTCACCCAGCAGTCAGTGAGTGTGAATGGGTTGAGATTACACCCATTCGCCGGGGGGACGAAACAGGGGTGCCCTCTCTCGCCCCTAATGTTTACTCTTCATATGGAACCCTTCACCCATTGGGTATGTGACAACAGAAAGGTTGGATGGGTTGTTTTTGGCGGGGAGGAACACACCCTAGCACTCTATGCGGATGACATGATTATGGCTCTGGATAGCCCACAATAGGACCCTTCTTCTCTTCTATGGGAGATAGAGGCTTTTGGGGCAGTGTCGGGTTTCAGGATGAACATCCAGAAATCTCAGGCTCTTAACCTTTCAGTTCCCCCAGAAACAGTAGCTCTTCAGTGGCAACCAACCTCCCTCCCATATCTGGGAATAAAGTTGGCCTTATCGGTCTCCGTAACGGCGGAGCTGAACTACCAGGCTCTCCTACAAAATGTCCAGAGAGACCTTGCAAAGTGGAAGCTTTATCTCATCTCGTGGTTGGGTCACAAAGCGGCCATAAAAATGACTGTGTTACCAAGGATTCCTTTCTTATTCCAGGGACAGTTTAAGCATTACAGGGCAAAATCAACCACTTTATTGGGGCAGAGTGGGGACCTCACATGAGCCGCTCTCTGGCGTGTCAATCCTCCTTTAAGTGAGGCCTGGGCATCCCTAATATTCTGCAATTTTCTCAGGCAGACTACCTCTGTTGTCTGGTGGGGTGGTCCAGGGGGAAATGAGACAAATACTGGTTATTTATGGACCGTGCTATAGTAGGGACCTCCTTCTGGAAGATCCCCTTCCTGTAAAAGCAACATAAGCCCCTGGCACTATATTCATCATTGATCACACAAACGACTTTGAAGGTGTGGGACCAAGTTATGGTACGTAAGGGTCTCACTACATTACCCTCCCGCTTAACCCCCATAATGGGGAATGGGTATTTCACACCAGGTTTAGATTACGGCATCTACCGCTCCTGGCAAAACAAGGATTGTCGATACATCTGACATTTATACAACATAGAGGGCCTGGTCTCCTTTGAGGATCTACGGGCAGACAATGGGATCCTGGAGACAGAGAGAATGCAATACTTATAAATTCAACATTGGGCGACACACCCCACGATTCGGACAGGGGCCCAAAGACCACTCACTGAATATGAGAGGTGGCTGTTGACGAGGACTCTGGATAGGTGCCTTATTTATTCAACACTTTTTTACAATTCTCATTTCAGACACTCAGGGCACAGAGCCAGGTGAGGTGGGTGGCAGAACTGGGGAGGTCATTTTCATACAAGGAATGGGAGCAGGTGTATCACAGGGAATGCCACACAGCTTGCAGCACAGCCAGTGTAGAGATGACCACGAGAGTAGCCACTTATTGGTAACTCACCCCTGTACAAAAGAGTGACCCCATGCAAAACCCTGATTGTTAGAGGCAGTGTGGCACATCCGGAATGCTATTACACTTGTTATGAGAATACCTGAAGCTGACCTCTTACTGGAAGACTATACTTAATGACACAAACAAACATCTCCAGACCAAACTCTAGAGATTTCCTACCTACATCATATTGGGCTCATGATAGATATATCACGAGGTGATACCAAGGAATTGCTTAATTGAAGTCCTTGTAGTATCCGCCTAGACAATCTTTATTAATGTATTAATTTGCAATATTTTTCTATAGTGCTACTTTACCAAGTGGTATTAGAGAGCTCGACACTAAACAATAGATACATATTATGTGAAATAATGTGCATACAAATATCCTATTAAAAAATAGGTCAATCTTGAAATAGAGGGACGGGTTAGGGAGGAACAAGAGATGTAAGAGTAAGATCTGTGGAAAGTAAGTATGGTGATTTGCAGTTGAACATATTGGGAGTAGGGAGGACTGACAGTTTGAGGACGGGTGTACAAATATCTTACGTTAAGACAGATAATGTTTTTTTTTTAAAAGAAAAGACTTGAACTGCTCATCAACAGCAAGCTGCGCCACGGCAATGCACTATTTGCCGGCTTTCTCAAGAAGCTTCAATCAAGACTATAATGAGCCCAGAATGCAGCAGCCAGACTCATCCTGAAAACCTCCTGACCCAGCCAAATCTTCTCCCACCTCAGAGACCTACACTGGCTCCCAGTCAACAAGTGCATCATGTACAAACTCCTGATCAACACCTTCAAGGCACTGCACAACATAGGACCAGCATACTTCAACCACCGCCTCACCTTCTATGTACCAAACAGACGTCTCTGTTCCTCTCAGCTCACCCTTGCAGCCATCCCCAAGATCTGGAAAAGTACAGCAGGAGGACGATCCTGCTCCTACCTAGCAGCCCGGACATGGAACACACTTCCCCTCGAGCTGAGACAGACCGCATCACTGCCGCAGTTCAGGAAGGGCCTCGAGACCTGGGTCTTGAACTGAGCAGCACACCTTCATTCAGCACCTTCAGACCCTATGGGTGATTAACCATGCTATGCAAGTCCTGATTGATTGATTGAGAGGAACGTATCATCTGTGCACCAAACAAACTTGGCAAGGAGTCCCAGAAAGTAGGAGCATAACTGGAATAAGGTTGCTTCTGAGTGAGTGGGAGTCTTTGGTATGATATTTTCAACCCAAAATGTACAGCTATTCAGTGAGGCAGCAGGGTCCTTTTGTGCAGAGTGCTTCAAAGGTATTCACATTTTGAACTTAATTTCGGCATCCAGGTAGGTCTTCATATGGTTGTAATGTGATTGCATTTCTTTTTAGTCCAAGACTAGATGAGTTTTTTAGTGGAGAATCACCATAAGTGGAAGGAGACTACAACTGGCAGCCCCGAGAGCATGGCTTTCCCTTCGCAATGTTGGGAGATGACAAATGCTTTGGCCACAGTTTTAAGTTGTTTTGTTCTTTTTAGTTGTCTTAAGCAGAGGTTTGCTATTTGGGCTGTATTGTAAATGTGGGTTTCAAGAGAACATCATTGTCTATGAGAAATACCACAGACTTGACAACTGTAGCTGATGGTGAACATTTATAATTTTATAGCAAGAAGATTATGGATCAACTCTGTTTGTTGATCTGGGAGAAATAGTATTTTCTTGCAGGTAGTTAGCAGATGCCCAGGTGAGGATGACTTGTAGGCCATCTTTGATGAAACTGAGATCTCTGTGTGAGGAGATTTTCATGTAGATTTGAGTATTGGTACATTTTGAAACTGGATTTTTCAAGCCATAGGCTCAGAGATTTGACGAACTGGCTAAAGAAGACAGATGAGAGACTGGACCCTTGAGGGATGCCCCATAACATTATATGCACTCCGGACATGTTGGAGCCTACTTTGATAAGGTTAGAGTGATCCTTGAGAAATATTCAAACCAGTGTAGAGCTACAGCTTTTAGACCCGGTCTAAATTTGAGGTCAGTTAAAATCAATAAGTAGGAATCGCCATTGTTCATTATTTTCAGTAGTTCATATAGGACTTTTTTAGTGACAGTTCCTGAGCTGTGACCCATTTTGAATCTGTATCAGCAAGGTGCCAGGGGATGATCATTCTCATTAAATTTGATCAGTGGTGGGGCTGCACTTTTTTATTGTTTTGCTAAATGATGGCAAATTTGTGATGCGTCTATAATTTTTGAGCAGGCTAGGCTATTGGCAACATTTGACCAATTTTAAGGTTGGTAGAGAATGATCCTTGTTGTTGACATGAGTTGATAAATAGAAGAAAGTAGGGGGAAAGCATGTGAAAATTGGCTTCTATTATTATATCTGTCAGGTAGTTGTTGAGGTGGGGTATGTGTTTTAGAAATTGGAATACTTTGGTATTCCAATAGCAGATTTGTGATGGGCCTTTGATTTTCGATTCACTTTTTAAAACAAATCGGCAAAAGTTGACCAATTTCAAGGTTGATAGAAAATGATCCTTGTTGTTGGCATGAGTTGATGAGTAGGAGCCAGTGGGGGGCAAACATGTAAAAACCGGCTTGTGTTATGTTATTTAGTAGGTAGTTGTGAAGGTGGGGTGTGGGTTTCATAAATTGAATTACTTTGGTATTCCAATGGCAGATTTGTGATGGGTCTGTGTTTATGAGCAGGCTAGGCTCAACATTGACGTTTTGACAAAGAAATGGCAAACTTTGACCAATTTCAAGGTTGATAGAGAATGATCCTTGTTGATGATATGAGTTGATGAGTAGGAGCCAGTAGGGGGAAAGCATGTGGAAATTGGCTTGTATTCTGTTATCTGGCAGGTAGTTGTTGAGGAGGGATGTGGGTTTCATGAATTGGAATACTTTGGTGGTCATCCAATTGAAGCAGTTCAAATGGTGTTGTTAGTTTTCATACAATAATGTGTTCCCTGTACAGAAGTAAGTGGTAGATTTTATTTGATTATGTTAATTTCAGTGAAAAGCCCTGCAAATACTTTGCATTTGTGTTCATATTGGGTTTTGGGGCTATAAGTAGTTTTGGTGGCGTTCCTGCAGAAAAGTTTAAAATAGTTGTAGTTGGGTTGAGGAATTGGGACATTTGAGTTTGCATGCAGGAGACCTTTTTTAGTTAGACTCCATCCAGGTTTGTAAGATTTCTCACTGCTATTTGTTTAGATTTGGTTCTAAGTGATTTTTCTTTTGACAATTATTTCTCTAGGAGTTTTGTTCTATTTTGTGGAATGTGAAGTTATTTGTTTAACCATGGTTTATGCAGCAGGTTTGTGGGTTGCTTCCATAATATGGGGTCTCTATAGTGAACAAGGTTTTCTATCATCTTGGAGTCAATTTTAGATAGAGTCAATTTTAGATAAGATATTTGATTTGAGGTGAGAATTCAGTGTATTGTGTTGTGGCACAAAGAGGGAGCTCAGCCATTCCTGGATTTTCTAATTATAACTTTGCTTTTCAATTAGGTGGTAGACCTCTGTTTAGGCTTAAATAATGGTGAAAAATGGTAGCATTATAGAGAATGGTAGAGATGTATGTAGTGTTCCTCGCAACTGAGCAGACTTGAATTTCTGTTGCTCCAGTGCATCGGTAATTTCTCAATAACATACCACTCAAGTTAATTCTCATTGTGGTTCATCCCTCCGAAACATTTGGTGAATTTAGAAACAGTCTTTTATGCCTGATTGGGCTTCTATGCTTGTTTTTATGAATTTTGACCTTCTGTGATGTCATGCCAATGTACCTTAACTTGCAAGGACATTCAATTACACGGGTAACATTGGCTAAATTACAATTGGTATAGCTTTTATGAACCTATGGGGCCAATTGGTCATGTTCCATGATCTTGCTGGTAATGGGACAGATAGTACATTTCCAAAAATGAAAATGGCAGTGGGTTGGGAAAGGTTCTATAGTGGTCTTTCACTACAATGGATATCTTGTATGTTAGACTTTCCTGTGGAATTCTCCTTCTTTTAAATGAGAATATTGGTTTTTGAAAAAAGGGTCCATGACATTAGCATTCCCCAGTTTTGTTACTATCTTTTTGACTATGTAAGAGTGAAATGTATGTTGTGTCACAGATTAGCCTTTTTGTAGTACTCTTTTAGAAATGTCTGTAGGAGTTGTTCATGATGGTTTTAGATGCTCATTTTCATGCTTTATTATTAATAGTTTTATTGATGTGCATTAGTTAATTTACTGGCATGTTCTTGAAGTATGTTGTATCAGTAAAAGGTCCTACTAAATCTATGGAACTCACCCAGGGGTACATTTTTCGTTATCCTAGTAAATGACTATGGTCTGTGGGATAATAATAGATCTCACACTTCAGGGTATCTTCCGATGTGGAGATTCTCATGTCCGAGAAGGAGAGCTCTCTGGAACTGATGTTGACAGTAAATAGCAGGACCTCATTCCTTTCATTTATCCAATTAGCGTTTCATGTGCAAGAGATTTTTTTCTTTCCAGTTTAAGAAAATATAATCACTATAATGCTTTTAAATTTGTATGTGCTCATTATAAAGGTTGTTAATCTTTAGAATACTCCTGGTTTCGAAATTATGCACATATGTACATTCCACATTTGAGCCAAATGCACTACGTGTTGAAATACCTGCGTGCTGCGGAAAATGTTTCTTTCAAATTCAAAATAATTACTTGTGTAAGCAATTTGAGCACAATCAAGAATGAATTCCCTTGGAGTGAGGAAGTCCCTTTCTGCATCTGACAATAGAGAATCAATAAAGCATAATGTCTCTTCTTGTGGGATACCTGTATATCATGCTTCAACATCCATGCTAATACTCAATTCTCTCTCAGGATAAAATTTTATTCCTTCCAAGATGTATAGATGTTTACGGTGTAGTATGACTTAATGTTTCCCATCAGGAGAATCACTGTTGGCCATATCTATGAATTATAACTTAATTTCAATAACTCTATTATTAATTATCTATAAGTTTGATAGATAATGCAATTAATGTGGCATGCATATTATGAAAAAGAAAATTGTCTAGGCAATGTGGTTTCAATACGAGTTGACATTGAAGGATTTATTCAAAGGTAAAAATCCTACAGGTAGAATTAGTGATAAAGAAATTTACATTGATAAATTCTCCAAAGTAGTGTTTCCGAATCTTTCCAGAGCTGTGGCACAATTTTTAGAATTACAAACTTTTGCGACCCACCTACTTTGAATGGAAACGATGAAGGATTTGCAGTAGTTCCAATGAGATTTAAGTTTTCTTACAACCCCTTCAATGAATCCCTTGAGTATATGATTGGGTCCTCTGTAAAGTTTTGCACGGTACCCAGTGCTGGAGCAAAGGTCAAGGTTGTTGCATTAGGCCTGGGCACTATCTTCATATAGCCACAACCATGTGATGTCAAAGCAGGTTATCTATTAAGTAGTATACACTCTTCATACTGGCACAGTTATTAGTATCATCAATCACAGCTCATATCAAGAGATGTCAAGCTAATTCATATAGTTGGCCTGGCACAATCCACTGATTTCCCACTTTGTTCAGGCTGGAAAACTCTGCCACACTCACTATAATCAGCAAATTTGTAAAAGCTATACTCATTTTTAAATAATTTAATTTTGGATGAAGTCAGTGACCCTTCTTGAGTCCAGTATTCTTTGGGGAGTCTGTGATTCTTTGTGAGTTAGGAATAATGCAGAGCTAACACCAGGGCTCGAGTGACCTACTATACCCCCAATTAAAAATGTTTTAACTGCCAAATAAATTGCTAAAGCTATATGAATATCATACTGTTGATATCCGTAGGCAGGGCCAGCTCTAGGGCGGTGTGACTGGTGCCACCACGCTGTGTGCTGATTTTGGGAGGGGGGGCGCTGCATCTGCAGGTATATGAGCTTTAAAAGCCCCTGATGCAGCGTTCCTTGCCACCACCAATTGTGAAGCAACAATAAAAATGTCAGATAACTGTGGTGATTAATGTTCCGCCTGGAGAGAGTTTGAAGTTTTCTCTAGTGCAAGTTTTAAGGTAGCGCACAGGGTTAATATGCCTCCTGCAAAAAACATGTACCATGCAGATCACAAAGTGCATGTAATGCAAATAGGTCAGTGGGTTACTGCTTTTGTTAGAGAGGGAGTTTTGTTACTTATAGTTTATAAGTTACAAACCTAATATAGAACAGTAAGCTTTTAAATGTTATCAAAGAACTGCATGCATACTGCAAGGTATAGATAAGAGCATTATTATTTTTTTCCCCAGTCTTTCTTTATCCTAATGTTGCAAAAAAGATTCATTTGGGTATAAATCAATTATTATTGTGAAAGAGAGCCCCCAACCATGGTATTACATTTTAAATTCTGAGTTTGTGCTTCTCCAGACCAAGCACTCTTAAACTATACAGCCTACTAGTATGAGTGACATGTAATTTCTATAACTTGTAATGTTCTGTCCTATGTAACATTTCTTACACACTGATTTACACACTTATTATTGATTGTCTCTGTGTAATGTGTGCGATGTAAAGTGCACTGACACCCTACACTGGGATGAGTGGTGTCAAATTAAATGCATCTGAGAGAGAGTAGTAATGGAGACTTGAGGGCCACTTTTAAAGGGTGGTAGTGAGGCAATCCATGGCGGAGGAGGACATAGGGGGGCACAAACAAATATTGTCGCACAGGGTACCAAAAGCACTAAGGCTGGCCCTGCCTGTAGATGCCTCTTTATAGGGGCAAACACCTATCTATGTATAATTAAACAGTGGCAAGCATGGGTACTCCACCCTTTGTGGATTATTCTCAACATAACTGTACATTTAAAAATGTTTAAAAAAAAAAAAATATATATATATATATATATATATACATATATATATATATATATGTTTTATTTTTCAAATTGCATTATTTCAGTTCAAAATGTCTTGATGCTTGCAAATTTAATTGGTTGCTATATGTTCACAACACAGGTTGTTTGAAATATTATTTCCATTACTTTAAGTTATATAATCTTGTGTTGCATACAGTCCAAATTAATCGAAAACGATGACCTGTATGTACTTAATAAGGTGTGAACATTCAAAGGAATTCAAGATAGCTCTGATCATGGAACCATGTTTCTGACACCTATTGTGTATGTAATGCTGTTTAATCCTTGCCGTGTTTACTAAGGTTTTACTCTGTGTTTTCACTTAACCCTTGTTCACTTAAGGTGTTACCAGCTATGCCTGCTGATTTGCTACTTCTGAAGTCTTGGAGGTAAACCCTCTTTGTGCCTCTAGTGGAAGAGATTTCTTGCTGTGGGTGTACTTCTTTAAAATATGCATAATTGGAGGCAGAGTGAACAAAACAAGATGGTATACAGTGCCTCTGAGGCTCGAAAGCTCCCCAATAATTCAGAAAAAAATCTGGCATCCAGTAGCAACATCGACTTCCCAAAAAGGTCCATGCCCACATCAGGGAATTTGCGTGCCTTGCAGTAGTCGATCAAAAGCACAGCTAGAAAATCACTCTTAGGATTTGGCAACTGAATGCAGCCTACTCGGCCTGAAACAAACAACACAACACTCACAGATCACAGAAGGTGATGTGTTACCAGACGTATTGTGAATACAAGGAGGGGAGAGAATCAGAGAAGAAGACAATGTAGATCACTGGAGCTGGTGGACTTTGTGGAGCCCCCTAGAAAAGCCTCCTGGAAGGGGTCAATAGCACAGGCAAATGGGCAAAGGGCACGGGCAACTCCTCCATAAGGGCGGAGGAGCGTTGCACCCTGCCGGCAGTGGCAGCAGCAAATCTTTTCTGCAAAAACAATAATAAACTTTGTTTATTATCATTTTTGAGGGAAAGTGGTGGGGCCACAGGGGTGACGAGCAATGAGGGAGAATGCATGTGTGTCTGGCCGGCTGTCTTAGGCCGCCCCGACAGACATGCACACAGGGCTCTCTCCAGCCCAGCAACACAGTTACTGGGCTGGAGAGAGCCTGCACAAGCTCCCAGTCTGCCTGCATCAAGATTGTTGCAGGGCAGGTTGGGAGCCTGTGCCTGCAGGCAGAGAAGAGGAGAGGAGCAGCATGGTTCTGAAGGCAGCAGCAGCACAGGTATGTTTTTTTAAAAATTATTTTTAATTTCATCCCCCACCACGTTAATCTCCCCTCTCTCTCCCTGCGGGCCGCGACTGGCAGAGGGATGTGAGCAGGGCTGAGTGGTTAAAGCTGCGTTCTAACCTCTGTATAAAAGGGCTCTAGATGTGGCCAGTGTTCACCCAGACCTCTAAAATGTGGTAGAATGGGTCCAGGTAGTGGACAAAGAATATCAGACCTGGAGCAATTGTGGAAGAGCATAAGAGAATAAGGTGGCGGAGCTGCAAAACATTACAATTCGATGAAGTGTAGTGGACCTGCTAGACAGAGTGGAGGGCCCACAACTAGAAGTACATAAGTGGCTGAAGACATTAGTACTGATTGAGCTACTGTGGCAATGGATCATAGTGAAGCGCCCTACTTCTGTGGCAGAAAGTAAGAGCCTCTCTGAGGCTGATTATTGCCAATACGCTCAACTACAGTGACTGCGATACAGTTCTAAAACTTGCTAGAAAAAAAATAAACCTGACTTTTGAATCTGCCCATGTACTATTTTTTCACAATAACACCAAGAGGGTGCTGAAGCAACTAAAGACTTTTGATGAAGTGAACAAAAATTAAATACTATGCAGATACTTCTTGGTGAAATTAAAAGTGACGCACAGATCAAGATCCTGCTTTTTCTATGACACCATAGGAAACAAGGGAATGGGCAATGAAGAGAAGAAAAGTGGGTACACAAAATTAAACTAGAAACAAGGGTACAAACCATGAAAGAGGCTGGAGCCATACCCATAGAGAAGTATACCCATAGAGGAGGACAAAATGATCAAGAAGAGGCAAACAGATATAGGAGGGGAGGCAAAAATTATGATTGAAATAATGGAAGCAGATGGCAAAGGACTGAGTGGAATACATGGAAGAAGGG
The DNA here is from genome assembly GCF_031143425.1 of Pleurodeles waltl. Lineage (NCBI taxonomy): Eukaryota > Metazoa > Chordata > Amphibia > Caudata > Salamandridae > Pleurodeles > Pleurodeles waltl. The sequence goes on from NC_090447.1 coordinate 200,523,864, forward strand.
GGCCTAGTATTGAAGGAGAACAGAGAGAGCAGATACACAACAGAACTAAGAAGAAAGGGCTCTGGATACGAGGAACATAGTTAAGTTTAAATGAAGGCAGGGTGCAAAGATGCTTCTATAGTAAGAGGAGGAATAGGTCAATATCTGCCATTGTGTGGAGTGGTGGGACTTTTGAACTAGTTTAAGTACATATGGATATTTTGTGATGCAGGCTTAGATCAATTAATAAAATATCTCAATGGGAAACAATATGATAACTGATGGTTTAATTGTAGAGCTAACCCCTCTGAGAAGGTAGGGAGAGGTCCATAGAAAAATAGATGGTAGACACAAATATATGACATAATGATGTGAAATATAAATGAGCTAGGATATAGCATGGGATGGTGAGGCAAAGCCTAAGACAACACCAACCAGACGTGGTTTACTATAAGAGGTGCATATAATCAGTACATGACAGACACAGGATGCTGATTCCTAAATAAGGGAATATATAAGTTCTTGGCATCCACAAAGTTTACTAGAGGGTTGTGATGAGTAGCAATACTGGGTAAACAAATTCTCCCCCTATACAATGACAAAAAGGTGGTAGTGCCTGAATGGCTGTTATACAGGAGTAAAAGGTACATGCGCAAGGCAAACATTCACATTTGTTAGTGTGTATGCCCCCCTCATATTACAAGAAGAGCTGCTGCGGGATACGTCAGATGCTATTGGATGCCCCAGATTCACTGCATGTCACTGCATGCAACTTTAATGGTATAATGGATGCTACAAAAGACAGAATGAAAGGAGGTCAGAATAAGAAAGAGGATGTAATAAAATCGTTAAAATTTGCAAAGGGCTTTGATTTGATAGGCAAACAAAGAAGGGTGCACCAAGGGGAAGCACAATATTGGATTAGCTGTTCTTCCCTGGGATGGACGTTCCAAGAATTTTGGGAACGGATTTATGGTAAGAGGAGTTTCAGATCATTCATTACTGACCTGCCGAATGAAAACACTGTAAAGGGAGGGCTAAGGAGTGGAGGTTTAATGCCAGGGATCTCCAGATTGAGGAGGCACTCAGAGAGGCCATGGGCAGATACTTTGAAGAAAGCAAGTAGACAATGGATAGGCCAGAAACCCCTGCCAAACACTGCAATTTGTTGATTACTGGACACTCCATAGTTCAAATATCACAGACAGACACTGAGAGCCTGATTTACAAAGGTAAAATAAGATCAGAACTCTAACTTTAGACCAGAAGTCTAAGTTTAGACCCAAATTAACGTTACACCAGAAGTCTAACAGACCAAAAGTCCAACAGTAGTACTTTTCAGTATTCATAAAGGTAAGTTACTAATTCTACATTTACTATTAGTAAAATTACTAGTAGTAACTTACCTTGGTGAAACTGAAAAGTAATAGTGAAGGGATATGGCATAGGCTGACTTTTACAAGTATTGGTGAAGGTGCCAGCCACAGACCTGGTTAACGGAGATGAGAGTAAAAGGGGAGGCCTCAGGCACATTTAGACTGAAAAGACGAATTAGAGAGGGGTTGCCTCTATCACTCCTCCTCTTTGTCTTGGCAATGTATCTCCTATCCTGCCTAATGAGGGAAAATGCAGGAGTGAAAGGATTTAGATGCCAATCAGGGCAAGAAGGCAAAATATCACTTCAAATGGAAGATATCACTTCAACATGACTGTAACAAAGTGTATTATTATTTGGGGTGGGCAGTCACTCAACTCAAAAAATATTAATACTAATTTGTGAATCTCAAATGCCATTACATTGACCTGGAAGGCGTAACTCGGGGCAATGTATGATGTACTTATGCAGTGCCAAAACAGTAAAAAAGTCAAAACTCCAAACAATAAAAATCCTAAACCAAATGTTAAAAATAGAATACATTTTAAGAAAAAGTATAACACCAAAATGACAATAATCCAATAAGGAAGGGTGGACATACTAGTTTTTAAAGATTTGAGTGAAAAGAGCTCCAAAATGCACTAATTGCCAATGGTAGCCTAAATCCGTGATAGTTAGGGAAATAAGCGCGATTTGAGACTTATCACAATGGCTACTGAAGTCAGACACATCAAACAGGACTACCAGGTCATGGATTTTACCTCTGGGCTTAGTCTACAAAATGGAAGAGAAAATCTTCAAGTGGGGCAAGGCAGCAGGAAGAATCTCGCAAAGTCGATGCAAAGTCATATAGCCATTAGATGGGCTCCTGCTGAAGCTCTTGGTTGAGGTGCAAAAAGCTCAGACATTTGAATGTCCTATCCACCAAGGTACACCTGTCTCATGGACAATTTTTGCCCTTTTGGGTGGTCAAGATTTTCTTATTGGGGCTTCGCTCCAAAATTGAGGTCTGTTATTCCAGCAGGGCAAGGCAGCAGGCTGTATCTGACAAGAGCTCTACAAGGTTGAATACTTTCTATCTGAGGGTCCTCTGAAATGGATTTGCTGCTGTGAAAAAGCTCCAATCCGTACAAACCTGTTTCTTCATTGCAACAAAGTTGCACCTTTGCCTGATTGGATCAAGTGGTTGATCCTGATCTTCTGTGGGCTGGCAATCCCAAAACTTTGCCTATGGGTCTCAGACTTTAGGGGAGGTGCTTAAGACTTTAGGGCTTGATCCAGTAAAGGCTTTGAACAGGGACTAGTGCAGGTCAGAACTGGGCAACTGGGAATCCAGGAAAAAGTGGTTGTTCAGCGTTTTGTATCCCTGTAGCCACACAGGCGGTCAGCCCACTCACCATTTGAGTCTAATTTTTTGTGCTGAATATAAGAGAGAGAAGGTTCAGCCCTTCATTGCCCCTCTCAGGTTAGAGCAAGCAGGACTAGTCCTCTTATGATCTTCTGCAGGGTCCAGAAAATTATGAGATGAGGGTTCCATTTATGGGTGCCCCAGCCAGTGGGCGAGGTAATGGCTGTCTCCTCCTTAATCAATGTTTCCAGGAGTAACCCTCCCCACTGTTCTGGCAGTTCCTTTTTGCCCTATTGCAAACACTACCAAAGTATATCATATTCCTAAAAATTAAGATGGGGAACCCTTCCTTCACTGTGCACAGTCTTTTTGTCCACCCGGAGGCGTGATCTCGAAAATGAGCAATCCTCTCCCCTGTGTCCACTCTAAATTGGTTTTAAGTTCAGCTTCCTTCCCACTGGGTTTGGAGACAGCCTGGGTAGTTGTTCTGGGGCACAAAGGCTTGCCTTCCAGCAGGTCTCACTTTACATCTCATGTAAAAGGGCAGGTCTCCCATTGGTGCAGTTCAAGTTAATGAAGTTCCTGGGCCCACCCCAACTCTTTCCTGCAAGGGAAAGAGAAATCTCAATCCAAACCCAGGCTAATGACAGCCAAAAGGCACAAGCCATTGTCTCTGCTGTGGAAGCAATTTTTACACTTCATTGTCAGGGAGGCACTGACAGGTGAGCTGCACACAGACAGAACAAGTTTATGTTTTGAAATTTAATTATCTAAAATATTTAATAAAAATCTGACTTTGTCAATAATTATTTAGTATGAAACATAGACTACGAATGATTATCCAACTGCTACCTGTCAAGAATAATAGATTAGGGTTCATAATCTGTCTTTTAACATTTTACAAGATCCAGCTACAGCCCTGAAAGTGAAAGTAGCTTTTGGAGGTTAATCACTGGGAGGAATATGCCAAATATAATTTTGCAGAAGTTCAAGTTCAGATCATACAGCCTATCAAGTGACTGACAAAGTGTACTTAGGGATGACTTAATAATATTTTAAAGCAGGGCTACTCGCTTGTCCAAAAGGATTGCTTTGACAGGTCTGACAACATGTTTTAGGCTGTTGTAATCAGGCTACACATATTAGACCTGTAACCATATTTTATAGGCCAGCCCTATGTCATAATAGGTGCTGCAGTCCATAGGTGACTCTTAACTTCCAAACCCTGGGTATATATCCTGAACCAAATACCAGGGACATATAGGCAAGTAAAAGCTTATTTAACCATGTTTAAAGGCTGAGCATATATACTGTAATCCTGTTTAGGATGGGTAAAATGCACAGAGTTTGAAAAGCAGCAAAAACAGGGTACAGAAAAAAGGTGAAAAATCCTGGGGTGATCATGCAAAAAAGGCAGATTTGCTACAGGGTCGACTAAAAAGAAGACAAAAAAAGAAACAATGAAAGAAAACAAGGACAAGCTGCAAAATTGTGAATAACGAATAGCAAGACACAAAGTTCTTGAGACAAACACAGAGTCAAGAAGGGATAATGGTGTATGTAGGTTGAATTTAAGTACAATAGTAAATGTATCAGAATGCACCTTGATGGAAATAGAGATTGACCTCTTAAGTTTGGATTGATATTTTGCCCAGACTGGAGATTGGTGCCTTTCAAGATGTTCAAAAATGAAATTACTGTATTAGACTGGGCATCCTAGGTGTGGTTTCCCCTAACTTTTTTGCCTTCAGATCTCCTGGTTTCCTGACTGTGTTTTTGCTGGCTCTAGGACTTTGGGCACTTTACCATTGCTAACCAGTGCTAAAGTGCCTGTGCTCTCTACTTAAAAAATTGTAGCATTGGCTTATCCACAACTGCTATTTTTTATTTACTTACAAGTCCCTAGTAAAGTGCACTACCTGTGCCCACTGCCTGTAAATGTAATACTACTGATCGTGCGAACCACGTCAGTAGCCCTTCAAATGTGACTCAGGCTTATCATTGCAGAGCCCTTGTATGCAGTTTCAAACTGCCATGTCAACATGGCAGGTTTACCCTTTTGCCAGGCCCAAAGCTTCCTTTTTCGTATAAATAAGGCACCCTTAAGGCAGACCCTAGACAGCCCAAGGACAGTGTGCAGTATATTTAAAAAGTAGGCCATGTACATGTACTAGTAGTGAACAATTCTTAAATTTGTTTTTCACTACAGCATAGCCTATCCCTCCCATAGGATAACATTGGGATTACCTTTTTACCTTTTATTGGGAAGAGACGGGACCCCCAAGTTTTGTGTCTCTAGTATCACACTTTAAAATTGCACCTTATGGTGAAGTTGGATTTTAAATTGCAATTCTGAAAATGATACTTTTAGAAAGTTCTCATTTTCTTACTTTAACCATCTAGGGCCTCTGCTTGTCTCTGAATACACGTCTGACTGGGTGATAGATGGGCTTTTGTGCAGTCCCTCCAGACAGCCACACAGAAAGGGAGCTTAGGTGTGTCTGATGGGCCATCCACAGCCACATGACCCATCCTGGAAAGGATGGAAGGGAGGAGCTGACACTTATACCTTCATAGGCTGTGTCCTGCCCACCCACAAGGGACTGCATACCCCCCAGAGTCTGGAGCTAGGGCATGAAGGGCAGGGCCTCTGTGCACTTCAAAGGCTTCTCTCTCTTTGAAGACTCCCTCCTCTTTAAAGGCACCCATCAATATAAGAACTGGGCCCCAGACAACACCAACTCAGTACACTTCTGGATCTGTCAAAAAGAAGGACTGCTGTGCTTCTACAAGGACTGCTACACTGATGAACTGCTGCTCTGGCAGAACTGCTTCCTTGCTGTGCTGGCCTACTACCTGCTGCTTGGGTGCTACCTGGGTGCCTGGATTAGAAGGAAAGGACCCACAACTCTTGAACCCAGAACCAGAGTGACTCCAAAAAGTTGCTGGCTTGCCTTGTGTTGTTCTGAAGTCTCAGGGACACAAAAGATTTCCAACTCAAGTCTTACCCAGCCAAGTGGGCAAATCCAGCCCTGGGCCCTTGGAAGTGGGTATAAAATGCTGCTCCAGTTTAAAATCCAAGCATCAACGGCGTTCCTCTTGGAACCAGCGCATCTCCATGAACATCAACCCAACGCTGCTGCTGTGAGGGTTGAGGACACAGCCTTGCCATCAACGATGGTGCATCGGTGCTGTTGTGAAGAACTGACACACTGTAGTGCCAAATGTGTGAAGCATTGCCTCCATTCACAATGCATCTCTGACTATGGGCAGCTCAAAAACAATGCATCATCTACATCTTCGGGGTCAACGCCAGCGCATCACCTCCTTTCTGCTTCACATCTTGTTCCAGACATTGACGCAATTCTGAATCAAGGTACTGCTTCAGTGGGCCAAAGCTGGTCCCTGTATCTGACCTATGCTCTCTTGTGGTACGCCTGTCATTTTTCAGATTTTACCAATTCTAGCATTACCAGATAGCTACGTTTGGCTATTTATGCTTCTAAGCACTACAACTATGTTTTTTCTTTAAAGATCCAAGTCTTGTCTTCTGCTTACTGGATTTTTGTCATTTTTGTCTTGATTTTGCTCATTAAATCAAGCTTTAGTTTTCTAACCAGGTGTGGTATCTTTATATGTGGTGTTTTTACTGTTTTACTGTTTGATGTGTGGCACAAATACTTAACACATTGCCTCTTAAGTTAAGCCTGACTGCTCTGTGCCAAGCTAGCGGCGGGGGGACAGGTTAATTTAGGGTCTGCATCTGACTTACCATGACTAGGATTGTGGTTCCTGCTTGGGCAGAGTGCATACCACTGCCAACCAGAAACCCAGTTTCTAACATACTGGAATTCTTTAAGCTAAGAAAAGGCAGGAAAGAAGTCAATCAGACTCTGTCTCATATTTCCATGGATCAATATAAGAACTTCTAAATTAGTGATATGGGCTTTTAATGTACACCTCACTATTTGTTGTAAGAAAGATCCTTTGGAGAGGAGGCAGATTATGATGAAAGAATGTTGTGATATGGTACAGGAGCTGGGAATTCACAGCATGCAGTTGAACTAGTGGGTTGAAATGTAAATATAAGTATATGATATAATTGATACCTTCCATGAGGTAGTAATATGAGGTTTGAGACTGTTGAGCTTTTGGAAAAGTTCTACTACACAAATATATTTAACATGGTCACAGAGGTCGACCTGGAAATGTTTACAGGGTGGTGACATTATTATAATTAAACACTCAAGTTTTTGGTAGGTAGTAGTGATGTTAAAGGAAATGTATGTTATTAAGGTGAATTAACAGTTTGACAATAAGGACTGCTATTACTGAAAAAGAGGTCCATGTATTGTTTTATCTCACTGTGGCATTATTTGTTTGAAGAATGGAAAGATTGGGGCCTGTTAAAATTTGAAAAAGCAGATAACTGAAACAGGAACAACCCACATTTCCACAGTCAATGTTTGTATGTGACCAATTTGCTATGTGTGAACCAAAGATTCACAAAGACATCAGGTCTCTCCCTGGAGAATGAATAGTCTCTTCTAATCAAAGGTTACTAGAAAATATGTCTACATATTTCAATTACTATATATTTCCATTTAGTGAACTTCTGCCTTTATTCATGAAAGGTAGTAAAGACTTTATTGAAAAATCAAAGACATAGACTAAGATGAGATAGCTCTTTCTCTAACGAGCCTCCACACTAGCACCAAACAGAACGTGGGCATTAGAGCATGTAAACACTTCCTAAAAGCATGTGTGATTTTTCACTACCGACACATGAGGTGCTGATTAGTGTGATTACCTTTTGTCTTGAGAAGAACATTTTCCTGTTTCGAAATTCAATTTGCAGACAAACAAAATTAACTGCAATGTGCACCTAATTCACTCCCAGCAACACAAATATTTCCAAGGACTGGTAGAAGGAGCAGGTAGTCTGGACCTAAGAGATACAAATGTGGACAGTTCAGGTGGCATATCAGTAGCTTATGTTTCATTTAAATGTCATGAAGCCAATAGCCAAATGACACTTATTTAAAGTGGAAATTATCAGCTGAAGCATTGATGCAAATCATACAGTATTTGGAAATTCTTGTTCAAATTGAGAATAGTAATATAGAAACCTCATTTTTCAGAAGGTAATTGAGGGAGGAGAACTTTATCTGCTAGAAGAGGTCATTTACACAGAATTCCATTTGAACTGTAGAATGGAGGAAACTTACACTAAAGAGAAAGAAAAAGTGCAGCACTATTTCTCAAGAGAGATTATCTATAGACTGTCATGAAGCAAACAGTTCTGAAAGTGCAAGGATGACACATTGTTTAGTAGAGTAAAAAATACATATTTTTAATCTGACAATAGCTTAAGTATTGTCATCACCTTCAATGAAAATGTAGACAAAGTAAGAAAGTTTTAAGTAAGGAAACACTGGGACTTTTTGAGAAGTGAAAGCATGATTGGGGAGGATTTGAACAACGTACCTTAAATATCCTTTCATTAAGCTAGATCATTGAACGATTAATTTATATTTAGCAATCTCACATCTAAAATTGGGAAACAGGAGCTGATCAAGATAGCAGGCCTGTTTAAATGTTTCAAACTTGAGGCCTAGAAGAGAAGCAAGAATGTAACAGAATATGATGTACTTGATCACAATGAAAACACAACTATTAGACAAATCACAATTTGTAAATCTAATTATGCAATCAATGCATTGGCAAGTTCCTGTGGCAAATGGTATGTGGGAAGAGCCATCTTCCCAGTAAGGAAAATAGTGTTGGAGCACCTGAGGGCTTCAAGAAATTCAGATAAAAGTTTCTCATACCAAGTCATTGTAAAGATTTTAACGACAGTGAATGTGAGCTCCTACAGTTTTGTGTAATAGATAGAGCACTGAATCACCCGTTGGGGGGCAACAGGATTACACAGTTGAGGAAATTAGAGTCAGAGTAGGGCACATCTCCAAAACAAAAGTTCCATAGAGTGAATGAAGAAATGTCAGTGCATCTTTAGAAAACATAATAAGAAATAGCTCCCCCGTCTCATTTTGTAGGATTCTGAGGTTGTTAGGAAAAGTGCTTGCAAACATGAGATAGTATTGGAAGTACTTTCTGTCTATGAGCATATAATAATTGTTTTAAATGTTTCACTCCCCCTTTCTGTTTTTTGTTTCACTGTGCACCAAGGGCTTTTTTTTTATTTAGAAAATTACTTTTACATTAGAAAACATTAGAAAGAATGAAGAGCAGAGTCCACCTGGAATAGGGTATCTTCCCTCTTGGATTACACTAGAAATATATATACGATTTGTGGTAAGAGTAGAGGAAAATAAGAAAATTTAATGTTTTGCCAGCTGCGGTTATGAAATGTTAATTGTCATGAATTGATAAATTGATTCATATAATGTAAGTTAGAAATGTTACCATAATTAAATGAGATTTGAAAACAACATTTTCTATACAATAAGATGTGTGAAATGTGTTGATATAAAAACAATGCCTTTTAGGATTTTGAGTGCTATATAATATATGCAAAACAAAACAGAAAACCTTTAAAGTTCCTGTTAGAAACTGGGTCTCTAGTTGGCAGAGGTATGTACCCAGTCCAAGTAGGGACCACAAACCTAGTCAGGGTAAGTCAGTTACACAACCTGAATTGACCTGCATTCACCCTCTGGTAGCTTGACACAGAGCAGGAGGCTTAACTTAAGAGGCAATGTGTAAAGTATTTCTGCAAAACACAAACACACAGTAATAAAGTGAATTCACCCCCAAAAAGTTTTCGCACAGGTTTAGAAAAATAGAGAATATTTATCTAAGAAAAGCAAGATAAAAATGACAAAAATCAATTCAGTAGAAGCTGAGATATTCATTTTTAAAGGCTAAATGAGAAATAATGCCTAGGCGTCACTAGCGATCAAAGAGTTACTTGAAGTTGTGAGGGACTGGTGCAAATCCAAAGTTCAGGCTGAATGTGATGGAGGGTAGGTTGGTTTCAGAAGCCATGCAGGGTCCACTGAAACAGTAGCTTTGATGGAACAACGCTTTGACTCTGAGGGCAAGATGCATCGGTACAGAGGCCAGAGTCTCCACTCACTAACAGGCAGGATGATGAAGGGCCAACTGCAAGGGGACACAGGCATGGGGAGCTAGGGCCAGTGTGAGGGCATCAGTGGCCCAGGGGGGTGGCCAAAGGATGGATGCTGCAGCCCAGGGGGTGATATCTGAGGTCCTGGGAGCATACCCAGGACAGCATGGGCCAGATCCTGGCCACCCTGAAGCAGAATCAGAAGCTTCAGATAGCACCCCACCAGAAGGCCATGGAGCAATGGAAACAGCTCAATGCCACCATGGCCTCCATTGCAGCAGTCATGCAGCACCAGTACCACAGCCAGCCGAGTCCTCCATCCACCTGCAAGCCCCTACCACTAGCCAGGACACTACACTGCCATCTACATCTGCAGCATCCACTGGACTGGTGGCACTACCAGAGGACTCACAGGAAACCAGCACCCCTACCCCTGCAACCCAGCTGCACCTTCACAAACTTGCCCTCATACCCACATATCCCACTGAAACACCAGCCAAGACCAAGCCCATTGCCAGGAAGTGACCCCTGCCCCTGAACTGTGTCCCATGTGTACTACAGGGCTACCTTGTTGACATGCCACTGCCATCACACCATCTACCAATGACCACATGGACTATACCGCAATGCAACCAACAGCTTAGCATATGTACCTGAGTATGTTTTTCACCATGTGCCCACTCTCTTTCACTGTCCCAACACTTTTGTATATGTTGTCATTGAATAAATACACCTATGCACTCAAATTATATGTCCTTCATCAAAATGATAGATCAATTGTGAATGTGAATGCATTAGCCAGTTACTATCATAATCACACTTTTATTGCAGGAGGGGATCCAACACACTGTAGTGTCTGAAGTATGTCACACTGTACATAAATTGCGTTCCCTGGCAGATGCCACTTCAGTCATGATTTAGCATTGTCACTGACAAAACCCACCACAGCACTTATTACATGAGTCAGACTCTAACTATGCAGTGAAGACATCAGAATCAATGAACAGTACCTTAGAGTCACTGGAAGTATAGCCAGATTAGCTGGGTCCTGGAGTTGAGATCTTCCCCCTCTTCTTCCTCTCCATCACTCTCATCCCCGCTCTGAGGTTGTAGGGCTGGTTGGACAGCACCCTCCTCTTCCAGAAGGGGGATAGCTTTCCTCACAGCCAAGTTGTGCAGCATGCAGCAGGCCACCACAATCTTACACACCTTGTCAGGGACATAGCACAGGGATACCCCGGAGAGATGGAGGCAATGAAATCTTGCTATCTAAGCTATTTGGAGCACAGGTGCAGCAGATATCGATAGCTAGGAAGATGGAGCTATGGCAGAGAATCATGGACAGGGTCAACGCCTTGGGACAGCACCTAAGAACTAGGGATGACATCAGGAAGAGGTGGAATGACCTACGGGGGAAGGTACGTTCCATTGCAGCAAGACACCAACTCGCTGTACAGAAGACTGGCGGTGGACCGCCACCTCCTCCCCCACAACTAACAGCATGGGAGGAGCAAGTCTTGGCAATCTGACATCCTGAGGGCCTGGCCGGAGTAGGATGAGGACTGGACTCTGGTAAGTCAACTCTCTACTACTATCACCCCCTACCTGCATGCCATCACATACGCCCACCCTCACTCCCATCACTCCACTACTACACACACACCCCACCATCACATCTCACTCATCCCAATGCCAAGCCCTGCTTTCTCTACCAATGCATGGACATCACTCACAGCCCTGCATGGACATTCATCACTAAAGCATGCATAGAAGAGAGAACTAATCATCCCACCATACATCAACGTACATAAGTGAAAGCTGCCAGGGCAAATCCAACCAAAGAGGGGAAGCCACGGATGCAGAATATGTCAGACACAGAAACCATAACACATCATTTACATCACCACAGGTACACCAGCCAATGTCAGCGGAGAGGAGGTGCCATTAATATCCTGACTCCCAACAGAAGAGGCCCACAGGGACCTCTGGACAGCCGGTTACCCAGGCCCAGTCACACACTACCACAGAGCCTCCCCCATATGGAAACACCACCACAACACCACCCACCGAACCCATACCTCTGTCCCCAGGACACGTCAATCAGCAGTGTGTCCACCTCTACAGGGACCCCAGGCCATACCTCATACCCATGACAATCAGGGACCTGGAGTCAGTGGCAGTGGGCACACGGTTCAGGAGACAGAGGCACAGGCCAACAGGGACACTAGGAGGGCTGCTGTGTGGAAGGGGGAGGACAGGCCCAGGAAACCAACTCTCCAGGAGGAGCTTGCAGAGATACTGGGAGCAGATCAACATTCCCAGGAAACGATGGGCCAGATGATGGAGAATGTGCAGGAGAACAGGCGGCTGCAGCAGGGACAGTACCAAGGGATCAGGGAGGACTTGCAGGCCGTCAACAACACCCTGATTTCCATAGCAGGGGTGCTGGCTCACATGGCCAACATTATGAGGGAGGCAGTCACACAACAGCAGGCCCCTGCCATTAGCCAGACATCTGAACAGCCTTCCACCTCCGCTAGTGGCCAGGAGGCTCCGCCACAGGACTCACAGGCCACCAGTGCCTCTCCCCCTGCAGAAGGAGAACCACCCTGCAACTGTTCCCTGTGATCCAGACAGAAGCCAGAGACAATTGCCAAGACCCCCGCCAGGAAATGAGACTCTCCTGATTGGCACCTTTATGTCCCACTCTGTCACCCTGTCCACCTTGAACTGCTATTGCTCCCCCTCTTATGTCTCCTTGGAAAATGCACCTGTGCTACAAACAGACTGGAACAATACCCTGGACTTTCCTCCATCATCACCCCATCTCATTGCAATTCTCCCTCAATATTTTAGCACTTCAATAAACACCCTTGGAAAATAAGAAGTTTGGAGTATGTCAAGTTTTTCAAGTATGTATTCATTTAAACAAGTACAAACATTGTAATTCAACTGTACAGAAAATGAGCATGGATTAATGACCTGTAGCTGGCTGCAGAGATCACACCAGGAGCATATGTGAGGACACCAACATCTACAAAATGGTTTGCCAGAGGGTACAGTTAGTGGGCATAGAAGTGGGAAATAGCAGCATGCCAGTGCCACAGAAATTCAAACAAATGTAATTGAAAGATGAAGTTACACTGTTTTACCTGTGTGTTACTGGAAGTAGTGTCTCATCACTGATATTCTTTTGGCGGCTAAAGGTCCTTTCTATTATTTTTCTGGTTCGCCCATGTGCCTCATTATAACGTTCTTCTGCCCTTGTCCTGGAATTCCTCACAGGTCGGAGCAGCCATGATAGGTTTGGGTAACCAGAGTCACCTGCAAATTTTGAGGGACAACATTTAGCCACACACTACCCCATATGGCCCACACCATACCCATACACCAACATATACTTGGTGTGAACCAGGGCTCACCTATTAGCCACACCCTGTGCCTCTGTAGTTGGCCCATCATATTTGGGTTGCTGCTATTCCTCAGGACAAAGACATCATGCACCAACCCTGCCAAGCACACCATCTGTACATTCATAGAGTGGAAACTGTTCCGATTTCTGTACACCTGTTCATTCTGACCGGGAGGGGGACAAATGCAATATGTGTTCCATCAATCTCCCCATTTATGTTGGGGATATGTCCCATTGCATAGAACTCACTTTCACTGTGGCCAAATCTTCATCCTGGGGAAATTCAATGTAGCTGCACGTGTGTTTAATTAGGGCAGACAACACTCTTGTTAGCACTATTGTGAACATTGGCTATGACATTTCTGCTGCCAAGCCCACTGTCACTTGGAAAGAAACCGTTGCCAGGAAATGGGGCACTGATAGAACTTGCACAAGAGGGGGGATACTAGTGAGGTGATGGAGGGCAGATATCAGGTCAGGCTCCAATTGGGCACACAGCTCTGTGATTGTGGCCCTGTCAAGTCTATAGGTGAGGATAATGTGCCTGTCCTCCATTGTTGCCAAGTCCAATAGGTGTCTGTACACAAGGGTATGTCTCCCATCTCCTATTCATCTGCAGCGGTAGCAATCTATGGGGCAAAAGAGTGAGGAGCTGGTCACAAACTGAACAATGGAGCTACAACAGAACTTTGTATGCTGTTAACTTGTAAACGGTAACTGTGATCTGTGCAGTATGTCCTGATTTCACCAGTGACGCAGCAATTATCCACAGCCTGCCCCCCCCCTCTGAAATGGCGTCCGCCTGTCCTGTGTGGAGGGACAGGTGGAAGTGAGGTAATCCCGCTAACGTTGTGCGCAGTTGCTGGAGGCGGTTGGAACCACCGTGCAACTCCTCATTGGTTATCATTCAGCCCTATCGGTTACAGTGGCCAATGGTGATCTACGCCGGCGGTGACGGTATGCGCTACCGCGGACGTGACTGCCATTTTCTATCTCATCCCTCACGTGCTACCTGATCTTCAACAGGAGAAGACCTACAATGCATGTGCTGCTGTGACCTGTGTCTGGAACCTACCATGGCCTGTGTGACTGGGGAAAGGGCCCCAGCCTTCACTTCGGCAGAGTAGCAGAAACCGGTGGATGGGGTCCTACCCCTGTACGGACTGCTGTATGAGCCTCCAGACAAACAGGTGAGTACACTGTAAGCACGATGCATGTGGCATGAATGCATGAAGTGGTGTGTGTGAACGCCGCGTGTAAGGGGGGTGGGTGGATGTCCTCTGGGCGGTGTATTGGTTGTGTGCTGTGCCATGTGTGTGTAAATGGTGATGTGAAGGGGTATGATGGGCCATAAGTGCAACAGGCAAGACTGTTTGACTAATTCTAATTTTCTGTGTGTATTTCCTCTGCAGGTCAGTGCCCATCAAGAGAAGGGTATATGGCGTGCCATCGGTAAGGACGTGTGGACCTTGGGGGTCTACGGCAGGTGGAGCTCCCACTGTCGGAAACGGTGGGAGGACCTGAGACGCTGGGCACAGAAGACAGCGGAGGCCCAGCTGGGGATGGCCTCCCAACGAGGAAGGGGTGCCTGTCGAACCCTGAACCCTCTGATGGCCCGCATACTGGCAGTGGCCTATACTGAGCTGGATGGGCGCTTGAGGGCATCACAGCAGCCACAAGGGGGTGAGTACAGTGCCTATCATTACAACTTACGCATAGTAGGATGGTGTCTGGGTGGGGGATGTGTGTCAGTGGGTGCCCCTAGGGCAGGCCTGACATTGCAGCATAGGTCCCCTGGTGGCTAGGGTTCAGAAGGGAAAATCTTGCAACATACCTTGTAGGCATATATTACTGATCAGGGCTGCGTGAGTCCCAGGGTTGCTGCATTTGGCGGTGTGTGCCCCTCCCCATGCCTTGGCTGCTAACTGTTTCTCTGGTAGTGCCATGGAACATTGAGTAGAGTTGTTCCCTGTGTGTGAGGGTGATGTGTATGCCAACAGTGATGTTGGTGCAGCCCCTGACCAAGTGTATCCTTTGTGTCTTCCCTCCCTCATTGTTTTGTGAGCCTGTCCTTATGTGGATTAGCATAATTTGGTGGAGGAGCAGAGGCACCAGTGACAGAGGAAGCTGCATCCCACAGGACCCAGGCGGCAGTGTCCACCGACGGTGAGAACACCAGTGGGACGGAGGGCGCGGGGAGCACCACGGCGGAGACTGGAGGGGACAGTTCTGACACAGATACCTCCTCTGATGGAAGCTTCCTGGTGGTGGTGGACACCTCTGTGACCACCCAGCTACAGGCACAGCCGCCACCCCCATACCAGCACCGCCCTACCAGCAGCCCCTCATCGAGTTGCCCGTGCCTGCTCACCCAGGAGGGTGGACATCTCCTTCGCCCCAGGCACCTCAGGCCCTGCCCCAGTGAGCCCTGCTGCCCTGAGTGAGGAGGCTATTGACCTCCTGAAATCCTTCTCTGTAGGGCAGTCAACCATTGTGAATGCCATCCAGGGGCTGGCAACCCAGATGCAACAGACTAATTCATTCCTGGAGGGCATTCACACTGGATTGGCGGCCCAACAGAGATCGATCCAGGCTCTGGCCTCCTCTCTGATGGCAGCCATTGTCCCTGTTTCCACCCTCCCCCCTCCAACTTCCTCTTCCTAGTCCCATTCTCCTCAACCCCAACCTATCCCAAGCACACAGGCAGACGAGCATGGACACAAGACAACACACAAGAGCGGTACTGGCAAACACAAGCACCACACTTCATCCCACAGGCTCTCACAGAAACACCATCCTGATGCAGACACACTAACATCCACTATATCCAGTGTCTCCCCCTCCTCCTCCTCCTCCTCCACCTCCCTCCCAGTTCCGTCTCCTCTCACACCTACATGCACTACATCATCATCCACTACCATCATCGTCACCACACCAAGCAGAACACACACCTCACTGGCAGACACCTCCAAAACAGCCATGCACACGTGCCCTGTGTCCTCTCCCACTGTGTCTGTCCCCCCTCCTAAGGTACACAAACGCAAGCACTCAGACATCCAACAGCCATCCACCTCACAACAGCATCCAGCCCATGCACCTGTACCCAAAATCAGCAGACACCTCCAACAACCACTCCCTCTTCCTCCACTCCCATTACTTCTCCCTCTTCCTGTCCCAATGTCCATAAAAAACTGTTCCTATCCACCATTGACCTCTTCCCTACCCCTCCCCCCATCCTGCACGTATGGCCAGGGTGGGAAGAACCCAGCCAAGCACCTCAGCCACCCAGTCCATGGGCCCAGTCATCACCACGCCCACTTGTGGTGGAAAGGGATCCAGACTACATGTCCTGAAGGTGATGGAGCCTGCACGAGGCAAGAAGGGAAAGGTCCTGCCCCAGCTGCCAGGAAGTCAAAGGAGCCTGCCCCAGCAGGCAAGAATCAAAAGAAGCCTGTCCCAGCTGCCAGGAAGTCAAAGAAGCCTGCATCAGCTGCTAAGAAGGGAAAGGAGTCTGCCCCAGGTGTCAGGAAGACAAAGGAGCCTGCAGCAGCTGCTAAGAAGGGAAATGAGTCTGCCCCAGCTGCCAGGAAGAGCAAGGAGCCTGCACCAGCAGGCAGGAAGAGCAAGGGGCCTGGGCAGGAACTGTGACGGAGCCCCCACCACCAAACATGGTTGTGCAGCTGTCTGAGGTTGCAGGAGATGGGCAGGAGCCTCCCCCCACCAGCAGCACCACCACCTCCATTGAGAAGCCGTCCAAGGTTGCATGGGATGGGCAGGAGACTGTGACCTTGCACTCCCCAGGATCAAGAGCGCAGGGCATGAGGCCCCCTCCATAACCAGTGGGTAAGACACCCACATACCCAAGACTCCCCAGGATCAAGAGCACAGGGCACGAGGCCCCCTCCAGAACCAGTGGGTAAGACACCAACACACCCAAAATTCCCCAGGATCAGGAGCACAGGGCATGAGGCCCCCTCGAGAACCAGTGATCAAGTCACCCACTCGAGAAACTGTGGCCTTGCATTCCCCAGAACCAAGCACAGGGCATGTTGCCCCTCCAGAGCAAGTGGGCAAGTCACCCACTCAAGAGACTGAGGCCTTGCACTCCCCAGGACCAAGAACAGGGCATGTTGTCCCCTCCAGAACCAGTCAATCAATCAAGGCATTTATAGAGCGCGCTACTCACCCGTGAGGGTCTCAAGGCACTGGGGGGGGTTTACTGCTGCTCGAAGAGCCAGGTCTTGAGGCGCTTCCTGAAGGCGAGGTGGTCCTGGGTAGTCCTGAGGGTAGTCCAGTGGTCTTGTAACATCTCCTGGGTGATGTGCCCCCATCCCCATGAGGTGCCTGCCTATTTCCCAACTGATGCCCCTGCAGTGTTCTCTCTGTGTTAAGGCAGGTGACATGTGTGGCCTTGGACTTTTGCCTGTGGCCATGTGGCCTGCGAACATTGTGGACTGGGCTGTGTCCCTTTTTGTGTACATATGTATATATCTATTATATTGCCTAAATTATTTTTCTTGATGTGTTGCTCTCATTACATTCACTTTTTCAAAATCATTTTGTCCTTGATTATTCATCCGAGTTACGGGGTAAAATTGTTTTAGTAATGCAGCTGATTGTGTGTGTGGTGTTGGGGGGGGGGGGTGTGGTGCGTGTGTATCACTCTTGTTTTCCTTCCTCACTCCCTTGTGTGCTAGGGGGCTGTACTCACTGTCGTCGTCTTCGCCGGTGTTGGTGCTCGTGGTGGAGCAGCACGTAGAAGATCATGGGGAAGACATGCAGCTCGGGCTCCATGGCAGCGTGGTTGTTCCTGCTGTCTCCAATGGTGAGTCCTTTCACTTCGGAGCTCAGTTTCCACCAGGCTTTTTATTGTCATTGGTACTGCCCCGGAAAAGGTGACAGATTGTCTGATCATCATATGGTGGGTGGAACATTGACTTCTGCCTGGTTGTAGGCGGCTACCGCCGTGGTGGCTGTTGTTTCCAACCTGGCGGTCGGTGTGGTACATTCGCTGTCTATCAGAGATCTTTCCGCCATGGTCATAATTTGGCGGTAATTACCGCTGGCCTGTTGGCTGTATTACCGCAACTTTAACACTAACCTCCAGGGTTGAAATGAGGGCCATAGTATGGCTGATATGTGGCTTCAACTGAATTTAGAAAAGCTCTAACCTTCCTACTAAATATTTGTATTATTTGTATTTGTAAATTAAATTAAATGTGTTATCATTTATGTATGTTTTTGATGGATGCTTGTTTCTGTATATTTTGTGTATTGCTTTCCATTTCAAATTATCAACAATGTTTAGGCTGGGGTTCCCGGCTTACAGTAATGACTTAGTGGGGATCCCATTGTTCCACTAATGATTCAGTAAGGGGTCCCGGGTAACAGTAATGATAAAGTGGGGTTTCACAGAAGTCAAAAGGTTGGGGAAGTCATTTAGGGGTCGCCAGCGTCTCAGCTGCGACCCTTGACTTGTTATTTGTGACCCCTGTCAGTGCATTTGCGACCCCTGACCTCAGAGTGGCAAAATCTGTGCCAAAAACACAGGGGCAGCTTGTCCTTATGGATATTAGTTAGGATTCCAATCTCATTGTTTTTTCTCCATTTTTATTACACTAACAGTGAATAATAGCATATTATTCACTATTAGTATAGTACAAATGGAGTACAACAAATTGAAATATGACCCTGCCCGGCAGCCGAGGTAAGTAAAAAATGGTTTTCAGTGTATTACATGTGCATACGTGTAGGTGAGAGGGTTTATGTGATGAACAGTGTGTATGTGTGATTGTGTCTGTTTGCTGGAGCATGTGTGTGAGTGAACGAAAAGTTCAAATGATGTGTGATGTGCCTTCCGCTAACCCCTGGCCGTTTGTTGAATTGACGTTCATAGAACCAGTGGCTCTGCACAATGACAGCGGTGTGAAAACAACCTGTCTGTGGAAAAAACATATTTTGCTATTCCTAAACGTGCACGTACCGTCTACAGTTACCTAGGTGCGTAATTAAGACACCGCCCACGCCTTATCGGCATACTATTCCGACACATTTGACAGATATTTTGATTAAAAGGCTAGCACCCGACCAAGGGGTGAAATGTCAATCTAGTTAATGATTTGTGATTAACCTTGCCTCGATTGGGTTTACTTTATGTTTGGAAAACATGTATTTTGAAGAAACGTGCAATGTTGGTCTCTTCAACAGAGCTCATACCTGCAATCCTCCTAAACATCCTCACATGGAACCCTACCTCACAAGAACATAGGATGCAGTTTTGTATTTCTCATTATCTTCTGTGCTGTATGCAAATGAATACAGTTGAACTAAGGTTCGCTTTTTGACGACGTCAAAAGAAAAGTTCCGGGGGCAAAAGCCCTTAATAATTCACGTTCAATTTTTCAACTTCGTGGTACACGTGAGGTAGCTCGAGGCAGAGATCGCACGCGGCAGTCAGTTTCTGAGAGACACCACTGCAGCCTCTTAGGCAATCCTAGGCTGAAAGAGTGACGCTATGTGCGCGCGGGTGTGTACTAAACAAACCTGTCGGGCTGAGCACGTTTGAATTGTGGGCTGCGTACTGTTCTATTAGGGAAACATTTGATACTGAATTTCGCTGTAGATGACATGACATCTTCATTTAACATTTCGCAATTTTAATTAATGTGCAGCTATTGAGCATGCCTGCTTTAATTTTTACCACATTCTTCCAGGCCATTCCACCCAACGTTAGAGAACTCTGGTAATGAAGGATATATCCTGGTTAGAGCGCTAGTGTTAAAATATTTAACCATACTCTCTTGTTTTTTTCTGAGCTGTTGCTAGTTGTGTCAGCTATTTTTTTTTTTTCAAACCGAGGCAAGATCCTGCTAGTACATACACAAAAGCGAGCTTTAGGCAGACACGTTTAAGCACCGCTATCTGCAGCGGCATCATGCACGTTTCAAGTACCCTCGAGTATAAACACATAGGGAGCTCCCGAGTAGGCTGGCGCCTCCTATCGAGTGTATTGTGACTGCATGATCAGTGGACACATTTCCTGTGACGTCTTCACGTATTATCTGGCATCTTCCCATTCCTCATGCTCGTTTGCCATCGCAAACTGTAACTTGCCACTATATAAATTAACGAAACTGAATATTTGCTACAGTTCCCTATAAGCCAAGGTCAGCGACTTATTTTGCACCTCAGTCCATCGACCCCATAGTACAGTAGTGACCGTGGGCAGACCTAGTTTTCAGCCAACAGACCAAGCATGCTGGGTCTGTACTGAGCCTGGTACGCTTATTTTCTTTCAGCATATGAATGTAGAATTATTCTGCTAAACAGGGATCCTAAGCATAGTTCATCCGATTTCATCTATTGTTTTTTTCCAAAATAAATTCCTCTTGCCTTTTTGAAATGCGTCCAGGAAAACATCCAGAAGTGCAGTTTTTACCACACAACTCATAACCCTGATTGTGGCCGAAACGTTACCTTCCACCTGAATTGGGATTACCACAGGACTCGCAATTAAGCCTTAAACTCAACTGGCTAAAAAAGAGGGCTGTATTGAAAATCACAATCTCGATATACGTTTAATTGAAAGTCATGATTTTCTATGTATAAATTCAATACATTTTATTTTATTGTGTACGTTATACATTATCTACTAAAGACAATGACTTCCCGTAATTATACGATGAGTGTAGCAGAAGACTACAGTGAGGTAAAGGGAGTCAACTGTTACAATGACAGTGTACAACTCTAACAACTTAACCTAACACTGAGATGGGGGCTTGGCTTGGTGCCACAAAATGGCTGCTGCTGCTGAGTGCCTCCTGGCCAGGCCCACTATAATTTCCACAAATCAGAGGTTGGAATGGACCCCCTTCCCAATCTGATAACTCAACTGATCTCTCCTAGGTGGGACAGCTTCTTTGGCATGCCCTTGCTAGTAGTGGGCAGAGCGCCCAGATTTCTACTCTGCGTAATTCTGCGTAGTTGGTTAAAAACTTTGTGGAATTCCACAGAGTTCCACATGTGGCGGAGTGCCACCTTCCTTACCACCCTGGCGCTGAATGCCCCTGATCTCGGGAGCCCTAAGCAGATCTTCCGAGATTGGGTGCATTCCGGCCAGGTATTCCAAAACAGAAGTGAAAGCTGTCTTTTCAGGCCTCTTCTGCTGACACAGCCCACTGCCCTGGAGCCACACCTGCACACTTCTCTTCGCTAAGTTCCTTCCTTCACAAACCTGCCACGGAGGGCCAAGCACACCCACGGTTTTGCACCAGCTTTGCAATTGCTCCGTCTGCACTTACATACAGACTCAGGCCGCCCTTTCTTTAGGGTCCAGCACTAGCAGCAAAAGCCAGCTCACCACCAGCAGCCTTGTATTTTCACTAAGTGCCTAACCTTGCTTGCCACTGGGCTGTAAGGCACTCTCTCAGGCCACACACATCTCTATCTGGTAGGGGCTGCCAGACTCAGCAGCTCAGGCTCCCGCGGTCTCCAGCTCTCCCTGCTGGCCTGTGCACCGTACCCATAACACCACTTCCTTTCCCAGGGACTCTGGTGGACAGGTCTTTTTCAAGTGCAGCGCTGACTGCAAGTTTCCTTTTTCCAAGCACACAGAGCCCCCTTGTGCAAATACTGTCCATGCCTAGTGCTGGCCACTATGTGCACAATAGAAGAGAAAGAGAAATGAGGACTTACCTGGGTCCCCGTTGCCAGTGGCCTGCCTTTCTAAATCCCCCTGCTCGCGGGCGGCTGAGGACAGTGAAAGGATGGAAGCCTGGATCTGGTACTGGCAGCCCCTCACACCAGCAGCTTACAGCATCTCTGTGGCCATGCCGAGTAACCACCACCTTCTTTGCACTGAGTGTGCACTGCAGCCCAGTTATGAGCCACACAGTACAAGCGCAGACTGTCTGCATTTGTTCTGTGTGGCCCATAACTGGGCTGCGATGCGCACGCTGGGAGCTCCGCTCTGCTGCCAGTGCTAGCAGAGTTTTTGGCCAAAATCTGCACTCCTAATGGAGTGCAAAGAGCCAAAAACTCCATTAACTCCACCAGAAGAGCGGAGCTCACCTCCCACCTTTAGTCCTTGCCAGGTCCTAAGAGCCAAATCCGGGGCATGCCTCTGTATCACGGGAAAGGTCTGCTGTCAAGCTTGTAGGGCCGAAGACCACAATTTCCTTCTGAGGCTCTGGTCAAGGCATCATATTAGAGGAGCTGTAGTGAGGGAGCTTGACACATGCCAGCCCCTGGAAGTAAGTCATGCAGCACAGGGCCAGAGTCCCCAGCCTCGTGGAGACAATACTGAGGTAATTGCGCGTAAGAGGGGAACGCACTGCTGCCTGTCGTCAGCCCTATCAGTGCTGTCTCCCGGGCAGGGTTGAGGAAAGGCTGCCGTTTGCAGGAGAAGGCATGACTGAGGGATTGAGAAGGGGGGGTGCACTGCTGCCTGTTGTCATCCCTATTAGTGCAGCCTCCCGGGAGGAGGGGGTTGGGGGTCTGCCTTTTGCAGGAGCAGGCATGACAGAGGGATTAAAGGGCTGAGGGGGATCTCTGCTCCCCTGAGGGCAGAGGAGAACATCTCTGAATGGGGCCAGGGGTGGTTCCCTTTTAACTCTGATGTGAGTAGGGCTTTGATTGTGATGTGTGGTGGACAGGAGGTCCTAATGGCTCATCTAAATACCTCATCTCAGTGAACTTAACCACCTCCAAAGGAGCCGGGCGGGGGGTACCATTGCCTAGGGTGTTATTGAAATTGTGTCATTCTGCTCTGAATTGAAATAACTTTTGCTCCTCGCTCTCTCTGCTTCAACGAATGAAGGTACTTCACTTTGCCTTCTGGCTCCTGTATGCTACCTGAGCCCCCGTAACACTTGCCCTAACCGAGGCCTGGTCTGATTAATGCGAAATGTACAGTGTGCCCCATACGGAGGGGGGGTCCCATAGTGAATTGTCTGCCTTCAGACTTGTGTTCTGCTCCTGGGTCTAGCTCCTCACACCTGGTGTAAACCTCATAATGTCTGCACAAAGGATGTCTTGGTGTTTGTGAGGGGTGAGACTGCATGGACGTCTCAGATTCATGAGTGCCCTCTTCCCAGAGTTGCAGGGGGAAACGAGTTTCACTCCCAATGATCTGCTACTTCTTTTACTGTAAGATGGATGATTGAGCAGACTCCACTACTCCGTTTGCAACTGCTCATGCCTTCCCACAAATCTACTCCTTGGGACCAAGTTGGGCTTTGTTGTTCTCCGTGCTAAATGAGCTACTCTGTCCTACTTGTGGTTCTGTTCTACGGATTGTCTGTGACACTTGGCACTATTATAGTTGGAAGTTTTGACTGGACCTGCCTCCCTAGTGGACTGCTAAGCCTGTAGCATGTTGGAGGGTTGGCTAAACTCCCAAGTTGGTGACTAATCCGGGGGATTTGCCTGCTGCTTAAGCCCCAGTCAGTGTAATACTTCCCCCAATTAGGAGACAGAGAACTGAAAAGCCTCTTTTTTTACCCACAACCTCCGTCATGACACATGGGCCTTTTCCCCTTCTATGCTGTGGAGCATGCCCACTGTGTCCTGGACCAGCACACCCCACTGTAGATCTTCATAGACCATATGGTAGCCAAAATAATAAACTTTCAAGACAACAATAATACATTGCCCATTATGGCAAGACAGACCGTCCGCCTGATCTTTGAGGGTGCACACATTATGTTGTTCCCAGACTGCACACTAGCAGTGCAGCACCACTGGGCCTCATTCATGGAATAAGAGTGCCACAGACCTCTCTCTGTCGGGCTTAGGCTGCTCCTATAGACTTTATGGTTAATTAGGGATCCTAGTTTTACTGTTTGGAAAGGCAGATGATATACTGTAGCCCTGGGGTGGAGAGTCCGGTACTTTGTTTAGACGAGCCTGGTCTTTGTATTGATGCTTCAAAGACATTTAGGTATTCACAGATGGCTTACCGGGTGTGGCTGAGGACTTCCATACCCAGCTGCACTGTCCTAATAACACCTCATGGGCCCATTGCTCGAATTTCCCACAGTGGTTAAACTTACCCTACTGACCGGAAATGTGTGTGGCATGACCACATCTAAAAACACAATATAATATATACACTTTCCTTAATTTTAGGGGCAGCCAAATTGATCTCTTAAAAGAGATGCACTCGGTAGATTAAAAGGGAACCAGACTTCTGAAAGGGTGGCGAGGCCAGTGCTATTGTACAGGCTTATCTGGCTATGCCAGGGGTAATGTAACATGGATCAAGCCCTCAGACCCTTCAAGTGCATTAAAACTGTGGTAGTCGATGAGGGAAGAATCCTTCTACTAGAGGGGTGATAGAAACGTCAGCCTTAATGTGATCTTCCCCCAAACCTTTTACCTGTTACCCTCCATTCCTGACATTCATTTTTGTTGGCCTTTGGACTCTGTGCACTTTATCACTGCTAACCAGTGCTTATGTGCTTATGCTCACTTCCTTAAACATGGTCAAGTTGATTTACACCTAAGTGGCATAATTAATTTACTCATAAGTCTCTTGTAGAGCAGTATGCCATATACACGGGGCCTGTAAATTACATGTTACTAGTGAGACTGAAGCATTTACTATGTAACCCACTTAAGGAGCTCCTTAAAACATGTCTCAGATATGCAGCCTGAATATGACTTTGTATTGCCAATTGGACTTGCAATATAAATCCCTTGCCAAGCTTTAAATTCTCCTTTTATTGCATATAAGTCACCCCTGAGGTGGGCCCTAGGTAGCCCATGGGACAGGGTGCAATGTAGTGAACAGTTTGGACATGTACTTTTAAGTTTTACTTGTCCTGGTAGTGAAAATCTCCTAAATTCGTTGTTCACTACTGTTAGGCATGCCTGTCCCATAGGATATCACTGGGTACATTTATTAGACTCTAACTTTTGATTGGAAACAAATATGCATTTCAGGTTTGGTATCTATGAATCTGTAATTTAATATCCTTTAAAACTAGATTTTAAATTAAACTGCAAACAAGTTTGGCGTAACTGAGTGTGAGCACAGTTGCACTGTTATGGATTTGTCACTTGGTGATGGGTATGTTTCTTCTTATTATATGTTTCTTCGAATTTAAAATTTATTTAATTTTCTTATATCTGAAGCTGTTTTTAATTTGACCTTTGTTGTGATAACTCCAGTCATTTGATAGTAGTGATGCATGGAAATTTGAATACATTAATATGGCGTATGAGGCTTGTTTTCACTATTCGGGGAGTCTGGTGGTGGATACGTAGATATGTTGAATAGTGTGCAAGGATGTTTATGATTCGTTTTGATTGTAGCCCTAATGAAGTCGTGGGTTACTGTACCACAGCGACAAAAACACATGTTGGCTATAAACTCTGTTTGAATTGACTGGAGATTGTGAAGACTACAAATAAAGAATCCTTTGGGATATATGGACAATTTGTACTCATTAACAATAATGTGTGGTTGCTCCAGGGGTAATTGATTTAATTCTGTATTTGGTACAGTAATCTAGGAAGGGATACCATTTTAAAGATTACTTGCTAAGGACAGCAGGAGAAGAGACCAGATTTTAACCTCATCCCTTAACTTGGCCAGGGTCATGGACAAGTTCCTATCACATGATAAAGTTGGGTCTGAGGATACAAATACTCCCAAGTACTTAAATCCACCAGCTGCGAGGGTCAAGCCCGGTTCCCACTCCATGGGTCCCCATGGCATTTACAGGGAAGAGCATTTATATAAAGACCAAATGTCTCCTCAAAGACAAACATGATTTACATAAGGCGGGGTCTCGTCTCCGGCTCAGTAAGAACAAAGAGGACATCATTGGCATAGAGAGCAATTCTGTCAGAGAACCCAGTATTCTACTCAAATTCCCGCACCTGAGCATCCATCCTGACCCACTCAAATAGGGGCTTCATGGCTAATGCAAACAGGTGTGGAGAGAGAGGGAACCCCTGTCTTGTTCCCTTATGAATTGGGAAGAGACCCAACACAGCATCCACCACGCTGACCGTCGCTGATAAGTGTGTATACAGGAGCTGTACATACGAGAGAAATTTGGGGCCAAAATTTAGTTTCCTAAGAAGGTTGAAGAAGTAGTCCCAGTGGACTGACTCAAAAGCTCTATCCATATAGAACAGAAGTATGGACTTCAGCATTTTAAGACTCTCTACTATAGGCAAGGCATAATGAACCTGACATATATTATGCTGCATGGCTCAGGAAGGCATAAAGCCGGAATGGTCTGGATGGTCCAAGTCCTGAATGTACCCCGCTAGTCTACACACCAGCGTTTTGGCAACGAGTTTCACCTCCATGTTATGGAGGGAAACTGGACGTAAGGTCATACGGTCCTCTGGGGGTCAACTCGGTTTGATGAACACTACGAGTTACACCTGTCACCAATCCAGTGGGAGAGGTTCTCCCTGGGGTGTCAAACAGATCAATCAGACTAAGATGTTGTGTACTCAGTCGTGGCATAAAGACCTTGAAGAATTTGCATGGGAGTCCACTTGTACCTGGAGCCCACCCGTCTGCATCTCGGACAATGTGGAGGTAAGTTATTCAGCAGTGATGTCTTCCTTCAATTGAGCCCTCAACATGTTAGAAAGAGTCTGGAGGGGAAAATCCTCAATAAACTCCATAATTTAATCAAGGGGCAGGGACTTTCTACAGGTATAATTGGCTTCATAGTAGGATGAAAAGCTCTGAACCACCCACTGTGGGTGAACTAACAATTGGTGCAGATCGTCTCAGATCACAGGAGTCACAGAGTGTCTATAAGCTGTTTGACATAGTCTATGGAGCTTCTTGATAGATTTATCCCTCTATTAATACAGGGGGCTTGTGCCACCCACCAAGCCAGCATGACTTCAATTAGGAGTAGATGCTGGTATTGTTGCTGTGCCCACCCAAATTGTCATCGTGCATGTGTCCATCAGCTGTTTCACTCATCACTTCGAGCGACCCTAACTGTTGATCAAGGGTAATAATGGCCTGCTCTCTTCAGTGGCATTCTCCAGCACATGGCAACTCCTTACAGTGTCTAGGCACTAAGTGGGCAGTTGGAGAGAAAAGGATGGGAGTCGATTAAGAGCTGAAAAGCCAAGTATTCATTTGTTTTCTAAAAGAGCATTCATTGACTGTTTGACGTATTCAGGCAGCAGTGATCTATGAGGCGAGTAAAATTGGACTCTTGAGAACAAGTACTCTGGGCCCAACTGATGAGGGGCCCTTAGCATGAGTGCTAAGGTTTTGAACATAATCCTTTTCTTTACAGGTAACCAACATGGGTTCTTTAAACGTTATGTCATCGATACTCAGATAAATAGGCAAAGTACCAGGCCAGCTGTTGTGTTCTGGACAGTCTGAAGTTTTTGCAGCAAGTATTGGGGAAATCCTGCATAAAGGACATTTGTGTAATCTGGATTGGACACCATCAGAGCAAGTAGAATGGTAATTTTCACTGGTTGGGAAAGAAACTGTTAAAATGTTTTGGCCTTGCACATCAAGCCAAAGCAAGTACCAACAACCATGTTGATTTGAGCTTGAATTGACAACTGTTTGTCAATCTTAACACCCAAGTTCTTTACAACTTCAACGTGGGTGTTTGGTGGAGGAGTGTCATCGGGCAAATGAGCTTGTAGGATCATATTCAAATTATGACCAAAGCAGAGGATCCCTTTCTTGTCCGGATTACATTTAAATTGGCTCAATCCCATCCATTGGAAGACCGCAGATAAGCAAGGTTTGATGACTTCTTGATTCAATGTCTCATCTTTCGTTAAAGTTATAAGCAGCTGAGTGTCATCAGCATAGCAAACTATCGTGGCCCCAAATGACTCGGCCAGGATTGCCAAAGGAGTCATGAAGATGCTAAACATAGTAGGAGTAAGGGCCGAGCCCTGGGGCACTCCCACTGAGAAACTACTCTTGGAAGATGAAAACAGAGACATCCAGACCTCTTGGAATCTGTCCTCTATGAAAGATCTTAGACAATTTAATGCTGCACCCCTTATCCAGACCTCGCCCGAGGGCCAGCAGCCTGGATTGTGGAACAGTGTCAAAAATGACCAACAAATCTAACAAGAGCAGGACTGCTTTGCCCCGCATGTAGGGTGCGTTTGAGTTCTTCAGAGACTTCCAAAAGAGTGGCTTTGGTGCTAAATTTGGGTCTGAACCCTAACTGGCTAGGATGGAAAGCCTGTTGAATTCAATATAACTTGACAGTTGACGATTCATAAATGTCTCTGAAATTTTAGATTAAAATGGTAACAGAGAGATCGGCCTGTAGCTATCAGAAATGTTGGGGTCTGCATTGGACTTTTTTCGAAGTGGCAAAGTCTTGGACTTCTTCCAGGAGCAGGGGACAATCCCAGAAGCTAGAGATTTATTAATAGGGGAGTCTAGGTAGGGCAATCTCTTCCCTCTACCTGGCACAAGTCCGAGTCCATGCTCGGTGGGGCTTTAGTGACACCTTTTCATCGGTCCAGAGGAACACTTCCTCCAGGGAATCAAAAAAGTATGTTTGTAAATTGAACACTAACCGTAGCCGTGCAATATAAAGGCACATATATATGTATGTACAGGAAAGAGAAAATGCAGACATTGGAAAGGCTTTCCAAGAGAGAAGTCTCAAAATGGTGGGAAGTGTCCTTTTTAAAGAAATACATCAAGGTGGGGGAGGATCACCAGAGGATTGCGTATAATGATAATGCTCATTTATGAATACCCCCACCCAGATCTCCTAAATGAATGGGCAGAGCAAAATTTGTGCAGTTTAGTGGGAATGGTAAAAATCGTGCTAAAATATGCTGACATAGACAAGAATGATTTATTAAAACATATAAGTGATCTTAACAACCTATTGGATAAGGAGACAGATAAGGATCAGATTGACAGATACAGGAAAGAAATGAAAGAAAGATTGAAGAAGTATGAAGATTTGGTTAAGGCAAGAAAAAGGTACAATTTCCAAAAGATCATTTGGATTACGAGGGGTTAAATTTATGCTTTTGCCAAGAGATTTGATTCATTGAGAAAACAAAGGATGGGAAATTGGAATAAAACGAAAAAGGACATATCGATAAGTGATGTGAGCTTGGGCCCAGAATTGGAATCAGATAAAAGATCGAGGTCAGGTTTGGATACAATAGGGCCCATTCCACTGTAGCGGATGAGTTCCAATTTTTATGAATAGACCAGAAGATCATACACAGGACGGGACAAATGTGGAGAAGAGAAAAAGAGGAAGGGACCAGAGGAGAGGAGGACAAGGGAAAAGGAGAGCGTGAGGGACAGAACAAAAGGAATACGAAGAACAGCAACAAGCAGTAATGGAAGTGATAAATGTATCTGGGGAAGTGTTGTCTAAAGCAGAGTTACAGAATTTGAGTTTGGGACTTTCCTATTGTGCAGAATCATGCTTTGGTTATGCCTAGAATAGAGTGGAGTTATATACATTTGTAAGGAAATTAAAATTGTTGACGATATTTGAGGACAATGAGTATAAAAGAACTAAAAGAGTTGATACCTTGATTGATAATGTGAATGTACCAGCAACTAATCTGTTGGCATCTGAAGTTTAGTTTATGTTGGACATGATAGAAGCAGAGCATGGGATTGGAAGAGAACAACTTTAATGTACAGAATTAATGCATAGTGAGTTAGCACTTGTAACTATAGATGCAGAGTGTGGTTCAGGATTGAAATTGAAATCCAAATTTATTTCACAAACCCCCCATTACAACATAGATACTTTTTCAGAAATTTTAATTAAGGAATTTAAGGCTATCTGCACTAGGGAGAGTCAAAACAAACCCAAACCTAGTGTTAATACGCAGCTGTATAGACAGACTATTGAGCCATTGATGAGTGTAGACACCTTAGTGATAAGAGTTTCTGATAAAGGAGTTAATGTTGCTTTATGGCCTAAGGAAATGTATCTTAAGGAGGCATATAAACATTTGAATGATACCAGACTTTATGTAAGATCTTCCATGGAAGAGTATTGTGACATAAAAGACCAGATATGATGAACCTCTTGAGGGGCTGGAACGAAGAGATTACCTAAGGTTCATGAGAATGTTGCGGCTCCGTTAGGAAGGCCTATAATTCCTGCACTTGGGAGTAATTTTGAGAATGTCTCAAAGTATATAGATAGATTCTTGAATCCAATAGTAAATGAGTTACAATCTTTTATAAAGAACACTTCTGACTTTTTATGATGGATTTTTGACATAGGGTGGGATGATGATTTGCTGTTGATTTATGGAAGTAACCTCCCTAGACACAAGTATAAACCATGAGTATGGTATTCAAGCAGTGGAGTATTTTTTAAAGATGTGGCCCATTAAGTTTACAGGCATAATCAGATGCTATTGACTATGATTGAGTACTGTCTGAAGAGTAAAATTTGTATTTACAACAATGAGGTTTTCATGCAGAAACGGGGGGCGGCGATGAGCACCTGCTTCACCCCTAGCTATGCTTTGCATATGGGCTGGTGGGAGGAGCAGATGATTGGATGTCCCAAGTTTGAAAAATGGTTTGAAAACATCATGTTATGTGTATATTACATTGATGACCTCTTTCTGATTTGGAGAGGAAGTGTGGTATCTGTTGAGGAGTTTTTGAAAGAGATTAATGAAAATGATATTAATTTGAGATTCACACACAAAATAAGTAAGAAAGAAATCAAATTTTTCGATGTCTGTGTGAAGATAGAGGACAATCAACTTGTAACAACAGGTCACCGAAAACCAACAGCAGGTACCAGTACACTACATGCAAACAGTTTCCATCCAGGTCCTCTCGTTGGGAATATTCATTTTTGGGAACTGTACAGTGCGAGACGCATAGGTAGTACAGAAGAAGAATATGAGAAAACTGAAAGAGAGATGCTCATAAGGTTCAAACAGAGGGAACATAGTAATGAGATTCTACATAGGGCCTCTTTAAGAGCGAGAATAGAGAGAAGACGGCTTGTTTGGTGATAAGGTAAACAAAGGAAAGAGAGGGAAAGAAAGATCAGATCTGGCGGAACATAGAATTATTACAACCTACAACAGACAATATAAGGAAGTAAGAGCTGCCCTGAACAGAATCTGACATGTGGTACAATGTGATCCAGTGATTGGTCACTTAGTAACTAAACATCCCTCAATAAGTTACAGAAGAGTTAAATCAATGAGAGATGAACTGTTGAATAGTGATGTGAAGGAGAGAGGTAAGACAGTGATGTGGTTAAAACCTAAGAACCTAAGAAGTGGTTAATAAATATACACAGTATAAAGCATGCAAGAAGGGTATGGAAATGGAAAAGTATGACCAGGTTTGCAGATGAAATATCCCTTTAAAAGAGAGCATAAAATGTAAGACCTGCCATGTTATGTATATGTTACTTTGTCCATGTCAAAAGAAATACATAGGAAGTACTACTCTTTCACTACACAAAAGGATTTTACAACATCTAATGACAATCAGGAACATGATATGTCCTATTCAGTAGCAAAACATTTTTTCCAGAGCGCATGGTGGTGATGCAAAATAGTTGAAATACTGGTTCTGACATATGTACGAAAACCCACTAGGGGTGGGAATAAGAAATTAACCCTTTGGTGAGGTGAGATTTATTTTGGAGCTGAATAGTGCTGAACCTAATGGACTAAATATGGATGGAGAGTAGTATGTTTTCCTATGAGATACATTTGGAAATGTTCCCTCATAAGTTTGCGATATTCTGAGTTTGGATAAGAATTTTAACAACATTTTTCATTTTGATTTTAGAATGGGTGGGAGTCAGGATCGACTCAAAATCCACTGGGGAAGATGTGTATGGAGTTATAATATGGAAAACACTGAATTTATCGTCTGAGGAGTGGAAATGTAAAATCACATGGGAATAGTCACTGGACAGGAGAACAGTCAACTATATATGAACCGTGCATTGTTAAATGTATGTGCAAATCATGTTGCATTTTATGAAGCACTGTATTTGTGATGGTAATAATGTAACCTATTATGGTGAGGGTTAACACTGAATGATAATGAAATATCAGTGTGGTATGGCCAGAAAGAATATGGGCCATATTAGTAGCTGTTTTCCTTGCGGTAAAATATGAAATGAAACATTCCAAGATGGTGGGATTGTTTTGTAACCATTATGTTGTCTATCCTTTCTTTCAATGCACTCATGGGTTTTGAGGTCAACAGGGGTGTGGTATATTTAGATGAGTAAAAACAAGTGGCACTACCAACGTGATCAACTCTTTTTGCCGAAAGCCGTAGTTGGTTCCTTAGCTAAATAAATACTTTTTGCTATTTCCACTGCTGGCGGAATGTTGATCTTTTCATTTGAAGTGAGAGCCTTTTTAACTGATATGTATGAACGGACCGGTTAGCGAGCACTGCCGATTTTTGAAAGCATGCCGGTACCACAGGAAGATTGAGGATATTGTTTGGTGGATGCTAAGGATTGGTGCTGCTGCTGCACCAAAAGTGTGTAATCAGGATCATTATTTGTTCTGACAGGAACATGAGTGTTTCTGGAAAACTGGCAAATTAGAGGATGCCATCCCTATCCATACAATTCAGTATTTTGGTGCTCACTGGCCTAGGTTGTGCCCTGCGGTGGGGTGTGGCGGGGGACTTTCTAACAAATGTCCAACCAATGGGCTTGCTCCACCACAAGGTAGTTGGAGAGATGTTCCATGGGCAGCAACAATCTGAGCCATTGAGATATGAACCCACCCTTGGAAATGTCCTCGTACCCTCTGGGAATTCTATGAATCTTAAGACATTGCAGCATCCACACCCTTCCGCATTTTCCACCCTCACCCCTAGCTCTTTTGATACCGCCATCAGCATAGTCACATTCTGCTCTGGAGCCGTGATACATTGTTCAACAGCCGAGACCCTAGATTTAGTCTCTGCTATCCTCTCCATTGCACCCCGGAGTCTTGGTGGAGTAAAGTGACATCCAAGTCTACAGCTCCAATCTTGGCATCGAGCATATAACAGAAATGGGTTAAAGCCACTGGGAGAGCAGCATTGTGAAGCACCTCTCATCGGGCCACTCACCATGGGTGCCGATGTGGAGCCCATCTGCTGGGCAAATTTGTCCAAAGTGCTCTTCTTGGTGGAAGCAGGCACCTTGTGCTTTGTCATGATTGCGAATGTCTCTGAGTAGGTCAGCAATGCCATGTGTCTCACCAGGGGCACATATGACCCGCTGGACCCCCACGGATATCCAATGGGGCAGCACAAGCAGTTGATCAGGAGTGGACTCACTGGCGTGGGACCCACAAACATCAGGGGCTGCCCCCAGAGACACAGGAACAGCTGTCACAGTGGATGGAGGTGCACCCAGCTCATTGTAGAAGAAGAAGCTGGGGTGCGATAGACACAGGTCCCTTGTCACACACCACGGCTAGCGATCACACTAGCAGGAAACCTGGCATGTGGCTGCATATCAGAGTCAGACATGAGGGTAGGAGCAGTATCTCATGGCCAAGATAAAGTTAGGTGGCAGGGGGCAGACTCGCCCACATCAGTGAGCATCCCATAGGAATACCCAGAGCACTTTGCATTCCAAGTGTTCATTGAGCCAAGG
Source organism: Pleurodeles waltl (assembly GCF_031143425.1). Classification (NCBI taxonomy): domain Eukaryota; kingdom Metazoa; phylum Chordata; class Amphibia; order Caudata; family Salamandridae; genus Pleurodeles; species Pleurodeles waltl. The sequence continues at coordinate 200,557,689 of NC_090447.1, forward strand.
TTGGGTGCAGTCCTGCCGGTCTTTGAAGCAAGAGCCTCACTCCAGGTCCACCACCCCATTAGGAAGGCAAGCACAGTTTAATTATAAGGTTCCAGCCCAGGCAGGGTCTCCACTTTATGTGCCCAGAGCTACAGCACAATTGCTAAAATCTCTAGCAAAGGAGAGGTGCCACCCTCTAAAATCATGCAGCCTAGCGCCATACCTTTCATATGGGTCCGCTGCTCAAAGTGCCGTGAGGTACCTATTCCCCTAGGGGCACTACAACCAGCACCAAGAGGTGGAGCACAAGCTCTCACCGCCAAACATTTCAATTACACGGGCTATGCAGTACCATCATCAGCCTCAGGCCCCCACATGCACTAGGGAGCCAAATCAGGATACCCCGCTCTCTAGAACTGTCAGGTCACCCCAGGAGAAGAGCATGTCTTCTAAGGCAGCCCAGGTTAGTGCAGTCCCACTGGGAGCCATGGCCACCACCTTTCCAAGGTCCAGATGATGCCAGATCACCTGGCCCTGATCAGGCAGTCTCCTGCACCAGCCGGCGCTCTCTGATCTGGGTCTTCAAAATGGTCTGCTTTCAGTGCCTCTGTGTCCGCCAGGCCACAGTGATCTCCTACAGCCCCCTCTCCAGTCGGAACCACCACCAAGCACACCAATAAGCAGCAGCATGGTGCACCGAGGCCTTTGGGCTGCCACAAGCAGACCTTGCTGCTGAGCCATGCAGCTGAGCTAGTTCACTGCATCTTGGACCACACCGGGCTTTCGCCGACTCTCATGTGCCCCAGGAAGCATCTCCTGAAGAAAGCATCACCCAGGGCCCCCAGACGACACCATAGCCAGGAGGGCCTGAGTCCGCTAGGTAGGGTGCAGTGTGGAGCAGGATTGAGTAGGATTACTGGGCAACCACTGGGCGCTTGCTGTGAATGCTTGCCGGTCAGGCCACCAGGTGCAGTTCTTTTGAGTACAAGCCTTCTGTGGTGCAGTCAAGGGTCCAGCAGAGCAGTCCTTCTTTTTCTGATGTTCTGAAGGGCTCCTGTCATATTTATCCTTCATTCTGGGCTGGCAGAAGGGGGGACTCTCCAACCAATGTTGGTAAGGTTACCTCCTTTTGCTATAGTGACTTCCTGCGAAGTGTGGGACATTTTTGACCCAGAATGCACTGCTCTCACAAAAATAAAAATGGAGAAATTCTCTCCTTGGAGCATGTGTCTGTGAAACCCAACCCAGAGGTGTGGCTAACATCTGACTATACTCCCCCTTAAGCACTGCTCAAAATCTAGGTAAGGGGGCCCCCATCTGGCTGGGATCAACAAAGTGAGGGCTGGTCTCCGTACTGTGACCTCTACTCTTCTGCCTTTGAGGTCCAGCTTATCTCCCCAGCCCCCTTCCTCTACTGACTTCTCCAAGAAACATATCTCCTCCCACCACATGGCAGTATTGTTTTAGACCTAGGCCTCTTCACACATACTCGGGGAGCAGCTTGGCTCAGGCTGTAAGAGGCTGACCAATCATAAGAGGCTGCTACAGGGCTGCTTTAGGTAACTTCAGGATAGTAAGTTCTGAAACAACGTTCCTGCAATAGTTATAATAAATCTGGCTTTGGCAAGTTGTTGGATTATTGTAACCAATATTTTGTTACTTTTAATTATATTGCTAGCTAGCTCCAATCTGAAGTTAGTCTTTGTTAAAGTTTAATAAAGCCTTCCAATGTTGGCCTATGAGGCTACCAGCACTACAATAGAAAAATGTGACTTTGGCTGTTTTTCCATACCAGGGAACATAAAACATATTATATATTGTCCATGCTTTTTATAACAAGGCATCTTACCCCTGGGGAACTTTGGGCAGACCGTAGGTGAGACTTATAAGTTCTATGAAGGTAGTTTTGGATTTTGGAAGTGCTTTTAATTCCAAAGTTGAATTTGGACACAATTTATTTTAAAACCAGCCTGTAAGACAGGCCTGACTTTAAAACGGCACCAGACTCCACAGCAGTGCATATTTAAGTGCAATAAGTCTACTGGAGTCCCTAAACCTCCTTGCCATCCCATATACTAGGGACTTACATGTAGGTTGTTTTGGCCAATTAGTACTATACCAATAACTATGTACCTTTAGAGGACAGAGCCCTGACCTGGATCTGGTAATCAGAGCCCAGGGTACTTTCAGAGTCAGTAACCACCAGCATCAGTCAAAGAATGAGGTTTATCAGGGCAAAAAGGATGGCTTTCCTACTCGCCCCCTCCTACCCCCCCCAGGATGAAAGGGGATGGATAACAAATCTACACCCTGGTAGCCCTCAACAGCTAAGTGGAAAAATCTGGAAAGTCCATCTTCAGTGGCATAGGTAGTCCCAGGTCTGTGCTCCACTGTAATGTCCATCCTCTGTAGAGAAATGGTCAGTTTGAACACAGAAGTGAGTATCAAGCAGGTATGGCCTCTTCTTCTGGGACCTGATCACAGCAAAGGCTTCCCTCTTAATGGCACTCCATCTTTGCTCTTTTGGGAGTAGTTGCCTGCTATTGAAGGCAACTGGTTGATCTTGGCCTTCTTCGTGTACTTATGACAGCTGTGCCCCAATATCTTGCTCTGAAGTATCTGTCTGAACAATAAACTCCTTAATGTGATCAGGTGCCAGCAGGACTCGTGCTGAACACAGCGCATCCTTCAGAGTGTCAAAGGCCTACTGACTCTCTCGGTCCAAATTACCTTTTTGGGCTGCTTCTTTGAGGTAAGCTCTGACATGGGATCTACAATGGTCTCATAGTCCTTCACAAACCTCCTGCAGTACCCAGTTAGGCCAGGAAAAGTCCTGACCTATGTCTGGGTTGTAGGAGCTTCCCAATCCAGGATGGTCTGGATCTTGGGCTGGAGAGGTTGTACATGACCTCTACCTACAAAGTGGCCCAAGTACACTACTAAATTGTGCCCCATCTGGCATTTGCATGCTTTGAGAGTCGGGCCCACCTGCTGCAGGGCCTTGGGCACTTCTCTCGGGTAGACCAGGTGCTCCCCCTAGGTGGAACCAAATATAGCTATATCATCCAGATAAGCTGCACTGAAAGTTTCCAACCAGACAGGACTCTGTTCACCAACATTTGGAAGGTGTCAGGAGCAACCTTCAAGCCAAAAGGCATCATTTTGAACTGAAAGCGGCCCTCTGGGGTGGCAAATGCTAACCTCTCCTGTGCTCCTGGATGTAGGGCAATCTTCTAGTAGCCTGAGGTCAAATTAAATGTACTCAGGTACTTTGCAGCCCCCAACCTGTCAATGAGCGGCAGTCTTTGTGACTGCAATCAAACTTCTGTAGTACACACAAAACCTCAATTCTATCTTTCCCCCTTAGGGATTAGGCTTGAGTACCAGAACCACAGCACTGGACCATGAACTGTCAGAAGGCTCAATTAACCCCAGCTCCAGCATCTTGGCTCCTTCAGCTTTAATACTGACTTCGACCTGGTCAGACAACCTGACCAGCTTGGTTTTGACAGGTAAGCAATCACCAGTGTCAATGTCATGGACACACCAAGTGGTGAATCCAGGGACAGGGAGAGCAGTCCAGCAAACATCTCCAACACTTGTCTACAGTCTTTCTGTTGCTGGTCTGTCAACTTGGAAGAGAATGCTACTCCCTCCACTGACCGATCTTGTGTATTGATGGAGAGGAGGTCTGGCAGATGCTCACTCTCCTCCTCCCCTGCTTCATCTGTAACAATCTGCATGGTCATGTCTGTCCTGTCTTGGTGGGGTTTCAACCCTTTGTCATGCAGTACCTGATGGGGGCTCCCCGGGGGTACCAGGGCCCACCAAGTAGGTGACTTCATCCTTTTTCTCTGAACTACAGTAGTGCTTAGTTTACTTCTCCTGTAGGGCCCTGGATGCCACAGGCTCCAACACCTACACTAACTGTCCTGGATGGTACTCTGGCATAGTAGCCTTCTAGTTATACCAGAACTTAATAGGCTCTTGGCTGGCCTTCAGGTTTCTGCTTTCCCTCTTCATGTACTCTCTCATTTGGGATTACATGCCTAGCACATCATCCAGCACATCTTGTTTGGGCTCCTGGAGATACTTCTCCCAAGCTTCTGTCACCAAACTCAATGAGCCTCTTACAGGATGGCCAAACAGTAACTCAGAGGGGCTAAAACAAACCCTATTTGTGGCACCTCTCTGAAAGCAAATAGCAGGCCTGGGAAGAGAACATCCCATAGCTTGTCAGATAAGCCTATGATGATACGCTTCAGAGTCTTATTGAGTCTTTACATTGGACCATTGGTCTGGGGATGATATGGGGTGGTGAACTTGTCTGTAACACCACATTCATCCCACATCACCTTGAGGTAGGCAGACATAAAATTAGTCCCCGTATCTGAGGCTACCTCCTTGGGAAAGCCCACTCTGGTGAAGAAGCCAAGTAGAACTCTGGCTATTGTTGGAGCAGTGACTGTCTTGATGGGTATTGCTTCTGGGTATTCAGTAGCATGATCTACTACCTCCAAGCTATATCTGTTCCCAGTGTCTAGGGGACCAACAATAGCAATCCCTACCCTCTAAAAGGGAGCCCCAACCAATGGCAGTGATATTAAGGGAGTCTTTGGCTTGCCATGTGACACAGGAGCTGCAAAACTCCTTTAGCTTGTCAGACATAAGTGACTAATACAAATTGTTGACCAGTCTGTTCAAGGTCTTGGTCTGTCCCAAACATCCAGCTAATGGGATGTCATGAGCCAATGTGAGGAGCAACTCTCTGTGCATCTGGGGGACCACCAGTCTCCTGGTTGCCCCATTTGGGAGCTCCCTGGCCTCAGTATAGAGGACTCCATTCTCCCAATAGACTTTTTGGAACCACTGATATCACCCTTCTCTTGCCTGTAGATAATCTGCTCCAGGCTCTCAAGAGTGAGACAACCCCCTTTGTTCCTGGCACAGCTCCTCTCTGGTGGGTCCACCAGCACCTTGCAACTCTGCCAAGTCAAACAGCTCTTGCAGGGCTGGAGTCCCTCCTTCTGAGGCCAGATCCTCCCCCTCTGTTTTGGATTTCTCCAGGACCTAGTGAGCTGCTTGGTCTGGCTCACCAGACCCTCTGCCCTTTCTCTTGCTCTTTGTTGCTTGCCCAATTGTTCCAGGGCCCAAATGATGATTACTCCTCTGATGTGCAGCTTATGCCCTCATCACAGCACAAACCCACTCAGGGAGGTCCAGCATCTGAGCATGGACCTCCCTTTCCACCCCTGACCTCTCAAAAGCTTTAAGATAATTTCCCAGGAATCACTCCACTGGCAGGGCAGAAGACACAACTTACTTCTTATGGCCAGTCGCACCTCCCCATTCTAAGCTCACTATTGCCCTGGGATGGAACTTGGCTCTGTTGTCTGCATAGGTGACCTGGTAAAATACACCAGGTATGATCTGCTCTAGGGAAACAAGTTTTTCCAACATCATGATCACACTGGCTCTGTATCCCTCAGAGCCTCAACCTCAGCCCTGTAAATCTTAGGCCTTTGCCTGTACCTCTCAAAGCTTGGGGGTAAGGCTGCCAGGGTTGCAACTTTCACCCTACCCATGAAACCTAAGGTCACCTCTGCATTCCCTTTCCCCGTCTCTAGGAAAACTTCTACTCCAACACCTACACTAGCAATTCCCCCAGGCTGCCCACCGGTGGGTGGCTTCTTTGTGCAGACTGCATTTTCCCTTTTGTGTCCTGACTGCAACCAATCAAAACACAACCTCGCCTTTGTAGGGTCAAAATATCTTCCCTGATAGCCCTCCTCCTTGTAAATGGGTTGACTCTGGGAACGCCCTTCTTGGGCTGGTGTGTAAGGAGCTTTTGAGGACTCTTTATGTTTTTTTTATCTTGGTTGCCCAGGGCTTCCCCTGGGAGGGGGCCTGTTTTCCTTCTTCTGATTACCTCCCTGGCTCTTCTTGGTCATCCTGGGCGGACCCACTCATCCCCTGTCTCATCCAGTTCCTTGGGACTAGACAGGTTAGAGTCAACTAAATACTGATGTTACTTCTCCGAGGGGCAAATTGGCCAATATGTGTTCTTTCCTGATCAACTTGTATAGTCCCTTATAGGTATTTACCTTGCTACCCTTTATCCAGCCCTCTAGTGCCTTGATGGATATGTCTATAAAATGAAGAGGGGGACTGAATTACTTATCCCGCCGGTGGAAATGGAGTAATTTAGTAATTCCATGTAACTCATTCAAATAAATTCTGCTGTTCTGCTGGTGGAATTAAATCAGCACTTTAAATGGTTTTAAACAGGGCTGGAAGAGGGAGCAGTCCGTCTATGCTTAGAAACCATTGCAGATTAAATCTTAATCTGCAACGATTTAAACATAGTGGGACTGCTCCCTCTTCCAGCTCAGTTTATAACCACTGCAGTGCAGTGCACAGGTATGCAAGGGCACTGAGGGGTATGCACTGTAGTGGATACCCCTCAATGTCCTTGCATACTACCCCTCAGTGCAGATTTACTACTTTTGGTAAACCAGTCAATAAATACATTTAAGGGCATGATTTAGATATTGGTGGACGGGATGTCTGTCACCATAGTGACAGTAACTTGTCCACCAATATCTAAATAAGGCCCTTAGTTTCCACTTCAGTTAAAAACTCTTATCAAAATGAGAACAAGATATACCAACACGGCCATAGCAAAACCAACTCATGGCCCCAAGACTCAACTACCAAACCAAGCATGCATTTGGGGGGAGTCATACTCCAAACACCCCTCCCTAAAGCTACTTCTCTCCCTGAGCATGGTAGTTCTCCTCGTTCTCCCAGGGAACTCATGACAACTGTCATGTACAACACCACAGCTTGTAGTCTTTGGCCTGGGATCACTTATTTTAAATATATTTTCATTGCACACATTGTTCTTCATGTCTGCTATGGCAGAGTTGTCAAGTCTGTGCCAGTAGGCAGTTCTCCGTGTTTCCAGTCCTTGCCCTTTACAAATCATTTCACTCAGTGACTGACTTCCCAATGTACTAAGCCCAAGTTTCAAATAGCGGTCGGAGTGTCAGCAAATTACTAGGGGGAGCAGAGCAAGACCTTGCCAGGGGGCTGCCTTGGCTCTAACAGTCCATGCTCGAGTCAAGCCATGAAAAGATTTGACATGTATATCATGCATCAACCATAATGCAAACATATGATACAGTTGCTTCAAAATTAAAAAAGCGGTATTTCTTTAGCATGCAGTAATTTTAACTAAGTACATCAGATTATATCACTGCATAGACACACATTTATTAAAAGGGATAAGGGCAGATTTTTGGAAAATGGCTCTGCATCTAGTGCAGCACCACTTTTCCTGCACCCCTTAGCGCCCCCCCCAATGCCTCCATGGTAGTGCCGTATTTAAAATATGGTGCACAATGGCAGTAGTTACGGTGACTAGCGCAATAACTGTTTACGCTAGTCTGGCGCTTTGCAGGATTAGCCTAAAAAATGATGACACTAATCCTGCAAAGCACCCAGAGGCCCATTGTAATCAATGCGAGCGTCTTTTTAATGCCTGCACTTATGTTAAATCAAACATAAGAGGTGCTTGAACAGTGTACATCCTAAACTCAGTTATTTAGATGTACTCTCATATGTGATGATAAAGACAAAGGAGGCTCTCTGAAATAAAGTGTATGCTTAGTATCACACAATTTAGACAGGCAGGGAAGCTGGTATAGTTTCTATATTATCTGGTTTAACTTTTTGAATTTCAGCCACCAGATGTAAATTTCTGCCTCTCTCTCTCCTGTTTTACATTAAGGGTGTCGTTATGAGTTTGGCGGTCTTTTGGGAAGAGTGTCGCAGTGACGGCCGACAAAAGACCGCCATGCTGGCGGTAATCCGCCTGCCGTATTAAGAGTCACACTGTGAAGACAGCCAAAATCCAGCCAAAATTCCGACACTGCAGGGACCCTGGAGGGCGGGAAAGACGGGGTCCCACCACTAGCACCACCAGCCCAACAAAAATCCACCCACCAAATTACAAGCCATAAATGACCACAGCGGTCCTTCCCTGGCAGAAAACGATTGGTGGTGCGAACCGCCGCGGTCACAACTCACATCAGTCAGAACACAACACCACATTGGACAGTTTGAATACCCCACACCTGACACACATCCACACACCTGACACACCTACTCACTGCACTATATAACACATCCCAACACAATCCACAATCCTGTGCAACAAAAATGCCATCCACATACCCAGGGAGTAGGCAATATTATAGAGATAGCACCTTTACACAATAGACACACATACACATCACACTCAGCATAACCCCACATCAGCACATTTAACACAATACACACATAATTAGCACACACAGTCCGCCACAACCGTCTCAACCTCACAACGCACCACCCACACCTTACCAATTACCCAACACTTGCACCCTTAGACTCACAACATCCCCACACATCGTCAACACAACCACTACCAAGTCCCCACAAAACACCCACGTTTCAAAAACAACAATTTGAGGGTTATGGTGAAAGAAATTGTCAGGGTAGAGCTGCAATTGTTTGGAGCACAGGTCCAACAAATATCGATTGCAAGAAAAATGGAGCTGTGGCAAAGGATAGTCGACAGGGTCAACTCAGTAGGGAGCCATCCAGGCACAAGGGAGGACATCAGGAAGAGTGAAATGACTTACAGGGAAAGGTGCATTCCATGGTATCACTCCACCAGATAGCCGTGCAGAAGACTGGTGGTGTACCCCCGCCCCTTCCCCACAGTTCACATCATTGGAGGAGAACGTCATGGACATACTGTATCCTGACGGCCTGACTGGAATACCTGAGGGACTTGAGTCTGGTAAGTACCCACTACAGTCATGTCACACATTTGACTTACTACCTCAGCACCCAAATACTCCCTCATTAAGTAAACATCCCACTACACCTCCCATCTAATCACACAATGCCCTTCTCCTCCATGCCACCACTCCACTCAGCTCAACTGCCCTCACAGCCCCTGGCAATGGCATGTTAACTACTGGCTAATCATATCACTACGTCTCTCCGGAATGGACTAACTCATCATTGTGAAAACATGGAATGTGCACAAAACATTGCATGTAATGCATTCACAACTAAAGTACTGGCTACACCATCTAGATTGTTCAAGTGAGGACCAGTACATGCCAATGACAGCAATGCAATAGACCACCGACAATAGAAAACAAAGAAAAACACAGCTACATCTGAGTGTCCTAAGGACCACAGATAAAATATCCCAAGCCAGAAATAGACTGATCTGGGTTGGAAAGTAAGATGGCTGAGTTCACTGCCATGGAAAGGCTGGTGGTAAGGGGAGTTGGAATCCCCAGGGCAGCGCTGCCCTGGTGGATTACGACTGCTTGGACCACAGGCAGGGAAGCTGGTATAGTTTCTATATTATCTGGTTTAACTTTTTGAATTTCAGCCACCAGATGTAAATTTCTGCCTCTCTCTCTCCTGTTTTACATTAAGGGTGTCGTTATGAGTTTGGCGGTCTTTTGGGAAGAGTGTCGCAGTGGCGGCCGACAAAAGACCGCCATGCTGGCGGTAATCCGCCTGCCGTATTAAGAGTCACACTGTGAAGACAGCCAAAATCCAGCCAAAATTCCGACACTGCAGGGACCCTGGAGGGCGGGAAAGACGGGGTCCCACCACTAGCACCACCAGCCCAACAAAAATCCACCCACCAAATTACAAGCCATAAATGACCACAGCGGTCCTTCCCTGGCAGAAAACGATTGGTGGTGCGAACCGCCGCGGTCACAACTCACATCAGTCAGAACACAACACCACATTGGACAGTTTGAATACCCCACACCTGACACACATCCACACACCTAACACACCTACTCACTGCACTATATAACACATCCCAACACAATCCACAATCCTGTGCAACAAAAATGCCATCCACATACCCAGGGAGTAGGCAATATTTTAGAGATAGCACCTTTACACAATAGACACACATACACATCACACTCAGCATAACCCCACATCAGCACATTTAACACAATACACACATAATTAGCACACACAGTCCGCCACAACCGTCTCAACCTCACAACGCACCACCCACACCTTACCAATTACCCAACACTTGCACCCTTAGACTCACAACATCCCCACACATCGTCAACACAACCACTACCAATCCTCACAAAACACCCATGTTTCAAAAACAACAATTTGAGGGTTATGGTAAAAGAAATTGTCAGGGTAGAGCTGCAATTGTTTGGAGCACAGGTCCAACAAATATCGATTGCAAGAAAAATGGAGCTGTGGCAAAGGATAGTCGACAGGGTCAACTCAGTAGGGAGCCATCCAGGCACAAGGGAGGACATCAGGAAGAGTGAAATGACTTACAGGGAAAGGTGCATTCCATGGTATCACTCCACCAGATAGCCGTGCAGAAGACTGGTGGTGTACCCCCGCCCCTTCCCCACAGTTCACATCATTGGAGGAGAACGTCATGGACATACTGTATCCTGAGGGCCTGACTGGAATACCTGAGGGACTTGAGTCTGGTAAGTACCCACTACAGTCATGTCACACATTTGACTTACTACCTCAGCACCCAAATACTCCCTCATTAAGTAAACATCCCACTACACCTCCCATCTAATCACACAATGCCCTTCTCCTCCATGCCACCACTCCACTCAGCTCAACTGCCCTCACAGCCCCTGGCAATGGCATGTTAACTACTGGCTAATCATATCACTACGTCTCTCCGGAATGGACTAACTCATCATTGTGAAAACATGGAATGTGCACAAAACATTGCATGTAATGCATTCACAACTAAAGTACTGGCTACACCATCTAGATTGTTCAAGTGAGGACCAGTACATGTAAATGACAGCAATGCAATAGACCACCGACAATAGAAAACAAAGAAAAACACAGCTACATCTGAGTGTCCTAAGGACCACAGATAAAATATCCCAAGCCAGAAATAGACTGATCTGGGTTGGAAAGTAAGATGGCTGAGTTCACTGCCATGGAAAGGCTGGTGGTAAGGGGAGTTGGAATCCCCAGGGCAGCGCTGCCCTGGTGGATTACGACTGCTTGGACCACAGGCAGGGAAGCTGGTATAGTTTCTATATTATCTGGTTTAACTTTTTGAATTTCAGCCACCAGATGTAAATTTCTGCCTCTCTCTCTCCTGTTTTACATTAAGGGTGTCGTTATGAGTTTGGCGGTCTTTTGGGAAGAGTGTCGCAGTGGCGGCCGACAAAAGACCGCCATGCTGGCGGTAATCCGCCTGCCGTATTAAGAGTCACACTGTGAAGACAGCCAAAATCAAGCCAAAATTCCGACACTGCAGGGACCCTGGAGGGCGGGAAAGACGGGGTCCCACCACTAGCACCACCAGCCCAACAAAAATCCACCCACCAAATTACAAGCCATAAATGACCACAGCGGTCCTTCCCTGGCAGAAAACGATTGGTGGTGCGAACCGCCGCGGTCACAACTCACATCAGTCAGAACACAACACCACATTGGACAGTTTGAATACCCCACACCTGACACACATCCACACACCTGACACACCTACTCACTGCACTATATAACACATCCCAACACAATCCACAATCCTGTGCAACAAAAATGACATCCACATACCCAGGGAGTAGGCAATATTTTAGAGATAGCACCTTTACACAATAGACACACATACACATCACACTCAGCATAACCCCACATCAGCACATTTAACACAATACACACATAATTAGCACACACAGTCCGCCACAACCGTCTCAACCTCACAACGCACCACCCACACCTTACCAATTACCCAACACTTGCACCCTTAGACTCACAACATCCCCACACATCGTCAACACAACCACTACCAATCCCCACAAAACACCCATGTTTCAAAAACAACAATTTGAGGGTTATGGTGAAAGAAATTGTCAGGGTAGAGCTGCAATTGTTTGGAGCACAGGTCCAACAAATATCGATTGCAAGAAAAATGGAGCTGTGGCAAAGGATAGTCGACAGGGTCAACTCAGTAGGGAGCCATCCAGGCACAAGGGAGGACATCAGGAAGAGTGAAATGACTTACAATGAAAGGTGCATTCCATGGTATCACTCCACCAGATAGCCGTGCAGAAGACTGGTGGTGTACCCCCGCCCCTTCCCCACAGTTCACATCATTGGAGGAGAACGTCATGGACATACTGTATCCTGAGGGCCTGACTGGAATACCTGAGGGACTTGAGTCTGGTAAGTACCCACTACAGTCATGTCACACATTTGACTTACTACCTCAGCACCCAAATACTCCCTCATTAAGTAAACATCCCACTACACCTCCCATCTAATCACACAATGCCCTTCTCCTCCATGCCACCACTCCACTCAGCTCAACTGCCCTCACAGCCCCTGGCAATGGCATGTTAACTACTGGCTAATCATATCACTACGTCTCTCTGGAATGGACTAACTCATCATTGTGAAAACATGGAATGTGCACAAAACATCGCATGTAATGCATTCACAACTAAAGTACTGGCTACACCATCTAGATTGTTCAAGTGAGGACCAGTACATGCCAATGACAGCAATGCAATAGACCACCGACAATAGAAAACAAAGAAAAACACAGCTACATCTGAGTGTCCTAAGGACCACAGATAAAATATCCCAAGCCAGAAATAGACTGATCTGGGTTGGAAAGTAAGATGGCTGAGTTCACTGCCTGGTGGTAAGGGGAGTTGGAATCCCCAGGGCAGCGCTGCCCTGGTGGATTACGACTGCTTGGACCACCATGGCGGTATTCCGACGGTCTCGGCGGTATGACCGTGGCGCTTTCACCATGGTCAAAATACGCAGTGTAGTACCGTCACTGACCGCCAGGGTTGAAATGAGGGCCTAAGGCCACCATGGTTACCATTGCAGGGGTGCCGAGGGACATCAATACCATCATCATTGATTTTTCAACACACTATCAGGCCCCTTCCACTAGCCGTGTAACATCTGCCCCATCTACATCTGCGGCAGGTAGTCGAATGGAGGCCCTTCTAAGGGAACCACACGCTTCAGACACCACTTCCTTTGTAGCAGAAGCACCCCAGCACAAACTTGGATGTCTGCCCAGACAACCTGCTTGAGCAGATGCTAAGACCAAACTCACTGCCAGGAAGTGAACTTCTCCTGATTTGTCACCTTTGTGTGCCACTGAGACACACTAAAGACTGTCCTGAGACATAACTCATTTTTCCCATGGTACAAGGACACTGGACCTGTGTAACCAACTGGTGTAGAAGCTACTCTGATGAATCCATCGACCATGATCTCACTCTTCACCTTTTCTTTCATGTATGCACCTTTATTTTTATTATACATATACTGAGATGCACAAAAAATCACAATTGAACACAGCTGTATGTGTGTCTTTTGTGATACATCGAAAATTGTCATGTTTGCCAACTGTGGCCTAGTCATGCCCCCCCTGCATCGAACAGCCAGTGTAATAGTCATCAGAGGGAGACTCCCTCAGAAGGAGACATATGACAACATAAATTGTCACAGGACAGATGTCAGAGAGGTGAAAAACCAGGGCACCACAATAGGATTGTCATTATACCAATCTGCAAATAGAGCATGAGAGAGTACCATCAGGATGGAAACATGGTGGCATACAATGCACATATACAGGTAACAGATGTCATGCCCATGGTCAACTACCTACAAAGCAGGGGTACCCGAATGGACCTATATATCAACAGGTACGAGCTCTACGCATACCAGTACAATAGCTGCATGATAACTTACCCCATCGAACACACACAGAACATCTCTGAGGAACACAGTACTTCAACCATACACCAACATAGGCCCCAGACCTGTAGGACTGTCAGTCACCTTTGTCAGTATACATTTACCTACACCTCGAATGGAAATGTCAGATCACACACATAGCTAGGTCCCATTGTCATAACAAAGTACCCCACCCATTGTGAAGCCAGAGGCCATGATCCAAACATCACACATGGGCCACAAACTTCAAATGACACATAATACACCATTTTACATCACCCCATCCCCACTGGTAATAGGAAAGGACTAAGCTGTCACAACCCACTTGTATGAAGGTAGTACTAACAATGTATTATCCCATTGTAACTATATCCATTTTACAAGCTATCTGTCAGTTACACCTCTGATGTCTGTCAGCAATTAGCATTGCCTCAAGCCTAAGTTGCAGAGGCAAACACGAAATGTCAATTTCAGTGAGTGGAAGAAGAGGATATGAGAATGCAAGAAACATACATCAATATTGAGTAGTCCATTGCAGAAGTGAATGTTATGATCAGATATAACAATAAATGATATAGCACACCGTATTGCACAGTACACTTTACAATCTATCTGTCTACATCCACAACTCACAAATAAGCATTGGAGCTCAATAAACCCTCACTGATAAATTAAGTCAGGAGGTGTAATGGCAGCCATCTACTTCAGGTTGTGCACATTCAACACATCAAAGGGTCCACTTCACATACCTGTATGTCAGTGGAAGTACTGATTGATGAGATCTGCTCTAGGGTCGCCTGCTCCATAGACCAAATCTGCTTGTTGAGGAAACCTGATTTAGCTGTCTAAGTGTTTCAACAGTACACCAAGTACATCCTAGAACACCAGACTGAACATGAGCTGAGACATCCCTGCTGTTAAGGCAACAATAGTCTGAAAAGACCCTCTGGCTACGCAGATGGAAGTCGCCATGGTGGTAGGCGGTCGCAATCGCCATGCAACTTGCCATTGGTTAACATTGCTGCCTTTGTGGGACTTGGGCCAATGGCAGTGGCTGCCAGAGGTGACGGTTCTGTACATGGTGGTCGTGAATGCCATTTTCTGCAGTTCTGCTCACTTGACTCCTGACATTGTTGCAAGCAAGACCTCCACAACGTGAGCTGCTGTGTACTGCCTCTGGGAGCCATCATGCCACGTGCAGCAGTTAATAGGGCCCCTGCCTTCATCCCAGAAGAGCTAGATAGGCTAGTTAAGGAGGTCCTACCCTTATATGAACAGCTATATGGGGCACCATAGGAGCAGATGAGTCCAATGCCCTAGCCATGTGTGATAGGTGTTGTGAGTGACATTGCATCGGGCATGTGAACCTCTGAGGGTGTAGATGCATGCAGATGGCAAAATGTAAAGCCTTGTGAGCAGAGAGGATGGGTATGTGTGCCTACTTTCTGTGACTGATGTGTACTGACCACTCCCATTGGTATGTGCCTGAGTACATGACTTTCTCCTTTTGTCTGTGTCATCCATGCAGGTCAATGCCCATCAGAAGAAGGGGATTTGGCCTGCCATTGCCAAGCAAGTGCAGACCCTGTGGGTCCATAGCCAGCGGAGCCCCCATTGTAGGAGGCGGTGGGAGGACTTGAGATGCTGGGCCCGAAAGATCGCTGAGCCCACGCTGAGGATGTCCTCCCAATGAGGATGGGGTGCCCGTCGGACCCTGACCCCCCTAATGGCCCGCATTTTGGCAGTGGCCTACCCTGAGGTGGATGGGCATTTGAGTGTAGCACAGCAGCCACAAGGAGGTAAATACCGACTGTATCCTTGTACTTGGCACAGGCGGTATTGTGTTTGCTGTCACACGTTAGCATCTGTGACAATGTAGTAGGTGCTACATGCATGTAGATTAGTGGGAATACATAGTACTCACATTGCCTGACTAGTAGATGGAGATCTGGCATAGGGGTTGACCATGTGTAAGTTTAGATCACCTATGTCAAGGTATACCTATGACTGCATGTGGAGATGCACAATTGACATTGCCACATGTGTGACTCCACCCAGCCATAAATATATATATGTATGTAAGCTGCTGTTTCATCCTAGCCATCTAGTATTCCCAGGTCCAGACATCCGATTATGTGATTATGTAGCTCTAAGGTGTCAGACCACTCCCATCTGTGTATATCATGTGTATTAGCCACTGAGTGCTTGACATATATGGTACAGGTCCTAGTTACCTTAAGTCCTGGTACTGGTATTGACTCCATGTGAGACTGTCATTTCAATCAGTCAACTCCTATGGCCGGTATAGGACTGTACATATGGGTCCCCATTGTCCCTTCATTGTCATGCTATGGCTGTCTGACTGTTAACATTTGGCCTTACCATGTATTTCCATGGCCACTGAACTGTAGGCAATTCACTATCATCCCAATGTCCTTGTTTCAGAGGAGGTAAGTGTTTAGGCTGTCCTACCCCATGACAATGTGCAATGTACATCATATGAGTGCCAAATGGCCTACCAATACTAGTGCAACATATGGTATTACCCGCATACATCATGTCAATGGTTACTTGGGGGCAGATGTTGTTAAATGGGACAAACATTGCTAACCTTAGCCTAGCTGCTGTGGAGAGGTTGGACAGGAAATGGTTGGTTCACTTTTTACTTTGAGATCTTATGGTTTAGCTCAACTATGTTTTACCATACAGGTGTAGCTGTTGTGGGAATTGTTGTAAGTGCAATGGCAGCCACTTAGGATCATGTGTACATCATGTGTACTTTGGGATGTGTGAGTTGTCTGGACTTAGGAACAGGTAATCACATGAGGAATAGTGTGAGTGATGTTGGTTTACTCATGTTGTCATATTGTGGAACTGTATCTGCATGTCAGGTGGAGTGTCATGTGCACTATTATGATTTAATTGGTGGGCCTTGGTTTAATTGTTCTTATACTGTTCTCTTTGATTGTCAGTGGATGTCTCATGTTTACTATGTAGGCCACTGTAATTGTAAATGCACGTATGATGTGATGTGGTGTATCTGTGTATAGTGACTGCAGATATTCATCAAAGATTTGGTACATGTAGTAACATGGCTCTTCTCCAGACATGGATTTGTTACATCAGATAGCACCTTTATTGGACTGCCACATGTGTCTTCATCAGAGATTTTATCCATTTTGGCATATATGTACAGAGGGTTCGCCTAGGCATGTGACTGGAATGGCAGGTGCTGTGTCATCTCTGAATATAGTTGTCTCTACTTGCATGGGACATGACTCATGGACATGGACTGGTCTGGTGTTGAATCGGAAAATGCATGATATGATATGATCAGTCATCTGCTTTGCCTAAAGATGATAGGAGTATTGCAAGTAATGACCAGGATTAGGACGGTTTTTCATCTTTAGCCAGGACATGTTGAGCATGCTGACATAGCTTTAAAGATGATTTGATGGTATGCACCAGTTGAGCTACCTTACATAGATTATGATGTCGGTGAGAAAGATGACATAAAGGGGTGGATAGAAGTAACATGTTGTGACATTATGTAGGTATGTGATTTTCTATGTGGAATTGCCTAGCCAGGTGATGTATACCTACAGATGTGCATGTTGCAATGTGTGTATGTGAAGAATGTGATAACCCCCTCTCTCCCTCTCTATCTCTCCCTTCTTCTCTCACTATTTGTGTGCATCAGCATCAACAGGTGAAGGAGACCGGGCACAGATGAGTTTGGATGCTGCTGGCCACGGGACCCGGAGTGCTGATACCACCGACAGCGAGGGGCCCAGTGGCCCTGAGGATGCGGGGAGTGCCACAGGGGAGACAGGATCATCATCATCCTCAGAATCCTCCTCCAGTGGACACTCCCTGGCGGTGGCAGCCCCATCTGGGCTCACCCCAGCACCATCTTTGTCCACCACCCCCTTACTATCACTGCCTTCCCTGTAGCTCCCCACCCAATTGTCCGTCCCCGATCATCCAGTAGGGTGGGTGTCTCCTTTGCGTAAGGCTCCTCTGCCCCTGCTCGTGTCAGCCCTGCTGCCCTCAGTGAGGAGGCTATTGACCTCCTGAGATCGATCACTGTGTGTCAGTCGACCATCGTAAATGCCATCCAGGCACTGGCAACTCAAGTCCAGCAGAGTAATGCGTTCCTGGAGGGTATTCATGGTGCACTGACTGGCCTACAGAGATCCTTTTAGGCTCTGGTCTCCACACTGACTGCAGTCAGTCAGAGTTTGTCTTCCGTCCCACCTCCACCTTCCTCTTCCCATTCCCAAACCCCTCTTTCCCAACCTAGCCATAGCACACAAACAGACAAGCATGTATCCACATCAACATCCAAAGGTACCGCTGACAAATACAAGCACCACAAGACCCACCACTGGCATGCACACCGACAACACCCACCCCTACCATCACAGACACAACATCGGACACAACTGCAGACACAACACCAACATTCACCGATCCAGCCACAACTCCTATCCTACCCACAGTCAGCACAATAGCAGACCCTCAGACATCCACACCAGTCACCACATCCGTAGACACCACAACTGCAAATACTCCTACATGCAGCACATCCAGCATGCCTAGAGTCACCACCCCAACAGAGAGTCACCCACCCACCATGGCATCTCCCAGCACCTCCCCCCTACTCCCAAGACACAAAACACCCACACTCACTCACCCAACAGACACCCAGCACACACAAGCATACCTCGCACACACATGCACCCAAGACATCCACCAACAACTCTTACAACCACTCCCTCTCCCTCCACTCCCAAACCCTTTTGCCATGACCGTCCCCTTGTATGTAAGAAGTTTTTCCCTTCGGAGTTGAACCTTTTTCCTACTCTTTTCCTACCCCATGTGACGCCAAATGCTCTGTGCCCCTCCCCGAGTCCATCCCTTCCACCTCCAAGTCCTCTCCATCCCCTCACTAGTACCCATGCCCCTGCCCTCTCCAAGAACTCAACCCCTCCAAAGAGTTCCCAGCCCTCCCTTAAGACTTGACCTAAGCCTCCCCAACCCAAAAGATGACCCTCCCAAACCCAAGCCCAACCCCCCTGCCCCTGTAATCCCTGAGGTGCCTGCCTGCCCCCTTGATGCCCCCTACCTGTAGAGGTTACATGGCAGTCAGGAGTCAAGCTGGGGCACTTGGAAGTGCCATATGTGCATGTGGCATATATGTGTTTTGACTGGCTTAAGGCATTTATCAATGTACATATTTATGTATATATATATTAATTTTTTTATTGACATATATCTGGCCCAACCCATTGTTGGTTCGCAAGGTAAATCTTTGTCCTGCCTTTCTTTTCTTATGGCTGTTTTGGTCTTAGCTGCTTTTGCTTGTGTGTGTAAGTTTTGTGTGTGATGGTTATGCTACCAGTTGTGTCTGGGCAGCATGTGTGGGTGTGTGCACTGCATTTGTCCTGCAATGATGGGTGTGTATTGTGTGATGGCCATGTAAAAGTTGGTGACGTACTTGTGTTGGTATTGTGTGATGTGATTGTGTTGACATGTGTTATTTGCAGTGTTGGGTGCCTTTGTGTGGTTGTAGTGTGTGTGTTAAAGTGTGTGGTGAGTGGTATGTCAGATCCCTTGTGATCTGTGTTTGCGGGGTATGACTTATACCTTATTGTATGGATGTGTGATTGTGTGTGTTGGTTCTCTGGTGTTGTTACGTTGTATTGTAAGTAAGAATTGCCAAGTGAAGGTGTGTTTTGTGGATGCTTGCCAGTGCTTTTGAGGTGTTGTGGTTGTGGTGTTGTTGTGTCATTTGGTGGTGTTGTGTGTTGTTGTGTATTACTGTGCTGGTGCTGTGTATCTGGGCGTTGGTGTGTTGTTTTGGCGTGTGTATGTGTGTGATTGTCATATTTGTGTGTAATATATATGTGTGTATGTGGCTGTGTGTGAGTGTACATGTCAATGTGAGGTTACATGTGTGTGTCACTCTCTCCACCTGTTCCGGATGTGTATGTTGTGTGTGCTTGGGTACATTAGCATTTTGCACCAGTGACAGGTAAGTGTGTGTACTCATGGTTGCTGTCATCGTCGCTTGTTCTGGAGTAGTTGGGCGAGCAGGAGCAACAGAATAATGTGTACTTCAGGTTCCATTGCGGCTCCAGATGAGTATGGCTTCCAGAAGGTGAGTGTCTCCTTTCATAGAATTCGTTTCTGCCTGGGTTTCCATGGTGGTGCGACCACTGCGGAAACCTTGGCAGTGTGCAGCCTCGTAATATGTCCGGCAGTAACATGGTCTTCCGCCGGCCTGCAAGTGGCTACCGTCGTCCGTGGCGGCCTTACCGATGTGGCAGTGCTGGAGGTGGATTGGCTGTATCCTGTTGGAAATACCGTCATTGTCATAATTTGGTAGACTTCTCTGCCAGCCTGTTGGTGGTACGACTGCCACTGCCAACATGTCGATCATGAGACCGCCAACTCGTAATGAAGCCCTAAGTGTCACTGTTTTGGTTTTTATTTTTGGTGTAGGAAAACTGACGCAGACATAGAAGACTCAACTGGGGGGCACCCAGACCCAGCTACCAAGCAAAGAAATAATTTATTTGTGGTTGTCACACACCAGATACTCCCTGAAGCTATGCTCCTGTCCAGAGCCCTGCTCTTAGGTCAAGGAGGAGCATCAAAAGCATACATTCTAGTTGTCACAAAACTCCCAAATGTGTCTCAGGGACATATACCTTGTGGGGTGGTGACGGCATACCATTGTTGTATCCATAGAAATTGGGCAGGACTGTGCTAATGGGGAGAGCAATGGCTACAAGCCCACGTACATAAAGTTTGACTTGTGTGTCATGCCCAGACTGTGCAATGACAACTTGGGTATATTTTGCATGCTTGTTCTGTGTATGGTGCATGTCAGTAGGACTCCATGTTGTTTGATGCTATAGCTGGTGGGGTTCATTTTGGATTGACTCAGGTTTTGATACGGCAGAAGATAGAAGTTGTGATACAGCCTTCATAGAAAGTGGAAGTGTATTACCTGCATTTCTGAGATGATCAGTGTAACTCTAGAAGGTAAAATGCAGAGGGATGGATATAGGGAAGCTTTTAGGAATTCTCTGATTATTCAGTAGAGTATTACCAATTAGTCCTTCCTGAACATTGTCATTTGGTTGATGGTGGAGGAGTAAGGGTGAGTCAGCAGGATCACTTGTAGGAGGGAGAGAGGTTTCCAGCAGGGATTGGGCCTTTTGTTTTCCCTTGAGCGGCATATTCAAGTTAAAGATGTTATGAAAAGGAACCACCACCTACCAGTTCCTCATTTGTACACAATGGATTCACAACCCAGTCCTAAAATCATGCACAAAAAGGGGACCAAAATTTCCCATTTCATTCCGGGTCAAAGCTGGTTCAGTGACCAAGGATGTGTGTACTTTGCAGAGTAGTTGGTGAGCTGCTGTGATCCAGAGATGTTGTCACTGATAGCCAGTCTCCCAGAGGCGACAGGACATTGTCTGTATTCCGTACAGTTTCCTGAAAAAGATGTGGGTCGGGCTGAGTCCCAAAGCCAACCTTCCAGCTGATAGAGGAGAAGTGAGTGCCCTGTCCTCTAGGAGCCGCCTGGCAAAGAGGGGAAGCCCAGACACTGAGTCCAAATATAAAAGCAGCCCAGTCACAGCATATAGTCAAGGGAGTGCATCTGGAGCTGACTTGCAAAAATGTGAGGGACTCATGGCCTCCCTGCATAACCGAAGACCAAGTTCATGTGCTTGGCAATCCACCAGAGCACCTGTTCCAAAAAACACCACAGAAAAAGACAGAGGCTGTGGGATGACTCTACCTGCACCTCATCCCAAGGACATTGTTCCAGCATCACAGATCGAAGAAGGGCTCTTCCATTGTGAGTGCTTGAACCCCCATCCAAAGTGCTTTCACCAAGGTGATGCAGGCTTCACTAGCTCAACACAGAATGGCAGAGACAGAGCTGTTTGAATAAGTTCTGCTAACAGCACGTGTCCTCTCGTCCAATGTGGATAAGAGCTACATTTCCACATTTGGAAAACCTCAGATCGCATCACATTACTTAAACACTAGTGCCTGAGAGATAGTGAATTTTGAGGAGGCTAAACAGATGTTAGTGGGACTTCTAAAGATAACAGCAATCTGTACAGAAGAACAGAACAGTCAAAGATTAGAAACTGACCCACAAGTCACAAAATACAGGAAAGCTGTTCCACTTCATCAAAGTAACGCTACACCTATATTACAACTTTGTATTGAACTCCGTAGACTTCATAGTGTGTATCTAGGTAGTGCTACTTCTTCTCTTTGTGCCATTTTACTTTGTAGTGTGATTAAGGTACTTCTCATATCTTAAAAGGAAAAGCACTGGGATGGACATTCATGTATTGCACGTATTTTACTGCTTGAGTTTTGAGTATCAACCCCCTTCAGTCACAGTTGCTGAGGCTTGAAGAAGGATCTTGTGTATTTATCAGTGTACCTTGTTCAACATAGTCATCCAATAGAGTCATACACTTGGCACCTAGGCAACCATTGCCATCATTCTATTATTTCCTTTTCGAATGCAGTGAGTTTCGCACAAAGTTACTTGTTCCAGGATCCCCCATTCCTCCCCAACCATTTGACCCTTTTGCCATCTGCCCAGATGACTTTATCCATAGTAAAGTAACAAAATACCTAATAAGGTATCAATTTTCACAAACATTCATACATCTTAAATTGGAAAGCAGCATTCTATTATGGAAACAAAGATTAGAACTTAATAGTCAGTCGATGTGTAATACGTCTTTTCTTTCTTTTCCTTGTGGATTAGTTGTGTTAAATTTGTGCTCTTGATTTATTGTGTGTTTAGTAGGGTTTAGAGTAGAGATAGAATGAAGGGAATGGATTTGAAAATGGCGAATCAGTTAGTTGTTTTTGTACATCAGTCATGTGTGGCTGTTAGTTGGGTGAATTGGCAGAATAGGAGGGAGGAATTTGAGTAGGATATTTGGGAGTTCATATTAGTCAGAAATGCTTGGAATGAACCACAGAGGGGAACGATAGTACAAAGATTGAAGGGAGTATTTTTTACAATTTTGTTACAAAATTGAAATCAACGGATACATACAGCTATACAAGCCACTTGATAAAGGTACAGTGGCTGAAGTAAACTCCTCTATGTAAATACCCATTGGTACATAGAAGCAGCAATATGTACATGGTCTGATGTGCACATGTTTCTTGAGGTGAAGTATGCATATCATTTTTTTTAAATAATTATTTTCTATGATAAGCATAGTTTGTCATTTTTGAGTATACGTTTGTGGTACACCACTGAGTATTAAGTATAACTATCATGGGAAAAGAGCCAGCTCTCGACTAAACTTCTGAAGCTGAGATGGTTATCAGTGGATCATATGTTTGTGGGTAAGGAATTCCACAATTTGGCTGCTTGAACAGAGAAAGATGCTCCACCCATGTTTTTTTTCTCGTATGTAGGAATTTTGAGACAGTGAGCCATTCTAAAGCATAGGTTCCTTTGTGGTTTGTATTTGCTTATTTTCCTTCTGATGAAGAGTGGCTGTTTACCATGTATTGGTTTGTGAGTGATACAAAGTAGCTTGAAGGAGGATCTTCTGGTAACTGGTAACCAGTAAAGTGTCCTCAAGGCAGGAAAGATGTGTGTTTGTGGCTCTACATGTCGGAGAAGTCAAACAGCAACGTTCTGAATGCTCTGCAATCTTGTCATGGTTGATAAAGGTAAACCATGATATAGACCTTTAGACAAGAGAGATGGCAGCTTGAAATTTGAGAGGAAATCAAAGGTGTGGGAAGATACTTTGGCAATGTGTACATTGTGAGAAAGCTTGTTTTGGCTTCCTTATCAACTTGTGTATTCATTGACAGCTTGACGCCCATGGTAATTCTGAGGTTTCTTACCTCCTTAGAAATTTTTGGTGGTAGTTCTTGATCATCGGGCAAGGTGCAGAGAAGATCATAGGTTTTCCAGCCATCACAGGAGAGCGTTTTGGTTTTGGAGGCATTCAATTTGAGCTGGTCAACTGCCCAGAGGCAACTGTTGTGTTCCAATGGCCTTTGGGCTTTTCAATTTCAGTAATATCTGAATGTCATCTGCGTAGTTATAGCAGCTGAAGTCAAAACCATTGATGAGATGTGCTAATGATTTCGAGAAGATCTTGAAAAGCATGGGTGAGTTATTTGAGCCATGAGAGACTCCTGCTTTAATGCTGCATGGTTTAGAAGGGAATGGAGGAGTATGTATAATATTTGTTTTATTGTGTAGGTGAGATATGATCCAAGTGAGAGATGTGCCCTCCATTCTGGCTTAATCAAGTCTTTGGATCAGAGTGTCATTAACCAACTGTGTCAAACCCTGAACAAGCCTACTGGTTTTTCAAGGCCATCCCAGAATGATACTGGCCCATTCAGTGCCTTTTTCTGGATGAAATCCAGTTTGGAAGTCCGAAGTATGGAATTCAATGAATCTTCATTTTCTGGGCGAAGGCTGCTCTTTCTATAGCTCTACCCAGGAATGGTCCATGTGCTATGGGTATGTAGGTGTTAAAGTCTTGATTGTTTAGGATAGAGTTCTTGGAAAACTCCTGTCATTAAGGAGTCGTTGATGAGTGCTCTGACTTGAACCATTGACTACACCCACTACTCAGCTCAAGTCTCCCCATGAGTACATTTTTTATGGGTATCAGTTGCTTTCTGGCAGACCATATTTGACCACCTGATAGTAGTTTGCCAATCAGATTATGACTAAAGGGATTATTATTTCCATTCTACAAAGAATGGAATCTTCAACCTCAATGGTTAAATGTGTACCTACTATGTGGAAACTATGCTTTTATCACCCAATTGTACTGCTTTTAAAATAGTAGGATAACCACACAATGTCTGTTCTTCTACCAATATACCCATTTCCATGAACATTTCTCCAACTTCTGATGTAGGTGTCTGATATATTTATAATGATTGCCTCATTTTGGGAGCCACATCAATGTTAAAAATCTTACAGTAGTAAAATCACATGACTTCATTGTATTAGTTCCTATCATGGTTTTCATTATACTTAGCAGAGTTCCTTGATTTAATGTGTGAAACGGGCACTGAGAAACTGAGAGGAAGGTAAACACCAAGTTCCTATTAAATATATTAGCAGTCTCTTGTGTCTATCGCTGATAAATCTGGAAATCAATTATTCAAAACATTCAGCAAGTTAACTGTTTTCACAATTGCCAGAACAATGGGACACTGCATTAGACATTCCATAGGATTTATCCTTACATGACATCAATAAAGGAACCGCATCAGGACATGAGTTTCTCTTCAATAGTCCTCAGTTTTTAGCACTACTAATACCAATTATTATTCTATTGACAGTTTTGAGTAAGCCGACAGCTAGAACTGATAAATCATTCAGATGAGTCGCTTTTCTGTCCACTGTCATAATTACAGTGTGGTATCTAGGATACCAGCTGCATGCTCACGAAGGTTAAGGATTTGAGAATGTAAACAGAGATAAAAGGCAGATGGAAATATCTCCATGAGCTGCAGATGTGCATCCCTGTTCCCCAAATAAACCTTTAACTTATGAATCCTGTGTCAGGATACCTCACTACAATTTGGTGACAAGTTGGCCGAACGTTTCTTCACTTGGGGAACAGGAGAATCTGGAATCTGATCTACTGAAATAAGCAAGTAACTTTCAGGAATGCAAACTACCTTTAATTTTTTCTGGGAAGTCTTCTGTGCAAATTCTTGTGAATCAGATGCATTGTCCTGTTTATGCGGATGTGGTGCGGGTGATTTAGGCAGGAGCAAGAGTGGATTTTTGAGACTGTGAGCACAAGATGGGGAGCGCGAGCTCTGGAGGACGCCCTCGAGCATAGAACCAATGCGCGCTAGTGCGAGTTATTGCCCCATCTGCTCAGAAGCTGAGCACACTCCAATGTCGACATACCACTGCGGCATGACCGGGATGTACGCTTCGATGTGCCGCCATATTTTGTGTGCACTATTTTACAATTTCACATAAGTGTACTATGTACTATGTATATCTGTGATGCCCACACATTGTTGAGTTTTCAAGATGCGCATTGGTGATGCAAACACCATTTGCGCTTGCTGCAGTCTTCAAATTCCTGCACACCTCAGAGGCATGTCTGTAATGTGCAGTTATGGGTGTCTGTGATGCGCACACATTATTGAGATTTCAAGAAATTGATTAAAATAAGTGTGTCAGTGATACACACACCTCAATGACATTGTACTACACACTTAGTATGACTGTGATGCACATAGGCAATGCACACACAGTTTGAATGATCAAAAGATACACGCTTGCCGAAATCTTCAAACTCCAGTGATGCACATGCCTTTATATATACAAGTAATTCTAACTTGATGTACTACTGAAAGCATCATCAAATCAAAGGTAATTTATTACCAGTGCATGCACTAAAATTAGAAATTTCTCATATAATATTCTCCCATTAGAACTATTAATATATTAGAACTTTTCAAAAAAATTAAGATGTAGTTCAGCAAGATTGCACAACTCATTGTTAGCAGTAAATGAGGAGAATATTTGTGTTTCAAAATGTGCACGCTGAACAATGCGTTGATGACTCCGGTACTGTTTCTTCCCAGGGCAAGAGAACCTATGATGAAGTGGTCAGATTGGAAAGACTACTACCTTAATTACATCTCGACAATTAAAGAGGAAAATTAAGAAGAATTTTCAGCTAAAAGGAAGAAAAGAATATTACTACATGACCTAGGCTCAGAAGGACAAAGAATTTACAATCTTACAGAGAAGAAAACAAGACCAGATGGGGGAACTGATATATTTAAAGAAGCTATTGAGGACTTAGATACTTAATATAGGCCCACAGTTTGCGTAGCTACAGATAGATTCAATTGTTTTCAACGGAAACAACTTAAAACTGAATTGATAGAGGATTATGTTGCTGAATTGAAAACATTGGCACTCACATGCAAATGTGATAATCTACATAATGATTTAATAAGAGACTAAATAGTTATGCATTGTAATAATAGCAGTATTCAAGAAAAGTTATGGGTGTGTGGAGAAGCACTTTGAATGAAATAGTTGCAATAATAAAGAAAGGAGAATTATCAAAATGATGTGCCAAGAGGAGTAACAGTAAAAATGGAAAGGAGGAAGTAAAGAAGCTTGATGGTAGGGGGAATGAATATGATGACAAACGCCCTGTGTGCTTCAGATGTGGGAATAAGGGCCATATAGCAAGGGATGAGAAGGGATCAGAACTAACTCTTCATTCTGTGGCCTTATAGGTCACTTTGTTAAAGTATCTAGAAAGAAAAAAAGCAAAGGGGTCTCTGTCAAATGTCTAATGGAGGACGAAGACGAAGACCTTGAGAAAAACTGTGAATTGCAAAGCGATGATAGTGTCTTAAGTATAAATGATGCAGTACTAGGTGTGTGTTGTACCATGAGGAAGAAACCAGTTCATAACGCGACCATTGAGAGGGTCGAATTACAAATTGTGGCAGATTCGGGCTCACCCTACACTATTATTCAACGCTCAGTGTGGGAAGAAAAATTTACTGAGATACTAGGTATAAAATTGAAACCTATGGACGTGCACCCTGTTACATTCACTGGTGAAGAAATCCCTATGGTAGAGCATAGAGAAGTCACAATTGGGTTCAAAGACAGGGAGACACAAAGGAAGTTATGATGGAACTGAGAGAGGTCCCTCACAATTATGATTGGTCGTCCAAGATAATCTGGGAATTACACTCAATCCTAACAGTAAGGACGAGGTAATGATGTTGGGTGAACCAATAATCACTCTGGAGGAAGAACTAAAGAGGCATTTCCGTACTGTGTTTTTTAGGGAAAGTGGAAAATTTAGAAGGATTTTGCCATATAATAGTACTCAAACAAGGGGTGAAGCCCATTAATCATAAGGCAAGGAACATACCTTTAAGCATCAGAGATAGTCTCATTGAACATCCGAAGATTTGGAAAGCAATGGCATAATTGAACCAATAGAAAGTGGAGAGTGGTTGGCTCCAGTGGTAGTAGCTCGCAAGTCTAACGGCAATGTAAGGTTATGTGATGACATTAGAGATTTGAACAGGAATATTGTGGTGGATGGTTTTCCTCTTCCTAGAATTGACAAACTTCTTTTGTAGTCTAAAGTTTGTAAATGGTTTTCTACCATCGATTTAACCTCATATTATCACCAAATCATGTTACATCCCTCTAGTAGGGAATTGACGTCGTTCATCACTCCCTTTGGTTGCTGCAGGTTTGTGCAAATGCAATTTGGCTTAGCGTCAGCTGCAACAGTCTTCCAGAGACTCATACACAGGCTATTCAAAAGCACCAAGGGGGTAACGTATTTTCAGGACGACATGTTGGTGATGGGTCAGGATAAAAAAGAGCATGATTTAAGATTGGATATTGTACTAAAAAGATTGGCTGATTAGGGGCTTACTGCAGAAATGGGCAAATGCAAATTTGCAAAAAAAGGTCTGTATCTTATTTGAGACATGAGGTAGGTGAAGACTATGTAGCACCTAAGAAGAACCTAATAGAAGCCATCTGCAATGCCCCATCTCCTATTTCCAAGGATGATATTAAATCATTCCTTTGCCTAACGGAGTTTTATTATAAGTTTGTGAAAGATTTCAGCATGAAAACTTACATTTTACGCCAACTGTTGAAAGCCAAACGTGTTCAAGTGGGATTCTGAACTGCAAAAAGATTTTGAGAATATCAAAAGTGACATATGAACAGCTAATCATTTGCAGGGGTTTGAAATGGGAGCACATAACATAGTAACCACCAATGCTAGTGGCAAAGGATTAAGGGCAGCCTTAATGCAAATTTTTCAAACTGGGAAGGAACAAACAATTGCGTATGCTTCTAGGTCCTTATCCCCTACAGAAGAGACATTTCTGGTAATTGAGAGAGAGATGCTTGCAGCATTGTTGGCCTTAGAGAAGTTCAGGCAATACTTATGGGAACCAGATTTGTGATACGCACGGATCACAAGCCTCTAATTAAGGTGGTTACATCTAGTGGAGTGGTGAAAGCTACGCCATGCATAGCAAGAATGACACTTAAGTTGCTAGATTTTGTTTATGATGTAGAGTACTTACCAGGAAGTAGGAACAAGGTGGATTATTTGAGTCACTCTCCTTTAAAATTAAATGAGCAAATTAAGAACACTTGGGATGAGCATAGTGTGGCAATGGTTAGCGAAGGGGACGGAAGATTGAGAGACAAACTACATGGAGGATGAGGATTTGCTCACCATCAGGTCATATTCTATTAAAGGGTGGGTGGAGAAGAGTTAGTTACAAGAAGAATGTAAAGTTGTTGGAGATCAGAGAGCAATTATCTCTTAGTGATATGGGTCATATTCTTAGAGGTAAGAGAGTATTACCATCCAAGGGGCTGAGAGGGAAAATTATGCAAATCAGTCACAAAGGATACTTGGGTATTTTGAAACGAAAAAAAAGGTGAAATCATCATATTGGTGGCCTGGTATTGATAAAGAAGCAGACAACTTTGCAAGAGATTGTGAAATCTGTGCAAGTTCAGATAAAGCACAATCCATGTTTCCTCCCCTATTAGGAGATAGGAGATGTCAGGATAATCCTTGGGAGGACCTTACTGCAGATATCTTGGGACCCATTCTTGACTCATTGGGTGCCCATTCTTATTCTACTGATAGTTTTGGGTAAGCCAATAGGTAGAACTGATAAATCATTCAGATGAGTAAATTTTCTGTCGAATGTCATCATTACAGCATCTCCATCCCTCAAAAGAATGTCCCCTTTAAAGGAGGAGTGAGTAGTCTGGGATCCTTTCCCCACTTTCAACTTTTTCTTTGTAGTTACATCAGTGCTAACTGACTGCCTATCAACATTGAGCTTATATACCAGTCAAACACGTATAAATCCAACCCCTACGGCAGTGGTTCCCAAACTGTGCGCCGCGGCTCCTTGGTGCGCCGTCAAAATTAGCCAGGGGCGCCGCACACAGTCTGGAAACCACTCGGAGGTGCTTTTAATCAGTAGCTTTTCACCGTGGTTTTGGAAACAAAACCCCCTGCATTAATTATTGTGACCAGCGGAGGGCGCCAGAGTACCATTAATAATATCCCTATGACAAAAGAAAAGAAACCATTTAAAATAAATGGTTTTCAGGAACCTGAACGAGAGAATTAAGAAGTCAAACTGTAAATAGTGTAGGTACAGGTACAGGCTGGGATTACGTTCCCCCACCCGCCAAAAAAAAGTAACATAATGGGGAGCCGTGGCCAACACGGCCAATAGGTCAAAGGAGCCGGGGATCGAAAAAGTTTGGGAACCACTGCCCTACGGTTAATTTATTTAAGCCTACCATTAACATGCCTATTCTTAAGACTATTGGCTATTTATGGACCTGTTTGCTCACAAAAAGGTCAGTCCAGTGTTTTTCAACATTCAGTCAGCCCATTTTTTTCATCATACCCATATACAGTGTTAAATTTGCACAAGTTAGTATTAAACGTCCTTCTAGTGTATGTGTAGTTGTAGTTACGTCAGTGTGCAGGGTTTGATTACCTATGTTCGCCTCATTATCTACTGTATTAACAAATACAGTACAAATCCTTCACCTCACTGAATATTAGACCTTTAATTACTTTGTTACTTTGTAGACGTGGGCTTATCAACCAATGACCTCTGACAGTGTCTGAATAAATCCTTTGTGAACCATCAAATCCTTCACAGGATTGAAGACCGCTACGTGGTTGTAAGTGAAATGCAAAGAAGATTAATCTGATGTGAAGAAAACTGTTGTCTAGTATTGGTATACATCATTTTATAATCTTTATGTAGCATCCTCCCCAGTCTGGGTACCCGGCAATGACTGCACAACAAACAGAGCTATAGATCATACATTTGTATTCCTATGCGTGTATCTGGGAGCTTCAACATTCTAAACCAAGCTTTCAATACATTATATTCTAGCAATTAGGAAACACTGATACTGAGTAGGTTAGGAGCCAGAAAGGTTCTGTACTAAGGCATGTAAGACACAACATCTCTCCCTCTGTTAAATGAAGAATTACACATTTTTAAAAGATCAATAGACATACACACACACACACACACACACACACATATATATATAGAAACATGTACAACTATCTCTCTTCAATCAATATGCATGGCGATCATGCAAGCCGATCTGGTTACTGGAAGCTGTCATCTTCAGTGTCAGGGATTGTTATAGTTGGTAAGGAGTCAGTAGCATTCACTGAATATTCAAAGTCAGTCTTTTTTTCACCACGTCGAGTTGAAGACAGATGAAAAACAAACATAAAATGAGAAGAATCTCTGTTAACAGGCTTCCCAGGGTGCTGGAGAGACACCATGTGTCCCTTGGTAGACACTACTTGGAAAGGTTCAGCATCACAGGGCGCATCAGATTTTCTTTAGCACATCTGTTGGGCGATCACCAATTTTCCTTTTGTAAACGAGATGTCCTGTGCATGTCGCCTCTTGTCTGCATAAGCTTTCATTTTCTGCTTGTTAACCAAGTCCCTTATATGAATCATGCTTTCGCTTTTGTCTCTTTTGGTGGTCCATTAAGGTAACTTTGTTGTCATTGCTCTCCCAAACATCAAAGTTGCAGAACTTTCACCTGTGGTTGAGTGGGGTGTTGAACGATAAGCTTGTACCATTGTTCAATGCTGTTTTTAAATTGAGCTTCTCAAGTGTTGCATGCTGTACTTCTTTCTTTAGTGTGCTCAAAAAGAGCTCAACAAGTTTGTTGACCTGCGGCCATAAAGGTTTACTCTTTTGATGCTTGATATTCAGATGCTCCAAGAACTCTTTGCATTCTTTACTATTAAAGGGCGGGCCATTATCAGACTTCACAATGGCTGTGATGCCCCATGTCCCGAATATGCCATTGAGTTTTTTAATAACTTGTTTGTGAGTCATGAATGAGAGAATTTCAATCAAAGGAAAAAGTGAATATTCATCTACAACCACCATTAGATGATATTAATTATTCAGTGGACCAAAGAAATCAATGTCTATTCTCTACCATGCATGTCTATGGAGTTCTGACATGTTCAGAGTATGGCAAGTAAGCCACTTCAATCACTTTCTGTCACAGACTCTCCGGAATCAGGTTTCTTGACCCTCACAGTATAACTCCTTTCTGAGTTATAGACAATTCATGTTTGACATTTTTGTATTTTTGATATTCATCATTATTATTGAGAGGTCGAATGAGTTTGTTCCACAACTGATGTGTAATTATGTCTTTTAAGCTGAGCAGTTCACTAACATGGCTTGTGGCAGTGACAATCTGGACTAACGATATAGCAGCTGGTGTGTTTGACTTGACAATGAAATTAATATAGGCCTCTGCCGTTTTTGAGGGAGTACCGTGACCCTGGATAGGCACTTTTGAAAACTAGTAAGCAGGATTCAGAGCCTTTACTGGATGATTAAAAATTGTAGAATTGCTCTCTTGGCCTTTGGATTGCCGAAGATGGGCATCAAAGCTTGATGATCAGTTACCAGCATAAAATGCTTTACGTACAGGAATAGATGGAAATGTTCACAAGCCCATACTAAAGCCAAACTTTGTTTCTCAGGTTGTGAGTAAGCATGTTCTATTTGGGACAGACTTCTACAAGCATAGGCCACAATACGTCATCGAGTATTTGAGTGTCCACTATGTTGTGCAAGGAAAGCACCTAAACTGACCAGGCTAGCGTCAACTATAATCTCTGTATGAAGCTTTGGATAGAAGTATGCCATTTAAGTAGCATTTTCAATGACATGCTTTGATTTGATTGAAAAGAAACACTTTTCTTTCTCAACACTAGCAGTAGCAAAGTCTTGTATGTGTCTTGAACAGTAACTGGCCATGCCAAGAAAACAGCATACTATTAAAACATCTTGTGGGGGAT
This sequence comes from Pleurodeles waltl, assembly GCF_031143425.1. NCBI lineage: Eukaryota > Metazoa > Chordata > Amphibia > Caudata > Salamandridae > Pleurodeles > Pleurodeles waltl. The sequence continues at coordinate 200,590,463 of NC_090447.1, forward strand.
CAGCATTTGAGATAGCTGGTACTTTTGCAAGATCACGCACCTATACCCCATCAGAAAAGATATGGCCAAACAATTTCAGTTTTGTTTTGCTGAAATCAGACTTGTCTGCTTTCAAAGTCTAACCTGCATCATTGAGTAATTGACATACTTGTGTGAGAGCTTCATTGTGCTCCTTCTCTATTTTTCCGAAAATGAATATGTCATCGCTATAGTTGCATGCACTCACAACAGGCTGTATGATACACCAAATGAAGTCTTGGAAAAATTCTGTAGCCAATGTCACATCAAAACTAAGGCCCTCATTAAAACCCTGGCGGTCGGTGATAAAGCGGCAGTAATACCGCCAACAGGCCAGCGGTAAGAAAAATGGAATTATGACCACGGCGGAAACTGCCAACAAATACAGCCACTTTAACACTCCGACCTCCACGGTGGTAGCAACAAACACGGGGACCAGTATCGCTCGTATGTGAACCAACACTCGTGGTTCTACACTAATTCATAGTGGATTTCTGAGCCTGATGCCTCCCTGATGGGGCCCACCAGGAATATTTGGAGGGTTTCTGACCTCCCCAGTAGGGGACTTGAATTAATCTTTTCACAAACTTTTTTTCATAAGGATTAGGTACGTACTAAGGTTCTGAAGAATCGCATGAGATCTTTTTTCACTCAATATAGCGAGAAACATGTTGACCCTTTTATTGAGTAACACAGTGACTGTGTGCTCTCCTCCTGTACCATCTTTACTACGGGTCCTAGTAAACTGTTTATGTTTTTGTTTAGGGAGTGTAGACATTAATTTACCATATCCCTATGCAGTGTTTTTAATCATGTCAGGGGAATAAATATCAGAATAAAAGGTTTATTTTTACCTCTAGTCATTTTTTACTTTTTCTATATCAATCCTTTTTTCAAGACTTGACCGGTTTCACATAATTTGTCAAATGATCTCCGGCAAAGAGCCCCCCCGTGGGGCCGGTCAGGCATTGCAGTGCCGGCCTGACGAGGAGCATGGCCCTATGATGAAGCATGTCACCGAAAGGTGAGTGAGGGCTCTTGCTTCAAGCGTATTGCTTTCCCTTTTTTTGGAAACCTTTGGTTTAGAAAACCAAACCCCACACAAACCCCCCCCCCCCCCTCCACCCTCTTTGTAGTGTTTTGGAACTGTGTGTATACATTGTTTGGATCTACTATTGGGAGACATACACACAGGACCAGGAGTTACTTTTCTCCAAATCTCCCACATTGCCCCTCCTTTGCTGTAGTTTGATAGCACCTAAACTGACCAGGCTAGCGTCAACTATAACCTCTGTATGAAGCTTTGGATAGAAGTATGCCATTTAAGTAGCATTTTCAATGACATGCTTTGATTTGATTGAAAAGAAACACTTTTCTTTCTCAACACTAGCAGTAGCAAAGTCTTGTATGTGTCTTGAACAGTAACTGGCCATGCCAAGAAAACAGCATACTATTAAAACATCTTGTGGGGGATCAGCATTTGAGATAGCTGGTACTTTTGCAAGATCACGCACCTATACCCCATCAGAAAAGATATGGCCAAAAAATTTCAGTTTTGTCTTGCTGAAATCAGACTTGTCTGCATTCAAAGTCAAACCTGCATTATTGAGTAATTGACATACTTGTGTGAGAGCTTCATTGTGCTCCTTCTCTATTTTTCCGAAAATGAATATGTCATCGCTATAGTTGCATGCACTCACAACAGGCTGTATGATACACCAAATGAAGTCTTGGAAAAATTCTGTAGCCAATGTTACATCAAAACTAAGGCCCTCATTAAAACCCTGGCGGTCAGTGATAAAGCGGCAGTAATACCGCCAACAGGCCGGCGGTAAGAAAAATGGAATTATGACCACGGCGGAAACTGCCAACAAATACAGCCACTTTACCACTCGGACCTCCACAGTGGTAGCAACAAACACTGTGGCGGTAAACGCCAACAGCCAGGCGGAAGACAATCTACTGCCCACTGTATTGTGACACACCAATCCACCACCTTTTCTGGGGCGGTACCAACGCCATCAAAAGCACGGCGTAAACAGTACACAGAAGGGAAATGACTCACCTCTCGACACTCAAGGAATAACCACGACACCATATTTCCAATGCTGGTCTCCCTCCTCCTACACCAGGCACACGAACGGGGGCAAAGACGACCACGGTGAGTATGCACCTAGCACACAAGGGAGGGGGGAAGAAAAAAGAGAGTGACACACACAAGCAACATGCAACACCCCCACCCCCACCTTCACCCCCAACACCATACACACAAACAGATGCAACAACATCACATATACACCCCGTAACCCTCAGGAATAATGCAAGGACAAAAGGAATTGAATAAAGTGAGTGTTATATTACAAATTTAGATAAATCCGTCCTTAAAGCACTAAACAGTATGTACAATATATACAAATGGAGGGACAATGCCCACTCCAAAATGTCCGTGGCCCACAGGGCCATAACACATAGGCCAAGGCCACACTTGACTCCTGCCTCCATACGGAGGGAACACTGCAGGGGCATCAGGTCGAAAACACACAGGCACCTCAGGGGGACGGGGAATGGGGGGGTACGTCAGCCGGAAGATGGTACAATGCCACTGCTCCTGGATGGGGCTACATGCCCTCTGCGATGTCCTGGGGAGTGCAAAGCCACAGTCTCTCTAATGGGTGGTTTGCCCACTGCTTGGTCCTGGGGAGTGCAAGGCCGCAGTCTCTCAAGTGGGTGATTTGCCCACTGCTTGGTCCTGGGTAGAGCAAGGCCACAGTCTCTCAAGTGGGTGGTTTGCCCACTGCTTGGTCCTGGGGAGTGCAAAGCTACAGTCTTTCTAGTGGGTGGCTTGCCCACTGCTTGGTCCTGGGGAGTGCAAGGCCACAGTCTCTCAAGTGGGTGATTTGCCCACTGCTTGGTCCTGGGGAGTGCAAAGCCACAGTCTCTCTAGTGGATGGCTTCTCCACTGGTTCTGAAGAGGGCCTTGTGCCAGTGTTCTTCATCCTGACAAGAAGGGGGTGAGTGGATGCCTTCTTCCACTGGTTATGGAGGGGGCCTTGTGCCCAGTGTGCTTCACCCTTGCTAGGAGGGGATGAGTGGATGCCTTTTTCCACTGCCTCTGGAGGGGGCCTTGTGCCCAGAGTGCTTCATCCTGGCAAGGAGGGGGTGAGTGGATGCCTTCTTCCACTGGTTCTGGAGGGGGCCTTGTGCCCTGTGAAGCTGATCCTGGATGGTGCAAGGTCACAGTCTCTCATCTGGGTGTCACACCTACAGGTGTTGCAGGGGCCAGGAGACACTACAGCCCATGTAGTCACGACTGCACACTGCTCGCCGGCGGTGACAGCTGCTCAGTTGATGGCAGTTGAGGAGCTGGTGGCAGTGTTGTCAGTGGTTGGGGGAGGCTCCAGCCCTTCCCCTGCAGCCTCAGATGGCTGCCCACTGGGGCTGCTGCTGCTGGCAGTGGTGCTGCTGGCAATGCAGGTGGCGGTGCTGGTGGCGGTGCAGGTGGCAGTGCTGTCAGTGGCGGGGGGAGGTTCGAGCCCTTCCCCTGCTGCCTTGGATGTCTGCTCTCTGGGGCTACTGCTGCTGTCAGTGGTGCTGCTGGTGGTGCAGGTGGTGGTGCTGGCGGTGGTGGGGGGAGGCTCCAGCCCTTCCCCTGCAGCCTCAGATGGCTGAAGCGCCATGGCTGGTGTTGTTTTCCCAGATGCTGCTACAGCCTCAGGCAACAGATCCATGCTGCCTGCGGCGTCTGTTCCTTTTACATTGGCCTTGGCAGCTGTTGTCCCCTCCTTCCCCTTGCTGGTTGGTGGTGCCTCCTTCCCCTTGCTGGCTGGTGGTGCCTCCTTCCCCTTGCTTGCTGGTGTTGCCTCCTTCCCCTTGCTAGATGGTGGTGCCTCCTTCCCCTTGCTGGCTGGTGGTGCCTCCTTCCCCTTGCTGGCTTGTGTCCCCTTCCTGCTCTTCCTAGGTGGTGGCCCCTTTTTGCCCTTGCAGGTGGTGCAGGCACACTGGCTGTGCTGACGGGTGTCTCCTTGGAGCCTCTCACACCTGCAGTAGCTGTTAAAACTACAGTGGCAGTCGACTGGTTGGCTGAGGTACTGGGGCTGGGTTCTGCCCGCCCTGGCCCCAAGTGAAGGACGGGGAGGAGGGCTAGGGAATAGGTCAAGGGTGGAGAGAAAAAGCCTTTAGGGACACTGGGGCTGGAAGAGGGTGAAGGTTTGGGAGTGGAGGAAGAGGGTGTGGTTGTAGGAGTTGTCTGCTGTGTTTGTGTGCAGGTGCATGGGCTGGATGCTGTTGTGAGGTGGATGGCTGTTCGGTGTCTGAGTGCTTGCGTTTGTGTAGTTTGGGAGGAGGGGGCACAGACACAGTGGGAGAGGACACAGGGGACGTGTGCATGGATGTGGGGGTGGTGACTGCCAGTGAGGGGTGTGTTGTGATAGGTGTGCTGGTGATGTAGGTAGTGGATGAGGATGTAGTGCATGCAGGTGTGAGTGGAGATGTAACTGGGAGGGAGGTGGACGATGAGGAGGAGGGGGACACAGTGGAGGCAGTGGATGTTGGTGTGTCTGCATCTGGAAGGTGCTTTTGTGAGTGCCTATGGGATGAAGTGTGCTGCTTGTGTTTGCCTGAGACACTTTTGCGTGTTGATTTGGGTGCATGCGGTCTGAAGCTGTGCTTGGGATAGGCTGGGGATGAGAGGAATGGGACTGGGTAGAGGAAGTTGGAGGGGGAGGCTAGAGACAGGGACAATGGCTGCCATCAGTGAGTTGGCTAGAGCATGGAATGCTCTTTGTTGGGCCACCACGCCAGAGTGAATGCCCTCCAGGTATGCATTTGTTTGTTGCAAATGCCCTGCTAGACCCTGGATGGCATTCAGTATGGTTGACTGCCCAACAGAGAGGGATCTCAGGAGGTCAATAGCCTCCTCTCTGAGGGCAGCAGGGCTGACTGGGGCAGGGCCTGTGGTGCCTGGGGCGAAGGATATGCCCACCCTTCTGGGTGAGCGGGCACGGGAAACTCGCTCGGAGGACGGTGCTGATATGGGGTGGCAGCTGTATCTGTAGTTGGGGTGGGCACAGAGATGTCCGCCACCACCAGGGAGCTTTTATCGGAGGAGGTGTCGCTTTCAGAACTGTCCCCTCCTTTCTCCGTTGTGGTGCTCCCCTCGCCCTCCGTCCCACTGGTGCCCTCACTGTTGGTGGATTCGGCCTCCAGGACCATGTGGGATGCAGCTCCATCCATCACCGGTGCCTCTGCTCCTCTGCCAGATAATGCTAATGCACACAAGGACATAGTGAGAAAACTAAAAGGGGGGGATAGACAGAGGATACACTTGGTCAATGCCAGCAACAACACTACCATTGGCATAAAAAAACTCACAGGGAACAGCCCTATGCACTAGGCCATGCACTACCAGTTACAATGGTAGTCACCAGGCCATGGGGTACAATGCCTAATGCCATTAGCTGCACACCTGAAACCCACAGGACCCTACCCAGTAGTAGATGATCACTAGCATCATTGGGGTTGGAGTGCATCTGAGCTTGCCCATCATGGAACCTATCCTGCCATGTTCGCCTTGGCCTAGGGGCACCCACGGACCCACATCCCCCACCCAGGTAACACCTTAACGCTGCAAATTCATGATTCTGAATCTGTACTCACCCCCTTGTGGCTGCTATGATTCCTTCAAGCGCCCATCCAACTCCGGGTGGACACTGCCAGGATGCAGAACATCAAGTGGGTCAGGGTACGACGGGCACCCCTTTCTTGTTGGGAGGCCAGCCACAGCTGGGCCTCTGCCGTCTTCCTTGGCCAGCGGCGCAGGTCCTCCCACCATTTGCGACAGTGGGTGCTCCGCCTGTCAAAGACACCCAGGGTCCGCACCTCCTTGGCGATGGCACACCAAATACCCTTTTTCTAATGGGCGCTGACCTGCAGAAAGAGATACATGGAAAAAGGTATTAGTCATACCGTCTGGCCTGTTACACTCATGGCCCACCATATCCCTCCCATCCCCTTATGCACAGACATTGCCCACCAAACATGCAGCACTCTGCTCATGACCCCTCAGCCCCCCATCTACACGAGGCTTACACACACAGCACTCCATACATTCATGCCCCACGCATCGTGCTCACAGTGTACTCACATGTTTGTCTGGTGGACCATAAAGTAAAGGGTACTGGAGTAGGACCCCATCCACTAGTCTCTCCAACTTCTCGGAAGTGAAGGCAGGGGCCCTTTCCCTAGACACTCTAGCCATGGTCGCTTCCAGACACAGGTCACAGCAGCACTTACAGTGTAGGTCCTCTCCTGTTGAAGGTCAGGTAGCAAGTGAGTGAACAGATAGAAAATGGCAGTCACATCCGCTGCTGTGCGTACCGTCACTGCCGGCGTTCATCACCATTGGCTCCTCGAACACTTAGGCCCCAATGATAACCAATGATGTGTTGCACGGCGGTCATCGACCGCCTGCCGCAACAGCGCACAACGTCAGCGGAATTACCTCATTTCCACTTGTCCCTCCTCACAGGTCAGGCGGCCACCATTTCAGGGGGCACAGGCCATGGCACCTAACTGTGTCACAGCAGTCATAGGCACATCAACGGACTTACACGTTCACATTAAGTTTCTGTAATAAATGCAAGGCATGTTAATCTGAGTATATGTTTGAATTTGACCATCTGCTCACCATTTTTCACCCAGAGTTCAAGCGCTGAGGATGAACAGGAGATGAAGACATGTACCGTGTGCAGACCCCTGGTGGACCTGTCGAAAAAAGAGGACAGGCACATTATCCTAACCTACAGACTTGATAGGACCACAATCCAAGAGCTGTGTGCGCAATCGGAGCCAGACCTGATTTCAGCTATCCGCCACCCCACAGGTATCCCCTCTGATGCAGGTCCTGTCAGTGCTCCTTTTCTTGGCAAGTGGTTCCTTCCAAGCGACAGTAGCCATGGCATCAGGGATGTCACAGCCTATGTTCTCAAATGTGCTGACCAGAGTGTTGTCTGCCCTGATGAAACACATGCGCAGCTACATCATATTCCCCCAGGTGGAGGATTTGGCCACAGTGAAGGCTGACTTCTATGCAATGGGACATATCCCCCACATCATTGGTGCTATTGATGGTACACATATTGCCTTTGTCCCACCCCGGAGAAATATACAGGTGTTCAGAAATTGAAAGAGCTTTCACTCTCTGAATGTGCAGATAGTGTGCCTGGTGGACCAGTACATCTCTCATGTCAATGCAAAGTATCCTGGCTCTGTGCATGATGCCTTTATCTTGAGGAATGGCAGCATCCCATATGTGATGGCTAAACTCCAGAGGCACATGGTGTGGCTAATAGGTGAGCCCATGATACCCACCTAGGGTATGTTGGTATATGGGTTTGGCCTTAAGAGTGATTGTGTGGCTTGCAGGTATCCCTCGATATTTACAGGTGACTCTGGTTACCCCAACCTACTGACCCCAGTGAGGAACACCAGGACAAGGGTAGAGGAACGTTACAATGAGGCACATGGGCGAACAAGAAGGATCGTTGAGTGCACATTTGGCCTCCTGAAGGCCAGATTCCGGTGCCTCCATCTGACAGGGGGATCCCTGTGCTACTCACCTAAGAAGGTGTGCCAGATCATCGTTGCATGTTGCACAACCTGGCCTTGAGACACCAGGTGCCGTTTCTGCAGGAGGGTGAGGCTTGAGATGGTCGCGTTGCAGCGGTGGAGCCTGTGGACAGTGACGAAGGGAAGGCAGAGGATGTGGACAACAGAACTATTATAATTCAACAGTACTTCCAGTGACACACAGGTAATACACTGTAACTTCACCTTCCATTGCAGTTTTGTGTTGGACATTGTACATGGCCGACTGATTTTCCAAAATCTATGGCCACTTACTGTACCCTTTAGCATCTCTAGTTTCAGATATCGGTGCCCCACTCTGGCTCCTGGTGTGTTTACTGCTGCCCACTACAGGTCATACCTTTGTATATGTAACTGTACTTTTGAATTGCAATGTTTACAGCTTGTTAAACTAATACAGTTTTCAATCAATTGACAGACTCCATACTTGTATTAGTTCCAAGGGTGTTTATTTTGTGATAATAAGTGTAGGGGGTATTGCAATGGGCTGGGTTGATGATGAAGGAATGTCAAGGATAGAGTCCAGTCTATTGGTATCACTGATGCATTGTCCAAGGGGGCATAGGGAGTAGGGCAATGGCAGTTCAAGGTGGAGAGGGTGACATTCATTGGAGTCTTCTTTCATGGCGGGTTCTTGGCAATGTTTTCTGGCTTCTGCCTGGATCGCAGGGACCTTTTGCGTGGTGGTTCTCCTTCTGCAGGGGGAGGGGTGCTGGTGGCCTGTTGTTCCTGTGGCGGGGCCTCCTGCCCAATAGCGTCGGCGGAGGTGGAGGGCTGTTCATTGGTGTGGCCAGTGTCAGGGGCCCGTTGGTGTGCCACTGCCTCCCTGATGGTGTTGGCCATGTCTGCCACACCCCTGCAATGGTGACCAGGGTGGTGTGGATGTCCCTCAGGTCCTCCCTGATCCCCAGGTACTGTCCTTTCTGCAGCCGCTGGGTCTCCTGCAACTTGGCCAGCATCTGGCCCATGGTCTCCTGGAAATGGTAGTGTGCTCCCAGGATGTTGGTGAGTGCCTCGTGGAGAGTTGGTTCCCTTGGCCTGTCCTCCCCCTGTCGCACAGCAGTCCTCCCAGCTTCCCTGTTGTCCTGTGCCTCTGTCCCCTGAACCGTGTGCCCACTGCCACAGACCCCAGGTCCCTGATCGTCCTGTGTTTGTGGGGTTGCCTGGGGTCCCTGTAGTGGTGGACACACTACTGATTGGTGTGTCCTGGGGACAGAGGTATAGACCCGCTGGGTGGGTGCTGTGGTGGTGTTTCCTGAGGGGGGAGGCTCTGTGGTGGTTTAGGACTGTGCCTGAGTCACCGACTGTCCAGAAGTCCCTGATGGGCCAGGTTGGTCATCCTGATACAGGCATGCAGAGCTGCTGTCATCACTGTGGGCCTCTTCTGTGGGGAAACTGGATGCTGCTGGCACCTCCTCTCCGGTGACGTTGTGTGGGGGTCCTGAGGGGAGGTAAATGCAGTGTTATTGTTTCTGCGTATGACATCTTGTGCATGGGTATGTTTCCCTCAATGGTTGTTATTACCAAGGCAGCTTTGGCTTGTGTGAGTTGTGATTTGGTTGGCTAAGTGATTGTCACTAGTGTGTATGCTGTGGTGATGGGGGTCCATGCATTGGTGTTGCATACAGGGATTGGTATTAGGATGGGTGGGTTGTGATGGTGGGGTATATGTGAGGTGGTGGAGTGATGGGGGTGAGGGTAGGGGTAGGAGTTTGTGACGGCATGTAGTTGGGGGGGGGAGTAGTAAAGATTTGACTTACCAGAGTCTAGTCCTCCTGCTATTCCTGCCAGGCCCTCAGGATGTAAAATCACCAAGATTTGTCCCTCCCATGTTGTTAGTTGTGGGGGAGGAGGTCCACCGCCAGTCCTCTGTACAGCTATCTGGTGTCTTGCTGCCATGGAACACACCTTCCCCTGTAGGTCGTTCCACCTCTTCCTGATGTCATCCATTGTTCTGGGGTGCTGATCCACGGTGTTGACCCTGTCCACGACTCTCAGCCATAGCTCCATCTTCCTAGCAATGGACATCTGCTGCACCTGTGATCCGAATAGCTGTGGCTCTGCCCGGATGATTTCCTCCAACATGACCCTTAGCCCTGGGGTGTTTTTGTGGTGCCGTGGGTGTAGTGTGTGTGGTGTGTGTGAGGGTGTGTGGGGTGATATGTTGGGGTGTGTGCTGTGACATGTGTGGATGGTGGGTGCTCCTGGCATGTCTCTCTCTCAGTTGTCGTAAAGGGTTGTGGGTAGTGTGGATGTGTGTTTTATAGTGTTGGTGTGTGGGTGTGGTGTGTATATGTGTGTCAGGTGTGTGTAGTTTGAATTGTCCAATGTGCTGTTGTTTTGTTAGGTTGTGTGTATTTAGAGTGTGGCGGTGTGCACCACCAATGGTTTACTGTGGTTGAATGTTCGCCGCTGTGATTCGTGGGTCATAATGCTGTGGGCGTATTTCTGTTGGCGTAACGGTGTGGGTTTTGCTACCTCCATTTTATCACTGACCTTTTGGCTGGCGGACCTGTGTGTGTCTGTATAGTGGTGGATTTCTATGTGTGGGTCGTAATATGCGTAGCGGTATACCGCCACTGTCGCGGTATGTTGGCGGCAGTCAGCATTGCAGTCAGTGGCACTTACCGCCAATGCCACAATGAGGGCCTAAGACTCTTGTATCTAAACAAACCAACATGTGTAGAGATAGTTGTAATGTACATGCAGATTTCTTCAAGTTCCAACTGATGATAACCTTTATTTAAATCAAGTTATGAAAATACTTTGACACCCCTCAATTGTGTTATCATGTCAGCAATGTGTGACCCTGGACGTCATTCTCATTCAGTTGCTTTGTTTGATGGCGCATGTCAACACATATGTGCACAGCTCCTTCACTGTCCTTTTTAGGCACTACTACAATGGGAGAAACCCATGGTGTTGGACCAGTGGAACAATCAATAAAGTCATGTTTGAGTAGCAATTCACATTCTTTTTCAACAACTTCTTGTAAATGAAATTGAATTTGTCTATGTCTCTAAGCAACATGATGGACATCCTCATTAATAGTCTTTAGCTTTCTTAAACCATAAAACAACAAAGGGAATTGACTTATTATTTGTGTGCTGAGCATTCATGTTGTAATTCACAGAAATCAGTCCCATGTCAGCAGCCATGTTGAAACTGACCAAATAAGCACTTGAAGCTGTCTCTTGAAGCACATGGATTGGTGTTTGTACCTTTGTTTTCTTATGTTTCACTGTCCCAACAAATTAACCTAGGCTCTTTATGGTTTTACATGCAATCCATTTATACACATTGGTCTTTGATGGTGTAAGCCATGATAAATGGAGACATTTCATATTTCATTGTGTTTCTCCTCTTATATTTATCGATGCACCACTGCTTATAATGAAAGGTATTGAACACTCATTTATTTTTAATGTCATCTTTGGGAAATGTTTGTATTATTTGGCGCTTTGGCATGTCGACTTTTCTTTGACTGACATTTTTCTTCACATGCAAGCAGTCTGACATGTGCACGTTTGTCTGAGGTAAACATCCACATGGCACAATACTTTCTTCACTTTTACTTATTAGTGAGACTGAAGAACTGTTTGACGATGATTTAGATCACAATTGACTTTGTTTAGTATCCATTTACCTCAAATGATGTCGCCGCATGGCCGTGTGGGAATGCGTCAAACGTTGCTTTTGGAACGTTCCGGCCGCCATTTTGTCTTCACAGTGTGACTTTTTCCTTTGTTTGACACACTGTCACAAAACATTTCTGTTTCCCACCACCTTTACATATCTGCCCAATGGCCGGGCACTTTCATTCATGTGGAAACAAAAATCCACATCTAAAACACAACTTCTTTTTACGTGTAGACATCACTTTGTGTCCTTCAGTCTTTTGCTTCATATTAATTTTCACACTCATGACTGACTCGCTCTGGGCACCTCCGGCCTCCAAGTCAGCAGTTTCACTGACAACATGTACCTCAGTTATGGCAGCCATCAACACTCGCTCAAGACCAAGAGTTTCTCTCAGCATTCTTTGTCTGGATGAACTGGACAAGCATCCATCAATAACTCTATGACACATGGCTTCTTCATCATTACATTAATTGAACTTTCAGTGTTTGATGAATGCATCAAGTCTTTCTACAAATTAATTGATTGTTTCACCAACTCTTTGATGTTCTCGACTGAAAATGTATCATTCATAAATAAAAATTGGAACTAGATTGAATTTAAGATTCAACACATTTTCTATCTGCATCTCATCTAGTCTAGATTTTGTGATTTCATTCTTGTACTTGTAGTCTTGACATTACAAAAGGGTGACAGAGTAACACATGACAGAATGCAAAGAAATAGCCTACATTGACCAGCAGCTCAAGCTCGGACCTGGAAAATATCCCAAAGTAGATCCGCATCCATCAAAAGATCCATGATTACTTACAAAGGCAATAGAGGAACTTCTAACACATTTGATTGATGCTGGTGAAAGTTCAAAGTAGTAGGGCACAAAACACCTGCGAGACTGCAGCGAGAGAGCAACCACAAGAAGCAGTTCATTGAATCAGGGATCATCTGTAGATTTTTTTTATTTGTTTCCAATTTGTATTTTGTACAAATTGTTTTATAGAGGGTTCTGTAAGAAATGTAATCAAATACGCTGGTTCTTCGTGGTCTACTGAGCAAGCCCAACTCTCTCCTGTCGTTTTTAGCAAAAATAAAAAATGTAAAATGAATGAGACCATCGTTCCATGCTACAGAACACAGTGCCAAGGAAACTCGCTGAAAAAGCACATTTCCACTTAACTTTGGAAAGCTTCTACCATTTGTAAAACACAAAGCATCTCGCATCACTTCAACCTTCATGGTCTTTTGATTTTCCCATTGTGCCCTTTCCAAGTAAATTATCGGACATAGAATATGATTGTGAATATTCTTTGAAGAGACATGGTAAACAAAAAAAACTAATTACACTGAGTCACAATAATGAACTTTATAGGCCATGAGCCAGGACCCCAAATTTAGGCCATTGGCACAACTCAGGGGGATGGTTCTAACATTATTTTTTTGCAAGGTATGGATGCCTAGAGATAAAAAATATGTGTTAGCAAGTCATCACTCTTTGCCTTTTATCTTATATAATTGGATTAACAGTTCCTAATGCAGTTGCAAGCTAGTAGATCTAACACAGCCTGAGGTGATGGCTGCCCCTCCATCCAGTCCACTAACATGTGCTCTGCTCCCTCACGTTTTCCAACTTCCACTCTCTCCCAAGTGGACTAGGTGTCTGTCAATCATTCAGAAGACATATCTTGCTTATAGCGACTTGATAATTCACACGTTTGGCATGTTTCTTCAGACAGTCTCTGCTTGGTGGAAGTTGATGACCGTCTATCTCACCATTCTTTGTGCTGAATAGGTGATATCTCATGTAATTCACGCGATGAACCGAAGATTTTGTTGCATACAGCAAGCACGAAAATTGCTCCAGTTTGTCCTACAGTTCTTCAGAGAGATCCCATTTGTCCCTGACCTGCAAAATGTTTCCTGTGTATGTCTGTTGGCAGGCAGGATTTTGAATGCGCCTAATTTTCCTTTTCCCCCAAATGTGCTTACTGTGTCACATCCAGTAAATCTATGGAGACCTATCATAGCTCAACAAACATTTTCACCAAGTGTTGAAGCTATTTTCCCAATATCAAGGACTCACATTCATATTTTAGTACCACATTTCAGAAATGATCTAGCCATGATTCTGTCATGATTCTGGCATGGAATCCCAAACACATAATAAACACATTGGTGTCATCTGAGCTTATTATTACTGCCTCATAACTTTTGTTAGCATTGTGCGGAGCATGCAGCAACAAACAACTATCTGCTTCTTTGTGTTTACTGTTGAGATCTGGCACTTTTTGGCTGCCTTTAGATGTGATTTTGCCTTCACAGTTTGTGTACAGTGTTTTATATATATAATATCTTTTCATAGCACCACCTTGAGGTTGAACCTTGTCATACCACCCGGAGTCTGTATGTCTTTGTGGACTGTTGCCTCTATCGCTTGATCGGCCAGAATTCATCCAAATGGATTAACATCTGACAGTTGAACTGAAAACCATCTGTTGATGAAGTTGTGGTGTATCTCCGGATGTGACATTTTTAGCATAGCATAGTATACAGAAAGATATTAAGCATAGTTCATCCTGTCATATGCAAAACTTCATGGGATCATAGAGCATATGGCGGTAAGATCTAAATGTCAATTTCCTTCTTGAGCAGCAGGCAGCAGAGCAAGCAAGACATTTTCAACAATATCCACATATGACATCCAAAATGCCTGAGAGATCTCCATTGTCATGACAAATTTGTTCCAGGAATACCTCCTAAAACTGTTTTACTTCAGCAAAGAAAGCATTCTGCAAGAGGTCATCTAATCTTTGTTGGCATAGGTATTTTGCAAAGTCATTAACATCCGCAATGAAGGAGTAGACGACCTGAATGTTCTCTTTGTAATTCTTCTCCACCCGGGGGATAAATTCAAACCAGGCCCGTCTCAGCATAGCTTCATACACGCACTGGTGTATCAAACTGCACGATTGTTTATATGACTTTCTAGTACTGATGATATTGATCCTTCTGCTATCATGTCTGCTTCAAACCAAAGAATGCGAAAGCCAGCGTCTTGAAAGTGTTTTCCAACGATGGACAAGGCTTTGCAAACGGTGTAAAAGGTGCCCATTCAAAGAATGATTCTGTCGTACGTAGCTTTATGCTTCCACACGATCTCAGTTGTTTTTCGTAGAGAGCTTGATCCATGACTAAGCTCCATGGCCTTGATTAATTTCACACAAGTTGATGTTCCCTTGTAGCATTTTATCTTTCAACAAAGTATACATTCTTCAGCATGCATGTTTGACTTTAATGATGTTCTTTTTAAGTGTTTACTCATGCACTCACTCATTCCAGCATCATCACTGACATTTGCTTCAGCTTTTCGCTTAATAGTCTGCAAATCTCTCTTCATAGTAAACAGGCTCTTGCACCACCTGTGGTAAAATACTTGGGGAAACGTGTTGCTTTCCACATTTCTCACAATGTCTGATACTGGGACGTGATTTCTTACTTGTGCTGCCTCTAGCAAAGTTTTCCATGATGAGTAGTCCTGTGGGTTTGTCAGCATAACTCCAAGTTGGACATTTGATTATAAATGTATTATACCCTGGGGATCAAAGGGACAGGAGGTACTTGTTTCAGTCTTCTTGATGATGATGATGCACGTTCATTCAGCACCAGCTCTGGAAAAATAAATGAATTACAAATTTGATACATTTTACTTGATGTACTTAATGTAATCATAATTACTATTATAAATATTAACAATGTATGTAATCATGTTTACTGTAATTGTAATTGTTAATGATAAAATTCATAATAATAAAAATTGTGAAAAAAATTCTATTTACATAAAGGTATCTTGGGAGTGGAGTGGTAACTCACAAAAGGCAAGGAGTTATGACTTGCTTTCACATATTTTCCATCCATACCTTATCAATAAATCATATTAGAATCCACCTCTGAGTGGTACCGGTAACATGGTTGGCTCAAGGCCCATTAGAAAGAAGGTGTTACTCCACTAGGCCACTTTGTGAGCTAGGGAATGCCTTGGCTTGAGCCTAACTTATACATTTGTTGTCTGTATTTTCTGTAGAATTACTTTAACTTTCACAGGGTACTTTTTGCCTACAGGTCTTATCTCACCCCCCTCTATCTTGAATAAGATATATAACGTACAGTACCAACCAGGAAATTTGCAGCAATGTTAATGCGAGACAGATGATTAATTAAACATGATTTGGACACGTGTTAGGAGACAAGTGTTCACACACTGCCAGAGGGCAGATGGGAAATGGTCAAACTTGACCTTAAATAGTGTCAACTGCAATGCCCCAGGAGTAAGCATATATTTTTCCAAATGAAAGGCCTGTGCCTCATTCTGCATGAAGGACACACAGACATTCATTGAATTCGTACAAGCCACCATAGGTTTGACCATTGTGCAAAAACATACACAAGTGCTCACTGGCAAAGGAAAATAGAGGGAAGATGGAGCGCACTGATCCCAAACCGGAAGTATATCTGACATTTGTTAGGGGAATGTTTAAGAAGAAGGTCAATGACACTGAATCTGATATTTCCCGTTAGGTGGCTCGAGTGGAATCTCCCACTGTTTGCCACCAATATAATTTGTTTGAAAAATGGTTGTGTTCATTTCTGCGCTCTAGACGTTGCTACTTGTTACAAATGCAGACTGCTCCATATATTATTTTTGTTTGAAGGTCTTTTTTGTAATGAAACACATTGATAAAAATGTTTTGTTTTTTTATTAACCGTAAACATCAACATTTTGACCAGGTCTCTTGTGTTCCAGGCAAGGGAATGTAATCCCTGGCCTTTTAAAGACGGTCTGACAGTAGATGACACAGTATGCCACAGGAAGCCCCATAAGCTAGTCTTGGGTCTTGTTAGCTCCAGGGACTATGATCCAGACGTTCTAAAATATTTTTGGTTGAAAATCGTACAAATCACTATTTACAGGATTTGTGACGGATACATCACTTTTTTTCTGAACCCATTTTCCTCTTTGAAAAGGCTTTTCTGAAACACAAAGTGGGTTTTATAAATGATTACTGATTCACAAGGTGGAACGGGCCTGTTTTAGGCATTTCTTTCAAACTGCAAATCAGTAACATAACTTTCATTGGTTTGGCACTATAATTCTAGTCGCAAAACATTGAACAGTTACTGAATCCCAAATCAGGGTGGCAATTTCTGGGGAGCAGACAGTGGTCCAGGGGGCCACTGCCAACTAACACTTTCCTCTTTTTTAAAGCAATTTTCTTTCCTTTGAGGAAATTGAGCTTCTTTAAAAGGAAAAGTCTTAAATTTTGAAATGCAATTACTGGGATGGTGGTTTGTTGTCCCATGCAAGACACCATCACTAAGATTAAAGCCAATAACAGGGGGACATAAATTGAACCTGCCTAGTGAATATTAATTAGGAAGGCTGCTCTCCGACCCCCAGCAACTCTTTATTTTGAGGACCTGGCCTATTAGTATATAGGTCTGTTTGCAAATTGAGATACTGAATTAGGTGCACAATTTGTGACTGCTTTATGAGACCAGAACAATAATTTTCTCAACACATTATATTGTTAAAGCCTTCAGCGGTTTAGATTTCATATTATTTGGGATCACAAACTTGGCTTCTTTCCATGCAATGTTTTAAAATCTGCTAAAGACATGAAGTGATGCAGTACTTTAGAGACTAGGATATACATTTACATCACAAACTTAAAATGCTCTCCCCTTCAAAGAAAACATCTGGATTTCAGCAACACGTTTTCCCCCATCAGTGTGATGATTTTTTATGTGATACCAAAAGGTTGCTGTTCATGTGAAATAGTCAATTTGCATAATAAAATAAGACCATTAAACTAACCTTTTGCCTGATGTTCTTATGTTATCTTTCAACTGTGTTGCTTGATAGCATCAGGCCAAGCATCTTGTTATAAGTCTCCTGCTTTTCTTCTGTCAGATATTCTATCGTTGAATTAGATTTGTTGGTTATTTAAATATGAATATTGAAATAGAAAATGCAAATTTATTTCGGTCATTATACATTACAATATGATTATCAAGTCAACTTCAGTAGATTTATGTTATTTCATATGAATCAAATTCTTTGTTCTCATCATTGTCTTAAATAATGCACAAGGGTTCATGGAAAATGACAATTTACTTCTTGACCTTTGCTTTTAAACAAAAGACACCGATCTTCCAACTGTAAGTGAAAGGATGCCAATGCCTTTTATGCCAGTCATTATTCATTAAGGTTAAACAACGAACAGATATGTATATAAACTAAGAAGAGTGTATGAAGAGATAGACAAGAACTTCATACCAGACACTCAAGACAGAGACCATATAGAACTATGTCACTTTCCTTTGCTGAAGTCGACTGGGCGTTACGGTTAGCCCTGCTTGCTGTGCTTATTGTAAGATGCCGGGTTATGGTGTAGTACCCCCCACAGACTTTTTGCCTGGAATGCCTGGAACCTGATGTGGTTTTGAATTTTAGGTGCCCTGGGACCCTGCTAAACAGGTTTCCAGGGCCAGGTCCCTTTCCTCAGAACTGTACTATCTATTAGCAGTTTGTTATAGTCCCTAGTAAATGGTACCCCTAGTAACGAGGGCATGGGTGCTGAAGAGGCCCCCCCAGAGTTGGTGCATTAATTATGCAAATCTGAGAGGCCCCACACCAGCCTCATGCAGATTGCCATGGCAATTGTATGACAAGGTGTGTTTAGAAGTTGCAAACTCAACATGTCACTCACCAAGAGTGCCCTGTCATTAACACTGCATGCACTATAGGTAAGTCACCCCTCTGGCAGGTCTTGCAGCCCTAAGGCAGGGTGCACTATAATGCATGTGAGGGCATATATTTTAATGAGCAAATGTGCCCCTACAGTGTCTTTACAAAACCCTAAAATATAGTAAGTGTACAGGGAAGCCAGAGCAAATACATGTGCTGGACACTGGTCATTTTGAGTTCCCCAGGTACATGATGGCCTCTCTGAATACTGAGTTATTTGGAACCAAACACCTTAGTATAATAGACCCACACTGATGTCAGTGTTGGATTTATTATAACATGTACCCAGAAGGCACCTCAGAAGTGCCCCTCTGCAAAACCTAACAGTCCTGGCATGGTTGAGGACTGTTTTTTTACCAGCCTGCCACCACCAGACACAAATCTGGATTCCTGGGGTGAGGGCCTCTGTTCTCAGGAACCAGAACACAAAGGCTTTCCTGGGTGGAGGTGTTACACCTCCTCCCCCAGGCAGGCACCCAGGCCCAGCGGTCAGCTTTAAAGGCTTTAGCGCCTTTGAAATCTGACCTCTCACTGCCCAACAGTCCCTCCCCCCACTTTGAGCAGGAAAACGGGTAGGAAAACTTAGTCAGAGTAGGAGGAGTAGCCCACTCAGCCTGCATCACCCACTAGGTGCGGCGGGCTAGGTGACCACTCCATTTAATTTTCCTCCATCTTGGATGGTAGGAGCATAGTCTATCAGGTTAGGCATGTGACTCTTTCTCACAGGAAGTGGTCAAATGGTGGGAGTATCCACCCTAAGATAGGTGGCCCGTTGGCCAGTACGAGGTACTCCCCTTAACGCCCACTAAATGCAGTATTTAGTGGGCATCCCTAGACCTGCAGTTCAGATTCAAAGGACACAAGAAGACCAGAGACAAAGAAGAAACCAAGGCTCAAGAACAGAAGTCCAGCTGCAAGAAGAAAAAGGCACCCAACCCTACCGACTGCACCCAGGACTCGACAATTGCCGCTGAGGGGTCGACTGGACATCAGACAGACTCTCAGAAACCCCAGATGACCTTCAACCTTCTAAAACTCGACAAGAACCTTCCTTCTGAGTGAAGGCATAACTCCCTGCACAGTGCAGGCAAGAAACCAGTGAAGACCAGTTCACTGACCAGCCACTGATCAATGAACCAGACACAGCAGCCTGAACAAATTCCACCCAATAGACCCAGAGGACAAACCCTGCCAGTGTGCCAAGTTTGGTTGTATTGCAACCTCCAGTGGCTGAGATGTGCCATAGTCCGTGGCACTGGACCCCCAACATTGGACCCAGATGAAAAGTCCACTCCGGACTCTCCAAGGACCAGAAGCAAGCACCAGACAAGGGACTTAAGGATACCTTAGAACCACACCCCAGAGTGACCCTGCTGACCTACAATCCACCCTCAAATGACCTGCTCCTGGCTCCAGAGACTCCTTGACACACGACCATTGGCTGACCTATCTGCCCTGCAACCGGAATCCCTGGCCCCTGTATTGGAAAACCAGCTGTGTACTAGGGGTCCCTAACCCCTTGTGACCTCCACAGGCCAAGGGTACCCACCGGACTTACCTGTAAGTCCCCTGTGCAGAGTGTTTACAAGTGGTCCCCATCTCCGTTCTGCACCAGTGTTATAAATGGGGTTTCTGGTTGGCAAGGGTATGCACTTAGGCCAGACAGAACCCACCCACTCTAGTCAGGGCTAGGGACATACATGTCCAAGATAACCCCTGCTCACCCCCTTGGTAGCATGGCATGAGCAGTCAGGCCTAACCCGGAGGCAATGTGTAAAGCGTTTGCGCAACCCACACAACACACGTGACGCACTATCCCCACCACAAAGGAAACACAACACCACGTTATATGAAA
The DNA here is from genome assembly GCF_031143425.1 of Pleurodeles waltl. NCBI lineage: Eukaryota > Metazoa > Chordata > Amphibia > Caudata > Salamandridae > Pleurodeles > Pleurodeles waltl. The sequence goes on from NC_090447.1 coordinate 200,610,418, forward strand.
ATATACTGTATTGTACACAAAGCAATTATTGGGCCAACACAACATAACAGTAAAATCCAGCTACCTTAGCAGCTGTCAGAACGTTACACATTAGTTACTCTGCAGAACTAGCAGTAGTAACATATAACACACAGGTTACCTAGTATTCTGCAACATAAGCAGTAGTCAGGAATCACATTACTAAATAAAAGCACGTGTCATAGAAATATCATAAGCACCCATATCAGAAACATTATGAAACATATGGCAAGTCAGAAAAACATATTAGCATGTTAGGCCCATAAAAGGAACATTAGCAGATATATATGAAACATCATAAAAATATGCAAGTTAACATGTACATCCATCATGTCCATACTAGGAACATTTGAATATAAGTCCTTCAAAAAGTACCTAGTTTGTGATGTAAAGGCACTCCTAGTGCCAAGAGGGAAAAAATGGGGCACACCTCTGCTGGTTTTATTACGGGTCCCTCCTGGGGACCATGATGTCTGGGGGCACCCCTGGCCTCCACTGGCCCTTCCACAAGGGGGGGGGGGCAAAGTCAGCAAAAGCGATTGAGGAAGGAGGGATGCAACACACACCCTCTCCAATTTATAACAGGCCCCTACTGGGGCCTATGACCTCTTCCACAGGGGGGGTCACAACAATACCCCTGAAGACCAAAAGTGGGGCCCGGCAGAGCTGGGAGCCTCAGATGAGACTTACACCCACCCGCCCTTCGATGGGCGGGCGGGGTGGAAGCCTGCCGGTCCATTAGTAGCATTTAATTTACAGGCCCTGGGTATAGAGGTACCCCTGTACAAGGGACTTTTAGGTAAATTAAATATGCCAATTATGTATAAGCTAATCATACCAACTTTAGATGGGAGAGCACCTGCACTTTAGCACTGATCAGCAGTGATAAAGTGCTCAGAGTCCTAGAGCCAACAGCGAGAGGTCAGAAAAAATAGGAGGAATTAGCCAAAAAGTCAGGAGGTGAACCTGCCACAAGGGCCCGGTCCAACAACCAGCACCAAGTAAATGCCTATACTTCTCTGGTTGGCCCACAGGACATCTCAATGACCTCAATCTAAAAACAGAAGGTGACACTTGTGAGAACATTGCCTCTTTTTATGTGCATTTTTAAAGTTTTCCCATTGATTCAAATAGTGCGTAATTACGCAGAAAAAGACAATTTTTGCTAAACTTTGAAAAATCAGAGCTTAAAAATTACTTTCCTGATTTTGATGATCTTGATCTTAAAAATGTTATAAAAATCTGAAGTATTTTTGTTATTTGGTCTTGAGTTATTCTTTTGAGTGTGTGTCCACATTTATTGATACTGTGAGTACAACAAATACTTAGCACATCTCCAAGACAAGCCTCAACCACACTACCACAAAAACCGAACATTAGGTGGTTTGCATTTTACCTCTGGATACCAAAGTGGGGTTACTTGGATTCTCACATCATTTTTGTACACTTTATAGAGAGCCAGCCTCCGACACTAATCAGCCTGCCTGCCAATGCAGATGAGAACAGCAAATGCTGCTATTTTACTGAATACTGGTTCTATTGGTCAAATGGAGAATGCATGTGTGAATCATCTTTGAAACTTGAATTAGGCCACTTTATTGGTGATAAGGTTAGTTTAGTAAGCCAAAGAGATGAGGGTGGGTTAGATATATTTATCTAAAGAGTGTTTATAAGAGTTCACCAATATGTTACAGTAGCATTTCTTATTGGCCACTATTTTGATGATTTTCAAATGGTTTTGGTTTCAAATATAAAGTTACTGTCTGTGACTGCGTGACTGTGAGTCCAGAGCTTGACTGTGAGCCAAGAATAGACTGCATCACTGTGAGAAAGTACAAGATCATCTGTCACAAAAATGATTTGTGTTCACCCATGACTAAAAATCAGTATCATGGATCCAGGTATTGTTGCAGTTTGGGTACTGAGGGCAGGGGCTGCAAGTCCATCACCCTGCAGGATATATTTCCATCCCTACAATTGGGAAATGCCTCAGGGTAGAAGTGTCACCTCTAGTGGTGTAGTCTACATGGGCACACATTGGGTAAGTGTGAGGGGGTTAGCTAAGATAGCAATGATACCAAGTCTGTTCAGGCACACTTGAGGCAGGTTCCTTGGGCTTACACAGGCACCTCTTGATCAGCAGTACAGACTGCTCAGGCATAAATGCGGGGCTGGGACAGCAAAATCAATTCAGGCAGACGGTTTAGTGCTAGTCTGTTCTTCAGTGGCACAGACCACTTGGGCATGCTTTTGGGTGCAAGTACCATGGATGCAACAGAAGGGTCAATTGGGTGATTTTCTCTGGCACACGTCAGCATTGCTGTGAATCCTCTACTTTAACTATAGTGTTCTGCTGCAAGCTTGGAGGTTTCACAAGGCTCTATTAGGCAGACAGTCAGCACTCAACTGCTCTTTTCCATGCCAGTAGGGTGCACCTCCTGGCTCACTCATTCCCTCTTCTTTTAGGGAGAATCCTTCAAGCATTTCAGGACAAAGGCCCTCATTACAACCCTGGCGGTCGGTTTTAAAGCGGCGGTAAAAAAAATGGAATTATGACCGCGGCGGAAACCGCCAACATAGACAGCCACTTTAACACTCCGACCGCCACGGCGGTACAAACAAACAACATGGCGGTCACTGGCAACAGACAGGCGGAAGACAATGTACCACCCACTCCATTATGAGAGGCCAATCCGCCACCTTTTCCGGGGCGGATTCAACGCGAACAAAAACACGTCGGAAACAGGACTTGGAAGGGAAAACTCTCACCTATACACACCCCACGAGGAACCAGGACACCATGGAGCCGGAAGTCCAAATTCTCCCTGCAATAGTCTTCCTGCTCCTCTACCAGGAGCACGACCGATGGCGGCGACAACCACGGTGAGTACTGCACCTACGACACAGGGGAGGGGGGAGGGAAAAGAGAGTGACACACACACGCAACACGTACACCAAGAATTCAAGTCCATGTACTGCACCAACATAATCCGTGGACCACTGGGCCCAAAATGCATAGGCGAGGCCCACACAAGATACCCGATCCAAACGGAGAGAACACTGCAGGGGCGTCAGATCGAAATGAAACAGGCACCTCAGGGGGAAGGGAAGGGGGGCACCTCAGCCGGATGAGTGCACGACGCCAGCTCCACGAGTGGGCTCCATGCCCATTGATGTATCCTGGGGATTGCAAAGCCACAGTCTCACAAGTTTCTCCAGTGGGTGGTTTGCCCACTGCTTTATCCTGGGGAGTGCAAAGCCACAGTCTCACAAGTCTCTACAGTGGGTGGTTTGCCCACTGCTTTATCCTGGGGAGTGCAAAGCCACAGTATCTCAAGTTTCTCCAGTGGGTGCTTTGCCCACTGCTTTATCCTGGGGAGTGCAAAGCCACAGTCTCTCAAGTGGATAACAGTCTCCTCTGGTTCTGGAGGGGGCTTTGTGCCCAGAGTGCTTCATCCTGCCAAGGACAGAGGTAGTGGATGCCTTTCTCCACCGGTTCTGGAGGGGGCTTTGTGCCCAGAGTGCTTCATCCTGCCAAGGACTGAGGCAGTGGATGTGATACTCCACTGGTTCTGCAGGGGGCTTTGTGCCCAGAGTGCTTCATCCTGCCAAGGACTGAGGTAGTGGATGCCTTTCTCCACTGGTTCTGGAGGGGGCAATTGTGCCCAGAGTGCTTCATGCTGCCAAGGACTGAGGTAATGGATGTGATACTCCACTGGTTCTGGAGGGGGCTTTGTGCCCACAGTGCTTCATCCTGCCAAGGACTAAGGTAGTGGATCTGACACTCCACTGACGGTGGGGCAACATGGAAGCTGTCCAGGCCCCTGGAACTGACCACCAGCCTCGTACGAATGACCACTGGGGATGGCAGGCATGTCTGCGGTGGTGCCAATGGCACAGGATGTGGGCCTGATTTATACTTTTGGCGGTGGGCTCAGCAGCAGCGGTGCTTGCGGCACTCATTGGGCAGCGGTGCTGGTTGGGGGCTCACTGAGCATGCTGCTGGCGGCGGGGTCCTGAGCGGTGGTGCTGGTGGGGGGCTCACTGAGCTTGCTGCTGGCAGCGGTGTCCTGAGCGGCGGTGCTGGTGGCGGTGGCAGTGTCCTGAGTGGTGGTACTGGTGGCAGTCTCACTGAGCTTGCTGCTGCTGAAGGGCACAGTGTCTGCGGTGCAGGTGAAGGGCACAGTATCCTGGGTGCTGGCGGCGGTGCCTGTGGCGGCGGTGTATGTGGCGGTGCTGGTGGCGGTCTTGTCCGCCGTGCAGGTTGGCGGCGACTTTTCTTTCTTTCTCTGGCCCTTCCCCACCTTGGATGGTGGCACAGCTGTCTTGACACTCCCAACTGTTGTCCTGGCTGAGCCCTTGGTGACAGGTGTTTTGGCCTTGTCCCTCTGGGCTGTGGGCAACTTCTTTTGTTTTGGAGGTGGGGGAATGTCCTTGGCCTCGCTCCTTAGGACAATGGCTGCCCTGCTGCTTGGCGCATTCCAGAAGCTGGTTACTGCTGGCACCACTGTTCCCGGTGATGTGATGGCTGAGGTGCTGGGTTAGGGCCTGGAAAGGCGGGCCCTAGGGGACAGAAGGGGTGAGAAGAGGTCAAGGTTTGATAGGAAAAGTTTTTTAGACACACTGGGACGGGTAGATGGAGGGGTTTTGGAAGTGGAGGAAGAGGTAGTGGTTGTATGGGATGGAGGATGTCATGAGGTGGATGGCTGTTGGGTGGGTGTGTGACTGCGTTTGTGTAGTTTGGGAGGAGGGCTCACAGACACACTGGGAGAGGACACAGGGGATGTGTGCGCGGTGGTTCTCCATCTGCAGCGGGTGGGGTGCTGGTGTTGTGGTCCTGTGACTGTGCCTCCTGCCCACTAGCACCGGCGGAGGTGGTGGGCAGTTCCTCATCCAGGCTAGTGTCAGGGGCCCCTTGGAGTGCCACAGTGTCCCTCCTGGTGTTCACAAGGTCCTTCAGCACCCCTACAATGGTGCCCAGGGTGGTATTGATGGATTTGAGTTCCTCCCTGAACCCCAAATACTGTTCCTCCTGCAGCTGCTGGGTCTCCTGAAACTTGGCCATTACCATTGCCATTGTCTCCTGGGAATGATGGTAGGCTCCCATGATGTTGGAGAGGGCCTTGTGGAGAGTGGGTTCCCTGGGCCGGTCCTCCCCCTTTCGCACAGCAGCCCTCCCAGTTCCCTGGTTTTCCTGGGCCTCTGTCCCCTGAACCGTGTGCCCACTACCACTGCCCCCAGGTCCCTGCTGTTCTTGGGGTGGTGGGTTAGCCTGGGTTCCCTGTAGTGGTGGACTTACTGCTGCTTGACGTGCCCTGGGGACAAAGGTATGGGCCCGGTGGGTGGGTGCTGTGCTGGTGTTTCCTGGGGGGGGAGGCTCTTTGGTGGCCTGTGACTGTGTCAGGGGAACCGACGGTCCCGAGGTCCCAGATGGGCCGGGCTGGTCATCTAGATCCAGTTGGACAGAGCTGCTGTCATCACTGTGGGCCTCATCCGTGGGTGGAGTGGACATGTCTGGAACCTCCTGTCCGGTGACGTTAGGTAGGGGTCCTGCAGGGGTGTAAAGGCATGATTATTGAGTCTGTGTGTGCCATGGTGTGCAATGGGTGGGTGACCCTGTACACCAGTGCTTCCATTCCTGTGTAGGACCTTGTGTGATAATTGTTTAGGGGTCTTTGTGGGTATGTGTAGTGGACATGCATTGGTGATGGGTGTCCATGCTTTGTTGTTACATGCAGGGCTTGGTGTTGGGATGTGTGGTTTGTGATAGAGGGACATATGTGAGGAGTTGGAGTGATGGGGGTGAGGGCGAGGGTGGGGGTATGTGATAGCATGCAGGTAGGGTGGGGGATGAAGTAGTTTAAGCTTTGACTTACAAGAGTCCATTCCTCCAGCTACTCCTGCGAGGCCCTCAGGATGCAGTATAGCCAAGACTTGCTCCTCCCATGTTGTTAGTTGTGGGGGAGGAGGTTGGGGTGCTCCGCCAGTCCTCTGAACCTCAATGTGGTGTCTTGAGACCACGGAACGCACCTTCCCCGTAGGTCGTTCCACCTCTTCCTGTCGTCATCCTGTGTTCTTGGGTGGTGTTCCACTGCATTGACCCTGTCCACGATTCTGCGCCATAGCTCCATCTTCCTAGCTATGGCGGTGTGCTGCACCTGTGATTCGAATAGCTGTGGCTCTACCCGGATGATTTCCTCCACCATGACCCTGAGCTCCTCCTCAGAAAACCTGGGGTGTCTTTGCGGTGCCATGGGGTTGTGTGGGTGATGTGTGAGGTGGTGTGTGTTGTGATGTGTGGTGTTTGTGCGTGGATGTGTATGTGTGATGGTGTTGTGTGCCTCTGTATGCTGGTGTTGTCTTTGCTTTGCTGTCTCTCTGGCCTTCTTCAAAATGTTTGGTAGTAAGGGTTTGCGGGTAATGTGGGTGTGTGTTTTATATGGTATTGGGTGTGTGGGAATGGTGTGTGTATGTGTATCAGGTGTGTGTATTTCGATTTGTCCAATGTGGTTGTGTTTTGTAAATGTGTGTGTATTTTGAGCGTGACGGTGTGTACCGCCAATGGAATACCACAGTTGAAAGACCGCTGCGTGGATTCGTGGGTCTTGATAGTGTGGGCGTATTCCTGTTGGCGTGACGGTGGAGGTTTTCTTATCGGCAGTTTATCATTGACCTTTGGTGTGGCAGACTTGTGTTGGGTGTCTAGATTTTGGCGGATCCTGAGCTGTGGGTCGTAATAGCTGTGGCGGAATTCCGCGGCCGCAGCGGTGTGTTGGCGGTCTTCTGCACAGCGGTAAGCGTCATTTACTGCCAATGTTTTTATGAGTGCCAAAGTTCTTTAGTCAAGGAGAATTTAGAACTGGCACAACAAGTGGGTATGAAACACACAGAAGGTAATGGAAGGAATGCTTGTAATTTGCCTATCCACTGGCAATCGCTCAGGGTAGCATCCAAACCCATAGTTCTTTTGCTCACCACGGCAATCAGTTTCAACCCAGCCAAGCCACAAGAAGTGGATAATCAGTTCCAACTTTTATAGAGGCACAGCAGAGGGGATGTGTATTCTCTGTTTGTACTCTTATAAGTGTTTTGGGTTGGTTATGTGCCCGGAAAACAATTCTGTTGCATTGGCATGCTCTCACATAATCTCATGTAATTTCAGCAATTTTGCTTTACACTTGTTATGTATAATTCCTGAAATTACACTATTAGGCTATGTTTAAGGCACCAATTTAGCAAAGCACATCGGAGCAATGTGACGAACCATAATGCATACGACTTCTATTTGTGCCACATACTTATTTTGCTCTATTTTAGCATGATATGTGTCTTGATAATCAAGATGTACACCAGGACTCATTTCTTGCTAAAATATATTGAGAAATGCCAGGTTTGCATTTTGTGTAATTCTCTGTTATTTTGAGTAATTCTTTTCAAAATTGCACAAATTTACAACAGAAAAAAATGCAGATTTCACACACCCCTACAAAAGGTGCAGATGCAGTTCAGCAAAGTGCAAAGCGGGCCGAGGCCTGGGAATGTCTAGCCATGAACATATAATATCCAGTACCTTAAAGTGCAGATGCATAATAACATTGAAGTACTTATAGCATAGCAGCATATTGATAGACATTGATATGAAGTGCAAAAGTCATAAACCCCATGAAGTGTTCAGCAAGCAGCAGCTGAGCCATAAAAAACACTAGCAGCTACTATGAACTAGAGCATCTGGCCTAACTGAAATTCAAAGGTTAATCACTACCAAGCCAAACTTTCCAGCAAAAGTGTAGCAGATGACCAAATTCTATCCTCCCATAACTGCTTCTTATGCCCCTTGCATCTATGCAAATTTACTTCCATTTTATAAACCGCCAAAATCTGGTTCTTTACATCAAAAATGATGGGGGCTCAGGATGAAGACATTCTGATGCAATGAAGATTCGGGCCACATCCATAGCCACAAATAGTGGTCATGGCTGTCCCCTTACTGCGTCATTCCTTTCAGAGCCATCCATCACTCCCAAAACCATCAATGCAGGGGTAATCTGGACCTTCCCCTCAGTGATTGAACCCAAAAAGGACCCAATGTCATGCATCAAGGAGTTTAATTTGGGGCATAAAAAGAAGGTGTAAACAATCTCAGCATGCCCCTCCCCACACCGATTGTAGTTGCCACTAAACCTGCTGGCCCATCTAGCCACTTAGGCCAGAGTGTAATATAAATTAAGTAGTGTTTTGCAATGCTGACTTTGCAAGCCAGCCGTTAACTATACTTTGTTGCCTATGACCAATGACTCCTGCAAAAGAAGGCCCTATGTGCCATGTCTAGCTTCTCATTTAGCATTTTGTGCTTCCAGATCATCTGCCTTTTATCAGACAGTTATAGGTTAAGCTGATTCTGTCCCTCCACCTTCCAGCCTCAATTAAGGGAATATTAGCTACTAAAGACTTCCTTAATTCTTTAACTAATAAAATCTTGTATCTGAAGAAATTTAAAAAAATTGCCCCTCATAACATCCAAACATCACCTGCAGCTCACTAAAAGAGCAGAGTTTGCCTTCCTGATATAAGTCACCCAACATCATAATGCCCTTTTGAGCCCATCTGTTAGTAATTGCATCCTGAAACACTGATGAAAAGAATGATGAAGTTGATAGGAGTGTATAGGAATGAATATTAGTTATGCCTAATCTTCGCTTGAACCGTTGCCGGAATTTATATGTTGCTCTTAAGATCTTAAATTTGGTTTTCCTATAAAAGATTGGTTTGATATTTTTAACAAGAAAGCCCTTAGCCTCGCTTCCCAAAACCAACTCATATTTTTTGAGTTGGGTTTCTGCAAGATTAATTCCATCAGACCCACCTTTTAAAAAAATCTGCATATGTTGTAGCAGGCAGGCCAAATAATACTGCATAAGGTTGGAGACCTTCATGCCCCTGGAGTTTTGGAAAAACCATAGACTTGGCCACTCTTCTTGGCCTCCTGTAACACCACAAAAAGCTAAAGCATGCATTTTATTTGATTTCCAAAGCAACAGCCCTGAAAATGTAAAGCACCTTTGTTAAATAGTCATTTTCGCACACAACATCGCCCTAGCAGCGAGAGATGCAAATAGTTAATTCTAGCAAGTTCTTGCTTAATGTATTGTAACAGCAGAACCATATTTAGATCTACCAAATTTTCTAGAGTGGGTGTAACCTTGACCCCCAGATATACTGCATCTGTCACCACCCGCTGGTCACTAAATCTGGTTTTCGTAGTACACAGTACCTGGGTCTTCCCCTCATTTTAACTATAGCCTGAATAGGCCCTAAACTGTTCAGCTAGATTTTTGATTGCAGAAGGGCCGCTGATGAGTCAGCTGAAACCACGGCTATATCATCCAAATAGGCCCAAACTTTATATTCTACTTGGTTCACTACACACAGTTTGATAAAGAGACTGTTCCTGAGTAGGGCTATAAAGGGATTGATTTACAATGCGGATAGCAGAGGTGAATATGCGCAGCATCGTCTAGTACCTCTTGAGATTTGGATAATGTCCAACTCACCCCCATTATTCGTAGCCTAGTCTTAGTCACCTTATAGAGTGCTTTAATAGCCTTAGTAAAGTTCCTACCAAAGTCTATCCACTCCAGCACCGACCATAGAAACCCCTATGGTACGTGATTAAAGGCCTTCTTGGTGTCTAGCAAAACTAACCCCAATGATGCTACTGAGACCTCAGTGGCATCAAACAGAGAGATCACCTTTATAACATGAGCTAGTGTGCCACACAATGGAATAAAACCATGCTGTTGTAGCGAAACCAGCCCTCAGACAACATTCCCAGCCAGTTTGCCAAAACTTTAGCATACATTTTGCCATCACATTTAATCAAAGAGATCTGCCTGTTTGAGCCGGGATGCAGCGGAGATTTGCCTTTCTTCTTAAAAACCACTATATTGGTTGTCTCCCATGAAGGTGGATTATCCCCTCTTGTGCCTGTAGAAAAGCCAGACGCATATTTTGCCGGAGGTCTCCAAAGAAACCTTGAAAAACTCCAATGGTAAATTGTCTGGGCCCGTGGCTTTTCCGGTAGCTAGGGCGTTCATAGCCTCCCAAACTTCCACAGAAACTGGAGCATCCAAGAGGGTCTGTTCTCCAAGCCTGCAAGTAGGCCCTCATACCCTTCTCTGGAGGTTCCAAATCTTCAGTATAGAGGATTTCATAGAAATCTTCAAATACCCTCACAATATCAGATGGCATTTCACATGTCTTACCTCCCCTATTGATTATGGCAGATATTCCCCTTTCCGCCTCCTTTTGCCTAATCTGCTATGGTAGAATTTTTCTAGTATCTCTCTGCTGAAGTATTGATTGGCTTTTGATTTTAAAATGGCTAACTTTTGCTCGACCCCCTGAGTATCCAGTCCCTTAGTCAGTAGCCAAGTCAAGTTCTCCTCTATTAGAGATAATTCCTTGTATAGCTCTGGAATCTACTTGTTTCAGCTTTTGTTGAAATAAGCTTAGGATAAGTGTTTCCCCCAGATCCCTGCATTTAAGGTATCCCATATGAGTCATTCCGTCGCCATCCCTCCATTAATTTCCAGAAATTCTGTGATCCATTTTCGCGTGCGATCTAGATACATAGGAGGTCATTACGACCCTGGCGGCCGGCGGTATGTTGGCGGTAAAACCGCCAACAGGCTGGCGGTGTTCCGCCATCAATTATGACCGTGGCAGAATTACCACGGTCATACCGCCGGCCCCTCTACTTTCCTGCCAGGATTCCGCCTGGCGGCCCTGGGGATTATGAGTTCCCGACCGCCGGACTGTCCATGGCGGTACACACCGCCATGGAAAGGCCGCCGGTAAGGGGGCTTGGGGTGCCCCTGGGGGCCCCTGCACTGCCCATGCACTTGGCATGGGCAGTGCAGGGGCCCCCAGGCATAGTCCCGTCGCGCATTTCACTGCCCGAATTTCGGGCAGTGAAATGCGCGACGGGTGCTACTGCACCCGCTGCACATCAGCATTGCCGCCGGCTCTATTACGAGCCGGCTGCAATGTTGATGTGTCATAATAGGGAGACAGAAATACCGCCGGCAATGGCGGTATTCTGTCTCCCGCGGCCTCGGCGGTCTTTTGAAAAGACCGCCGAGGTCGTAATGACCCCCATAGTATCCAACAGACGTTTCTTGTGAAAAGTCCAAAGTCCCTGAGGCTTAACAGTACCATATGCCGGGATTTTCAAAACCATTGGGCTATGGTAACAGAGAACCCTTGGGTATCTCTATTAGAGCCTGAGTGGCTAATGCCATAGACACAAAAAAGTAATCTAGCTGTACCATCATGCTATGAGGGAAGGAAAAAAAATGAAAAGTCCAGGTCTGGAGCCCTGAATCTGCCCCACACATCTATAAGTCTGTGACCTTTTATCAACTGCTGGAGTGCTCTATAGACAGCAGGCTTCCTACTAGTGTATGGTTAGGTTGGTGGGTGGCCATTCATCACATCAAGATGGATATTGAAATCCCCACAAAGGATGAGAGGGAGTGGCCATGAAGGCAATTCTGTAATCAAAAAATTGATAATGTCAGCCTCATCCACATTGGAGCAGTGAACCGAGCACAGCGTAAATCAGCCAGTGATAGAACCACATTCTAGAATAGCCCATCTGCCAAACTTATCCGATACATCCCTCTAGACGTCAAGCCTTGCCGTGCATATGCCAAAAGCAACATGCCAAGTTCCTTGAACATTCCCCATTTATCCCAAGAAATGTGAAACTGCTGTATGCACACTAAGTCAGGCTTCATGACCTTCAAGCCCAATGCCACCCTTCTCCATTTAGCCCTATCATTGAGATCACAGGTGTTAATTGTACAGATTAGTTACTTATTTTCCACCATTTGCTATCCTGTTAATTTCACTTTCTCTCAAATCACCCAGCATTAGATAGACGTAATGCCCTAATAAAAGGCTTAACAGCTGTCTTTGCATCTGCTTCGGTGTCTGTTCTAAAAGAGTCTCTTTGATATCCCATTCATTACCCTTATATTTTAACTGTTTATGCCTGCAGTGTCGAGTGCCAAAAACCCTCGCCCCTGATAACCCTACCCCCTCACCACACCTACCACCCCTCTGCTCAGCCAAACCCTGCCCTCACTCGCGCCACCACCTGGAGGCAGTTGGGCCAGCCAGGTCCGTTGATGGTGAAGTATTCCCCTTCCAATCCGCAGCCCAGCTAGTCAATTGGATACTATCTGCACTGCTCCTGACACTGAAACAAATACCAGACCAGTATAAACCAGACAAACCCCTCCCCTTATAGATTCTGCTAATCATATACCACAGGGCTCAGACCCTCACCAGCTACCCGTTTGCCCAGTACACAGTATATCATGCCATCAAAGAAAGCCTACTCCATAAGGTCTACACCCAGATAATAGATAATTAATTGAAATGATTTGTATTAATTTGCACATTAAAGTATTGCACTGTGTTGCCTGAAGTATGTAAATGACTTATATGAGTGCTATATTAAAGTCTGGCTAAAGAAGAGAGAGTGATGAAAATGTTTATGTTAATACTAATAGGTACTAATATTGCTGCTGCACACTTTTTGCTGTTCACCTTTTTTAAGTAGAGATTTACACTAGGTGTAGATTTACATATTTACATGTCTCCACCCCCTTCTACAACAGAACTAATTTATAAATGTAACGTTAGTATTAGTAACTTTCCTCCTGAATGTGGATATCTCCATTACCAGATGAGAGATCTACCAATGGAAAACTGTGCGAAAATGTAATAAGGCTTTAATATTTGAATGACGTAAATCAATGTAAAATATGTAATATTCACTTGAAAATAAAAATTACAAATGTACAGCACATTGGTTGCAAAAATATAATATATTATATAATTAATTTAAATATATTATATTAATTTATGAGTATTAATTTCTAGGCAATAGTTTGAAAACACTCACTCTCCTTAACATTGTATTTATTAATATAGTCATAAACAAGATTAAAAGTTATGTCATTCATTAAAATATTTTTTAATTTAATGTTTAATTTATATTTTAGCAACATATATTATTAAATTTAAAAAACAATAATTATATATGACTATAGATTATCACCTAAAATATATACCTACATATTTAGATATATAGTTATAGATATTTATCATTCTAAATGTCAAACTAATTTATTTGAGCTAACCTTAGTTCCTATTAGTGGAGTGTTATTTAATTCCCTGCTTACACTATTTTCTATTTGAGAGTGTTACATTTCCCGCCACTTCTTCGGTCTCTCCTACATTTACTATTACATTTTATACATTTGAGTCCTAAGATCTCCACAACCATGATGGAGATCTCTGCCAAGAAAAGCTAGTAGCAGCAGAGGGGAGGGTCTCTGGCCATAGGTTTGTAAATTGTTTTTTTGTAGTAGAAGAGTGAAACTACTGTCGTACTGCTTAACATACTACAAAAAGCAGTTTGTGCATCACTTTTAAATATATGGATTGATATCACTGTTAATCTTTACTTTATTTGCGTGTTGGAGAGTATTGATTGCATATGTGTAACCTACTGCTTGCAAAAAGAGGAAAAACAGACTTCAGAAGGTGGCTACGTCTAATCCTGGTAATCATTTTGAGGAATCTACCTGAACCAAAATATTTGTTTTTCCTTTTTTACTGTTTTCTACACAACTGTGAGGAAAAAATAGGTCACGGAGAAAACGAAACAGAGCGAGACAGCCTGTAAGGATTTTTGGATTAAAACGTAAAGAATCTGCTAACGTGTGCGCTCCTGGCCCTTTCTGTCCTGTACATTTTCTTTATTCTTAGGCTTCCAGTTACATAAGGCATACATTGGTCATACCTTCCTCAAGTAGACATAAATCTGCCTGGTTGTTTATCTTCAAAAGAGACACTTCCCGACATTGTGTACAATGCATTTCATTTGACGTCAAAAGCAACGGTACGTGACGCAGCTAAATCTTCAGGAGCACTTCGCTGAAGGCTTTGAACCTTTCAGGTAGCTGCATGTGATTTAGAGGTTGAAGAGGAAGACAGCCTGTAAGGGGAGCCCCCATTAATCTCCCCAGCTTCGCTGTCCGCACTGGAAGTTGCGCTTATCGGGAACATCTGCCCTTAGGTGGTTCGCGGAGAACATTTTGACTGATGGCCTACCTCTGCGGTTTGGTTACACAATTCAAGGATTTAATCTTGACTATAGTGACGCAGGTATGCTTAGTTAATGTAAACACCTCTGAGGAGGGAGTTCTGTGGTGGAATGCAGGCCTCTGCAGCCAGTGTGGCGCAGAGAGGCCCACCCTTCAGGTGACCCTCCAAGGGCTGGGAAGGGGAACCCTTCAGGTGACCCTCTCCCAGTGCTTATTTTGTAAATAAAGACGTGCTGGAGCTCAAAGCTCTCTTAAACACGCGGCTGCTGCAATTAAATGTGCGAACACGTAATACTGAGGCAGCGTAATCCTGAAGCCATCTCAGGCCTCTTCAGTCCATTCACAGCCTCTCCCTGCCCCTTCAGCTCACTCTTTCAGCTTTCTGCTGTCTCTCATCGTGAAACTTTTTAGTTTTTCTCTTCTTCCGTCTTTCCCATATGTGTCTTTTTCTCGCAGTAAATGCTTGAGGCAGAAAAATAAGCGCCAGCCCTCATAAATAAGTGTCGGTGCTCAGCACTGGAAACAACGAGCACAAATTAAGCACTGCCCTCTCCCCATTCACCCCAAAAGGTACCAGAGTACCTGCTTGTTTCTGAGAAATGCCGGTACTCTCCAATTAAAAGTATTACGTTTTTCTTGAGAAGTGCAGGTACTCTACCTCTCAAAATAAAAAAGTCCCGGTCCTCAGTACCGGACAGTACTGGCCCATTTAAAGCACTGAACCCATGTATACACCACTATGACCTGGCATTCACCTCCCCTACAGAAGGAAATATGATTCAATAAGGAAGTGTAAAGATACTTACTGGCATGTTGCGTAACAAGGCTTATTTATCCATGCATGGTAAGTGGTAATACAGGATGTATTACAACACTGATGTAACACTGAAGCTATACTAGATGCTATACTAGGGAGAGGATGTGGCTTAACATCCAGAGCTTGCGACTTTGGGAGTGGGGAACCCGGTTCAAGTCTCAGTGTTGGTTCAACATCCTGTGATCTGAGCAAATCACTTAGGCACAGATGTAAGAGGGTGATAACGCGTCCTTTTATGTTAATTTATACACATCGGGACTCGTTTTAGGCCGATTAATCTTTGGACCTAGTGGTGAGACACCGTAAGACGAGATAACTGATCAATATATCAATCAATATATCAATAATATTGTCAACATATATCACCACAATATATTTCACTTTAGACATTAGTAAACCTTCGGCGCAACCATGACCTTTCAGTCATGAATAACCACACCTTACTGAAGTTTTGTGAATTTTATTCCCTATTAATTACAATCTAATAGCAAATGTATTAATCTCAAAACCAAGAAGCAAAAGAGCATAGTCACAATATGGTAATAATGCAAAGATCACAGACATAAGATAGTAACATGAAGATGAACAAATCTAGACGCATAAAACCTCATATATGTTTAGTTCAGCATAGCACCACGTCAGTCACGTCAGTCAAAATGAAATGCCTCATCTAACCCCAATTAGCATCAGCATGTAGGACTTCATGCAAAACAATTTAGAACATCAATTTGGAAAACATCTAACTAAGGTCTCTAATCAAAAATACACAGCAGTTGGTACCTAGAAAGAAAAGGCAAATAAATGAATTTCAATAGCAACAACATAATTTACCCTCCTCGGAATAGGTCAGCATACAGGATCAGTCTTCGTCTTCAGGACATCAGTTAGATCGCCGTCAATCTATCTAGTCGAATGGCAGGGGACCCTTCCCTCATAAGGAAGAAAGTGTAATGGGGCAGTCTATGGGTGAGGATGGTTTTGGCTAAGTCTCAAATCACCAAATAGAGTGACAGAGTTTCTGGATGCAATCGATATCATTCCCTACCTAATGCTCCTAGTCTCTTGTGTCATGAGTTTTTATCCCTTTTTCGTAATACATTCCCCCAAAATTCTATTGGATAGTCACTACACCCCACTATCTGTAACCTATCAAATTATACATTAAGTAATGCATTTGACATTCTACGATAAATTTCATTCTTCTGATTGGTCTTCATAATTGACGTCTTTCGTAGGTGGCATATCCGGGGTTACTTCATTTTCTGGCACGTTCTTCGGGTCAAGAGTTCTCTTTTCCGTGGTTCAGTATCCTTGAAAGTGTCCATATTTGTTGCAAAGCGTGCAATTTTATTCTAAAGCAACTAGCATGCGGATGAGAGTTTAACAGTCAATGATACAATAAGCGAAGAAAAAGAACAAATGATGGGTCATGGCCTTTTGCAAGTCAGCACACTGGAGAAACAGAAAATATGCTTTAATATGAGAGCTACACAGCTAGTTTTCGACTCACGCTAATTTAAGGCTTATGGATTCTAATAAAATGCAATTATCGTACGTATTAATATATTCAATTAGTCATAATTCAAGCAATTATTCCTTACAGTCGACATTAGTTTATGCATGTGAAAAAAAAAACTCTCCGCGTTTAAAATACGTTTCAATGAATAATATTAGCGTTGTTAATATAAGCATTTCACATCTAAAATAGGTAATGTTTAAACTACGCTCTCTCAAGGGCATTGTGCCACATTAACGTCATTTGTTTTACAGTAATGTGGCCCAACTAAGTCAAAATTGCCACGCCAGATTTTCAAAGTGGCGCCATGCATGCATTGCACCGCTTTGTAACCCCTTGTGCCACATTATGCCTGCACAAGGCATAATGTATGCATGGGGTCTAAAAGATTTCTTATCGCCATTTTTTCTGCATTTTTAAAGCCTGCTCACATTTTGTGATGCAACAGCGTTGTAAACCTCCTAATCATTTCTATAAGGCCACACAATGCCACTTTGTTTTGTTTTGAATGGCCTCATAGATACGCAGTAAGGCAAGGCAGCTCAAACTGCTGCGTTGCCTTACTCTGCATTAGGGAGGCATTTAAATGGGCATTGTGGGGGGTGTTCCCATGCAACACCCAGGGATTTTGACGCATCCCCAGGTTTACAAGACTTTTTAAACCTGGGGGTTGCTCCAAAACCTTATGCCTCCCCAGGGGGCAGTGCAACAAGAAGAAATACCTTTTTTCACCTTGTGTTTTTTGCTTTCCATGTGTGCTGCATTCTGCAGCATACAGAAAAAGAGGAAAATGCCTCTTAGGATGTTTTTTGTGCAGGAAGGTTTACCATCATGGACAAAAATAATCCTGCATCCAATGCAGGCATCCTTTCACCATGGCGCTCCAGTGCAGGGGGAAAGGACAGGAATGTGCTGTATGCTGCAGCTATGGCACATTCCTGCCCTTTCACTGTGATGCAGGGCAGCAAGGTGACTTGCTGCGCTGCCCTGTGCCAAATCTCCATAAATATGTCCCTTTGTACGTTGAGATCAGGTGGATTCGAGAAGGAATGCAGGCAGTGAAGTGAATACCCTCAATGGGATAATAATGGCAGTGCACGAAAATGTGTGTTCGAGTTTGAGCAGTTGATATTTGATGCCTATTCTGAGGATGCTCGGGGAGACCTGTCTTAGGTTGAGGGGGAGCCTTTTCCAGTAGAGAGTTTCACCAAGATAACATCATGTAAATATAGAGGAGGTAAATGAGGGATTAGGTGTAGTAAGGCCATGTTGAGTTTTGATTAAAGGGGCTACCAAGGATGATAGAAGAAGATGGTCTGCACAAGAAAATTAAGGGTGATATGTTGAATGCATTTAAATAGCACAGAAAGATTGTTATATAGGTCACAGGGATGTCATTCTGGTATTAAAGGGGAAAGGTTATGGAGAAGGTGGGAGCAGGAAGTGACAAAGTGTAGGACCTTTGTTAGGAATTAGAAGAGAAGTATGGCATTCCAATGAATGGAGTGTTGCAGTAGTCCATCTTGAGGAGAACCTGAATATTATTGTAGAATTGTCCTGATTCGAAAATGAGGTGTAGGCACATTTTGAAGTTTTTTGAGAGCAAAAGTTGGCAGATTTGGTGATCAAGGTGATAAGGGTCAATAGTTCCATTGTTCTGATAGAATGAACTCTAAATTTGAAACTTGGCTGAGAGACGAGATAGAAATGGGAAGCACATGGAAGATGAATGTCAGCTGTTACCTCAATGTTTATTACATCATGGTGCATTGCATTGCAGTAATCACACCATGATTACCTTTACACTGAGAGGATTTCTTAAACAAATTGAACTATATTTTATATATTAAAATTAAAGTATGTATTTTCTAAATTAATTTTAGACTAGTTTAATTTTTGTATAATGAACTATGTTTGAATTCAATTATATGACTAAATAATATTAAACATCCTATCCGTCCCTTAACCTTATATCCCCTCACGACTGTTGTGCGCTACCCATCTCTGAACCCTAAAAAACCCTACTACACATATACTCCACCATCTTTGAACCCTAAAAAGCTTTTACTACCCCTTAACACTATCAATCCATAAACCTAATAATCAATTAATACCCTCATTCACTAATATCTCTGATCCCTAAACACCCTTACTACCTCAACATACTACCCATCCCTACAAACCCTTTACTACCCCTTAACACTACCCATTCCTGAACCGTTAGACCTCTTACTACCCCTTTGCACTACCCACCTAAAACACTTACTACCCATATACAGTACCAATTCCTGAACCCTAAAAGCTCCTCATCACACCTTAACACATCCCATCTCTAAGCCCTCACAAAAGGTTAACTATCACTATAAAAACCTTTAAAAAAAAAATTACATACATATATAGATTTATTTATTTAAGTTCTTATAATTAATTTCTTTGACAAATTTATTTATTTGAAAAATACTTAAATTACATTTAGAATTATTTTTTTTACAAAAAACTTACCTATCATTTATATTTGATATTAATAGCTTTAATATTATTATATTACACAAAGAAATACAAATCTTGCCTTTGGATTAAAGTACCATTTAATAAATGTATTGAAATCTTATCATTGATGTACCTACCTGCAAAGTACTTAGCTGTGATGTAGCTACCATTAAAGTACTGCCAGTGACTTAATGCTAGCACCGTGTGGAAGATTGAATGGTTTTCGCAGCAGTGGATGAAAATAAATAAATAATGTTATTTATGGCGTGGTCAAGCATTGAGAAGTGCTTAATATAAAGCATAAAATTACCTATATTTCATTGCATGAGAATGGACATTATGTGGAAGGGGACAAAAAAATATGTGTGTGTCCCTGGAAAAGAGGTGTTGAGCGAATTGAAAAGCAGGATTTTATTGCTGATAGAGGATTGTTGAGTAGAAGATGGAGCCCAAAGACGTGCCTGGGCAATAGGAGAACCAAGCACATTGCACAGCAGTGATCGCTAAAGTAATAGAGGGAGAAAGCAGTTCCATTGATGCTCCATCTTTCCATATTTGCTAGAGTAGATCATGATTAGCAGTGTGATCAAGGAACATAATGATGGGGGTGGATTGGCTGTACATGCCAGAGATTAACCCGTTCGCTGCCAGGCCCTTTCCCCCTCAGGTGCCAGGCCTTTTTTTGTTATTTGGGGCAGTTCGCGCTTAGGCCCTCATTACTTTTTGTCCACATAAGCTACCTACACCAAATTTGCGTCCTTTTTTCAAATATGCTAGGGATTCTAGAGGTACCCAAAGTTTGTGGGTTCCTCTGAAGGAGACCAAGAAATTAGCGAAAATACAGCGAACATTTCATTTTTTTAAAATAAATGGGAAAAAAGGGCTGGAGATGAAGGCTTGTGTTTTTTTCCCTGAAATTGACATCAACAAAGCGTTTATGGTGCTAAAATCACCATCTTCCCAGATTTCAGAAACAGGCAGACTTGAATCAGAAAAACATATTTTTCAACACAATTTTGGCATTTTATTGGGACTTACCCCATTTTTACTATATTTAGTGCTTTTAGCCTCCTTCCAGTTAGTGACAGAAATGGGTGTGAAACCAATGCTGGATCCCAGAAAGCAAAACCTTTCTGAAAAGTAGACAAAATGCAGAATTCAGCAAGGGGTCATTTGTGTATATCCTACAAGGTTTTCCTACAGAATATAACACTTGAAATAAAATAAATATTGAAATTGAGGTGAAAAAAACAACTATTTTTCTCCACGTTTTACTCTGTAACTTTTTCCTGCGATGTCAGATTTTTTAAAGCAATATACAGTTATGTCTGCTGGATTCTTCTGGTTGCGGGGATAGATAGGGCTTGTAGGTTCATCAAGAACCCTAAGTCCCCAAAGCCAATAAATGATCTGCACCTTGCAATGGGTTTTAATTGTATACTGGGAATACAGCAATTCATTTGCTGAAATATAAAGAGTGAAAAATATGTATCAAGGAAACCTTTGTATTTCCAAAACGGGCACAAGATAAGGTCTTGAGAAGCAGTGGTTATTTGCACATCTCTGAATTCCGGGAGGCCCATACTAGCATCTGAATTACAAGGCATTTCTCAAATATACGTCTTTTTTACACACTGCCTTACATTTGGAAGGATAAAATGTAGAGAAAGACAAGGGGCAGTAACACTTGTTTTGCTATTCTGTGTTCCCCCAAGTCTCCAGATAAAAATGGTACCTCACTTGCGTGGGTAGGCCTAATACCCATGACAGAAAACGCAACATGAACACATCACATTTTTACATTGAAAACTGTTTCTGGAAAGTGACTAGCTGTGGATTTTGATCTCTAGCTCAGCCGGCACCAAGGAAAACCTACCAAACCTGTGCATTTTTAAAAACTAGACACTTAGGGGAAACCACGATTGGGTGACTTGTGGGGCTCTCACAAGGTTCTGTTACCCAGAATCCTTTACAAAACTCCAAAATTTGATCAAAAAATGCTTTTTCCTCACATTTCGGTGACAGAAAGTTCAGGAATCTGAGAGAAGCCACATATTTCCTTCCACCCAGCATTCCCCCAAGTCTCCTGATAAAAATGGTACCTCACTTGTGTGGATAGGCCTATTGCCTGCGAAAGGAAATGCCCCAAAACACTATCTGGACACATCAAAATTGTCAAATACAAAACAACCTGTTTTTGTGAAGGGGGGGCACCTGCATTTTTGGCCCTGGGCTCAGCAGCCATATGGGGAAACCTACCAAACCCAAACATTTCTGAAAATTAGACACCGAGGGAGTCCAAGGAGGTGTGACTTGCGTGGCTCCACCAGTGTTTTTTTACCCAGAATCCTCAGCAAAGCTCAAATTTAGCAAAAGAAATCTAATTTTTCCCACATTTCTGTGTGGGATCACCGCACCGGGCCAAATTTCCTACCACCCAACATTCCCCTCTGTCTCCTGATAAAAATGATACCTCACTTGTGTAGGTGGGCCAAGTGCCTGTGACAGGGAAGAGCCAAAAACATGTCGAAATTGAGAGGGAACCAAAGCTGATTTAAAAGGGCAGTTTGAAAAAAAATATTTTTAGGCTGACAAGTGGGGCACAATTTTTATTGGTATAGATGCGACAATGCTGGGTGGTAGGAATTTTGTGGATTCCTGCAGATTCTGGAAAGTTCCATCACAAACATGTGGGAAAAATGTGTGACTTCCAGCAAAATTGGAGGTTTACAGGGCATTGTAGGTAAGAAAATGGTACCGGCTGCATGTAAAGCACACCACACTGGACTCACCCAGATGTTTCATTTTTAGATGTGTCTAGGTCTTGTGGATTTTTCACATGGCAGACTCCCAAAATCCAAAAAGTGCAGCCCTCACCATTCCATGTGGGATGATTTTGAGAGTTAGCCAAGCTCTCAAAGCCCAAATGTAAAACCAAAACCCCAAATTATCAAATGCCCTCTTGCTTGCCATGGGATAACATGTTTTAGGGTGCAGGGGAGAGCTCAAAGACTGTTATCCCTTCAGTTCGGGTGGGGGCATAACCATGCCCATACTGGTTGGTAGCCACCAGCCCTCTATTTTTAATTTTTATATAATTCCCTGGCATCTAGTAGGCTTTCTGCCCCCCCGGGGAGTGGATCGACAGAACAACTTTGTCCCCATTTTTTTGAGGTGGGGCTATGGCAATACCCTCACCCTCTTTTTTTAAAATAAAATCTTACCTGGTGTCTGGTGGGGTTTCTGCCCCCCTGGGGGGCAGATGAGTCTTACAAAAATAAGTGGATCTGCCCCCCAGAGGGGTAGAAATGGCCTAAAATAAATTTGCCCCCCAGGGGAGCGATCCTTGCCTAAGGGGTCACTCCCCTTGCATGAAATTGGCACAAAAACAATCCCTTGTGTCTAGTGGTTTCTGGCCCTCTGGGGGCAGATTGGCCAAAATAAAATAGGCCGATCTGCCCCCAAGGTGGGCAGAAATGGCCTAAAAACAATTTGCCCCCCCCCCAGGGGAGCAACCCTTGCCTAAGTGGTCGCCCCTCCTTATCAATGTAAACAAATTAAAAAACAATTCCTGCTGTCTAGTGGCTTCCGCCCCCGGGGGCAGATCGGCCTAATCAATATAGGCTGGTATGCCCCCATGGGGTAGAAAAGGCCTACTAAAAAAAATTGCCCCCTGGGGAGTGACCCTTGCCAAAGGGGTCGCTCCACTTATGCCAATTTCATTTAAAAAATCCCTTGTGTCTAGTGACTTCTGCCCCCTCGGGCAGATAGGCCTAATCAATATAGGCCGATCTGCCCCCGGGGGGGGAGAATAGGCCTAATAAAATGTTTGCCCCCTGGGAGCCACCCTTGTCTAAGGGTTCGCTCCCCTTATGAAACAAAAGAATCTAATCCATATAGGCAGATCTGCACCCAGGGAAGCGACCCTTGCCCAAGGGGTCTCTCTCTTGATATGTAACAAAAAAAAACTCTCTGGTGTCTATTGGACATTTCTGCAGCCCGATCGCATTGCGATCGGACAGCAGAAATGCTCAGAATGACATTGAAAGAAAGGGAAAGCCTTTCCTTTCTTTCGATGTCTCTGCATACCCCGTCCTCCCGAGCAGAGCATTTTTCTTCCGCATTGCGCTGGAAGCATGCTTCCAGAGCGATGGGAGGTGACCTCTGATGAGGTCAGCACGGGATCGCGTGCTGATGTCATCAGATGTCACTTGGTGGGATCGGGGGGTCGGGGTGAAAGGGGAAGCGATTCCCCTTCCATCCCTGACGGTGGGGTGTGGGTGGTAGGTCCTGAGACCTTCAAACTTGTAATCTGACCCATAGGCAGAAAAGAGAGAATCTACATTTCGGCATTGCACATCCAAATCTTTCTAACAATCCTAACATTTTCAAATACACATTGGTAAGCTATGAATAGTAGCATTTTAGTCAGAGAAATTGAAAAGAACAGTAGTTACTATGCAAAGCTTCAAACGCAGAGCCATACCTCGAAGAAAAGTATTGCAATACCTCTTATTTTCCTTTTTGTGTGTGCCAACTGAGTGGCTGAAAATTGTAAATAGTGATTGAGGAAATACTGAAAAAAGCTATAGGGAACGCTACATCGAACGTGATGATAATCAACATCAGACCTAACACGTTGGTGGTATATGTTGGGTTAAACATAGAGACCTAATATTGCTATTAAATTGGATTTTCTGCAGAATATAATGTGTTTCCAGACTGTGATGAAAGGCGGTTTAGACAAATCTAGCCCAAGGGAGAATATTATTACTATTGTTAGGTGTTGGTATGCTGTGATGAATGCATTAGAATTTCTAAAAATTATGATTATATTATTTATATGTTCCTGTTGTTAATTTTCAATGTGAGTGCTGTCGAATATTTCAAAACAGTATTTTGCTCGAAATTATTCACAGCCTTTGCTTAGCCGAAAAATATAACCCCAGGCAGCAGCCACTTTTTGAATATTAATATTGTTTTTGAAGTAATATAGGGAATCAAGGGACACATCAGATTACCCCTTTAAAGTACTCTTATAATACAGTATGTCAAAAAATAACCATTTGTTCCCAATGGAACAACTGAAAGACAGTAGAATTAGTACAATAAACGTGTGTTTAGCACTGTGAATATACAAACATTATCTTGATGGTGTGTACATGCATAAGAATAGGGTTGGTCCACAACGGATGACTGCATTGTCGATATTCAAGATAAATATTATGTTAATGATACACATATATATCTATATATATCTATCTATCCGTATATCTATCTATATGTATATATATACGTATATATATATATATATATATACATATATATATATATATTTATACAGAGAGAGAGAGAGAGCGATAGACAGATAGATAGATAGATAGATAGATAGATAGATAGATAGATAGATAGATAGATAGATAGATAGATAGATAGATAGATGGCCTGGCATGGATCCACACTTTGTTGGCCTTGTACACCCCATTCTCATCAGCCCATCCTCAGCTCTAGATTAGTCACTTATCCCACATTCTCCATCGAATAACTTTGCATCACTTAATTGAAAGTTGGGAGGTCCCACCTCTGAGGCACAGATTTGAAATAAACAAAAGTGGTTTTATGAAGCATGAACCTACTTCGTTCTTATGCTTTGGTGTAGTAAGCAGAGTCTCTCCTTGTGATGGTTGCAGACTGGCACTATTAGGGACTTATACATTTTGGCAATTAGACACACTGCTTTTTCCCTTGTCCCCAGCATCATTTATCTAATTTCTTTACCTTGCATATGGTGTGCATGTGGCAGTGGTCGAGGGACCTTTTAGATTTCGATGCCTTTTCATGGCTGCCAAGATTTGTCAGTTTTATTACTTATGATGCCAAGTCACCCTCTAAATGTTTGCACTAATATTGAAGTCTTCGTATTCACATCACCAATTACAACTAGTACTGTTGTTCATTGTCATTCTGTTTGCAGATCAGCTCCTAGGAATAGTCTGATGCTTGCATTTGGCAGATGAACTGCCAACACTGTTACTGTAGAATGTAATGCCTGAGAAAAAGCATATGGTGATGAATACAAGATTAATTCAGCAACAAACATGTTTGAGGAAAGTGAAATAAAGGGCTTTCAAAGTATGTATGCTCACTTAGCATGACTAAGTCACTGATACAAAGTTCAAGGTGATTGCGCCCAGAGAAAGTAAACTATAATGTGACAGAACTTATGCATGGGACATGTAAGGAGTGACACGACAGTGAAAAACATGAGATTTTAACCCTTTGAAAAATTTGCAAAACCAGGGATGTTCAGTTTGCACCTTCACTGGTTAGCTAATGGAAGTGCATTTTAAGGTGTGGGGTGTTGATCACATTACAAATAGTCCATTCACAAAGGAGTCACTAAACGACCTGCTTAATGTATATAAAAGAGGTAAGTTGCAATTTGCAACCTTTTGTGATTGGCTGCAAATGCAAAGATTGAGGCCTGGAATTTACAGCTAACTTTTATCCCTACATTTACGTTATCCATCAGGAAGTTTATTGTGGTCTGGCGTTATCCAAGAACTTTTCATTTTTGTAAAATTAAATGTATAATACACTTACTTACAGTGGCTTTCAGCCAGCCTCTTTATCAATTAGTCTGTTACTGTGCCATTCACATTTTTCTACTGCCCACTACAGCATGGAGCAGTAGGGAAGCCCCACTGCAGCAATTAACTAACTTCACTGTGAGTGATAGCATTCTCCTCTTTCACAAAGAGAATATCCACACAAAACAGTTCCTTTCAGTGCCTGGGACTATTATGGCAATGTGTGCTTTTGAGGCCAGAAATTATTTTAACTTTTAAACAATGTTTTTTGTTAGAGAGCTTGGCGGCATCCCCAACACTAAAGTTGTGGAAAAACCATGACAAAACAATCGTTGAAAAAGCCAAAAGGCTGATAGACAACACCACATTTATTACTTTCCAATTGCTTGTTTTCAAAGCAGTCCATGCCCATTAGCTTAACAAGTGATGCATTTAAAAATGGATTCTGCTTGGTAAGGCTTCGAGGAGAGCAAGGATTATTCCTCTGAACCACTTCCTTCTTCCCTCGAAGCTGCTGACATGATTACTAAAAGAGAATCAGTCCATGGGGACACCTTCCTCTTTGCAAAATGGTTACCATCTTAGGTTTGAGGGTGGTAATCGGTCAATGGTTTGTGTCCATATTTGTGTCCACAAACCATTGATACATAGCTTTCCTACTTATGCACAAGAACTGGAAAACTATATTCACTGTCCCTCATAGTTGTGATTTAGAAAGGATCACAAAAGACCTTTTAGGAGTCTGAAATACTTTTCTGACTCATAAAATATCTTTTGTACTGTGTAAAAATTCCTTTCACATCCTTTTGTGGTTTGGTGCATTTCAGGCTTTGGAAATGCAAAAAGGCTTTGTACATTTGTCCTTTAGTACTGTTTTTAAATGTTCTTTCCAGACCCATAAGTTCATAGGGTATTACAGTCTACATGAATCAGAAATATGACTTTTAAATTAATTATTTTCCAGATGACTCTGTGCACGTTAATGGAAACAGTTTTTGCCTAGAATGAACTTTACGTAAAATGAACACTCATAATTTTGCTAAGCTGGTATTTTGGCAGGGAAATTTTGAGTCATTTGACATAAACTAAGTGAAAAGATTCAACGTGATGGTGACTGTCAGAAACCCATTCAGGGACCACAGGGCAAGCAGGGGTTACTGGGCCACACCTGTGGTGGTTGAGGACTTTCACCACTGCTGCCCTGAGGCTTGATCTACTATGGTTCTGCACACTGAATGCCATGTGCACCCTTTCAGCATTTGACCCTCGGGGTAGCAGGACAAGCAGGCCAAGTCTTTTCAGGATGGTGGTGTGAAGGTAGAGACTCAAGAGCTACAAATAGAATATAACAAACTCCATCCAGTACTTACCTTTTATGAAAGAGAAGTACTTTATTATACCAAGGTAAAATGCCAAAGGAAGGAATATGCCCTTGCAGGGTTCTGTAACAAGTTGTGCAAGGAAAATAGTCAATAAAGTATTGGGGTTAGAATAATCTTAATTGTGCAGGCTCTGTGTGATTAGGGTAACAAACATCTGTCTTAATGGCCTGTAGCCAGGCCTTCAATGTCCCAGTCATTAGCAAGTTCAGGAGTGTAGGATTTACCTCAGCATAGTAGCAACAAGGTAATTGGGGTGAGACTCTTACTCTGGAGTGTGTGTGCAATAGCCCTTGTTGAGATGGAAAGGTCCTCTGCATGGTGAGAGACGTGTACATCTGCCCGTAGTGCCCAACTGTGTTATTTGGATCCTTATTGCTGATTCTTTTTGCCATAGGCAAACATGGATCATCTGTGTGTGCCATGACATAGGCCTGTTTCACAGATTGTGGTCTTGTTGAACCAGGAGGGGTGCTCAAAGAACTACCCTCATAGAGATAGAAGGCTGCTGTCTTCCCCAGGAGTTAAACAGCAAAAGTGCGGTGGTGGCAGCATTCCATGTAGTGATTAGTAGAAGTGAATGGATCCTTTTTACCCTGTGTCACTAGAGTGAGCCATACAGACTCACTCACCTTTTTAACAGTTCTGCTGCTGTGTGATTAACTCATATCTGGCCTACATCAGGTTGATGTTGAAGTGCATGTATGATGAAAATGTGCGCTGAGTGCATGTAAGCGTGCAAGAAATACACTGCACAAAGGGTGAAGAGTTGTACAGTGTGCTCATGGTAAAGGTGTGTGCTGGCAGTGTGGGTCTTTTAAGCAGAAGTGTTCAAACTAAGAGGCGCACCCTGGGGGTGGTGTCCATGCTCCCAGAGGGTGCAAATGCCACTAAGTACCTGTAAATTAAGTTGGCTTGGAAGGCAGATGGTGAGTATTTGTCGCCTTTATAGGCTATTTTCTTTTACATCCAGTGTTTCAGCTGCATTAAAAAAGCGTTACCGTTTTAATCCTGAACTCTGTGGTGGTGGGGTCAAAAAGGTTGAATACATGTTTAAGTGAAAAATAAATGCAAATTAAAATAATGGCGGGAGAGGCACTCTTTTGCATAATGAAATCTCAGTTGGTTAATGCGATCACTCCAAACGTCTGTCTGTGAGACCATATAGTCACAGAATTTAATCCTGGTTGGTGCGAGTTGGAAGAGTGTCTTGTGTAAATATAGTGCTAAGGAGCCCCATCCGGTAACACAAAGCCCTGTGAAAATATGTAATTATTTAAAATTGTATTAGTCACAGTGTGAGAAAGTCATCCTTTTTGCCCCTGACCACGCCCATTTTTTGACTGATACTGGTGGTTACTGACTCTGACTGTGCCTTGGGCTGTGCTAACCAGACAGAGGGCCAGTGCTCTGTGTAAAAGGAATATGCAAATTAGGCATAATTATAACTGGCTATGACAGCCTACATATAAGTTCCAAGTAGAGGGAGGATAAGAGGCCCAGTGGATTTAATGCAATCTGGTGTGCACTGCTGTAGTGCCTGCTGTCATTTTAAAGGCAAGCCTGCTTTGCATGCTGCTTTTGAAAGTAAAGTATATGCCAATTGGACTTTAGAATTAAAAGCACTTCCAAAGTCTCAAACTACCTTATTTTTACATATATGTCACCTTTAAGGTCTCCCCTAAGTGCCCCAGGGGTAGGGTGCCATCTAACTATAAGCAAGGACATGATAAAACATGTTTTATATGCCCTGATGAGGGAAAAACTGCCAATTTTATTTTCCCTATTATAGTACAGTAGTTCCACAGGCCAACATTGGGAAACTTTATTAAGGTATAGCTTTTGCTAGAAATGGGCTACAATTTCCATTCTTGGACTCAAAATGATGGCTAGAATAAACCCAACAATATGCCACTGTTAGGTGTATTATAACTATAGCAGAAAATAACTTATAAAGTCAAAATCCAGCTTTCTAGCTTCTCTTTTCTGATTGGCCAGCCTCTGCCAGGCTGAGCCAAGCTGCCTTAATGAGGTGTGAAGTGACCTGCTTTGAGACAATGGGACATCTGGTGGGTGGAGCTCTGCAAGCTGCAGAGCAAAAGGCAGTAAGTGGACTGGGTAGCCAAACTGGTCTTCAAAGGGAAAATTACACTGAGGGCAGGACACAAGCTCATCCCCTCTTTCTGCCACCCCAGCCAGAAGGGCACCCTAGTAATGAGATTAGCAGGACTGGAGGGGAAATGTTTAGGGAAATAAGCCACATCAGTGAGATTGGTTAACCCAATCTTAACTCCAAGGAGGGATTTCCTCCATCTTGGATTTTTAAAGAATAGTGCTTTCTGGGATTTATTTTTTGCCACACTTCACAGGTAGTGGTCACCCCGAGGGTGGAACCCTGCACCCCACTTGTCAGGGTGGCCCCCGCTCCCCAGCCCAGGAACACTGTATAAATATAGGAGAGTTGCCCAGCAACTTAAAACACTGCCTGAACTACAAGGAGAAGAAGGACTGCCCTGCTGGAACTCTAGTCCGCACCCCAAAGGACTGCACTCTGCATGAATGCACCTGCTGCACACTGAGGCATTACAGCTCTAAGGACTTTGCCTGGCTTCAAGAGATGGAAGGAGTGGACTCTCTGACAGCAACAGGATAAAAGAGCTTCACCTGCAACAATCCAACCAAGGAGGACATAACTGATCACCTCCAGCTGGATCTTTGAGGATTTGCTGGGTGTATTCTGGGTAATGTAGATGGGATGGTCAAACATCTCAAGGACCTCGGAGGTACCAAGAGGGTTGGGAATGCTGCCTTCCCTCATTTGCTGACTTAGGTTCAGCTATTGAGGGAAGGCAGCAGTCCCAAACCTCAGAGGTACCAGCAGGGTTGGGACTGCTGACTTCCCTCATTGACTGACCATAGGCAGCAGTCACAATCTCGTCACAGAGTGGGATGAGGTCACTGAGACTGCAAACTCCATCTCACTCTGTGATGAGGTGTCACTGATTGAACGCCCCCCTTCTCACTTCAGTGCTTAAAACTGAAGCACCCAGGTCTGAGGCAATCAGTGATGCTCCCCCTCGTCATGAGGGGGAGGGCCTTGAGGCACCTTTGCCAGGTTGAAGAGGTCATGCTCTTAAAGTTCAGCTCAGGCAGACAGGAATCTATCCATTTAGCACATGTCCAGGTCCTGGCTGCCTTACCTGAACCAGAAGAGTATCTGTTAGGCTGACTTTTGTTCGGCCTGACAGACACTCTTCACATCAGGAACAAAGTAGGAGGCATGGCCCTTCAGCCCATATGAAATTGGCCGCTTCTGGCATACAGTCTGGGTACATCATGGCAGTAGAAAATGTATCAGAGCGAGGCTACAGGCATCTCACTCTTTCAGTGACAGTTGAAATGTCTGTTCTGTTCTACAGATAAACAAAAAATACGCTGCCACCAGCGCTCCACAATTATGTCTTTCAACATGGTCAGTAGTCCAGTGTTCTAGAAAGCCATGGCTAATGTACACGTCCAGAACATAGAGCCATGCTCCAGTCAAGAATACCAGTGAAAACTACAGTTGAGTTACTCGTAGTAGGCATGTACAGAGGGCATTCCTGTCCCAACAATGATAAATTTCTGTTGTTGAACTATAAACAAGAAGCACATTTCACTAACTAAACAAAATGGAATAATCTTTCTTTTACTGTCAAATTTATCAGAGTTGGAAGGTGTAAGGCAGACATTCGATTAATTCTTAAAACTCCACCTTAGTTACCAATGTGCTAAAATGGGCCCAGCATTAAGAGTTTATGTGGTATAAGAAGTATCTAAAACATGACTTATCTGCGTGCACTTGTAATTTTGCACCAGGAACCTACCATTCATGACATCAATTTTAGCTTGTAGTTAAAACACATATGCTACAGAACTTAAGTTTTAATAGGGTGTCATCTGTATGAGTATGAAGGGCGAGTTAGTGCCAATGATATCCATAGATAATAACAACACTTAAGACACTGAAATCATCATATCTCCTTGGGGTTAGGCAAAGCTAAGAAAACCTGCACTTTACTTTCTAATCTGGGACATTCCAGTATGCAGACTGCATTCATAAGACTACTAATTATAATTGTATGAACAATAGGGTATTTACTGCCTCAGTCAAGAGACAGTTTAACTGTGGTTTATTTGGCAATGCATATGTACTTAGAGCTTTTGCTTTGTTGCAATACATGTGACCTGACCACCATTGGCTATACTTGTAATGGGGATTATAGAGTGGCACCATATCTCCGTCCTTCCATAGCCTCCCATTCCTCTAACCACAATACTTTCTCAGTTGCAAAAGTGGAGGTTCTTTTGTTCCCCCAAGTTCAAATTTGGGGGCTGCTTGACACCCTCAGGTAGCGACAGACATGCATTTTTGTTTTTTTGTAAATAAAAAACAGATGACTGTCCTCAGGAATGCCTGTGCGGGATGCAGTGCTTTGCATGTAGTAGTGAGCAACCCACTAGAACTGTGTGAGGAGCTGCTATGTCCTTGCACAAGTTAAAATGTAATTTTTCAAAATGAAAAAAGGTTTTCTTCTTTCGAAAACAAACCACACATTGTTCCACAAGCACTTGCATTCCAGGGGACTATTTTTTGAGAGGCGTGGACATTGGCACAAATAAAAGCTTTGAGTCACACGGAAGACAGCCAGAAGCAAAATGTGAATGTCCCTACCACAGGCCAGTGGATCAAGAGGGTTGACGGGAAATCGTACAAAGTATATTAGCACAGGTGAACCTGTTTTTAAAGATTTCAGCTAGCACCAGGCTTAAACAGAATGAAAACAGTGACATGAGAGTTCTTACACTTAAAGCACATCTACTGCATTTTATACAGCAAAACAATTCTATATTAAGAGCATCCCAAGTCATTATAGACCAGCAAAATGATTGCAGTATCACTATTCATCTTTCTGGCAGTTCACTACTCCAGTTTTGTCATAGGTGAACTCCATTATCTCCATTTAAACTGCAAATATAGCCATTTATTTTTACACATAGTTTTAAACTACTTACTCATCTCAGGACCTCTGTGAAGCTTCCCATTGTGGTCTTCCTAAATATATGTCTCCCAGCTTATGGCATAGTGGACAGCACATCATACGATTCTTTCTTGGCCCGCCACATTGCTTCCATTTTGATATTCTCAATGGGGGTGCCTTTTAAAGTGTTGGTGGAAAGTGCTTTTTAGTGCTGGCACAGTGCTCTGCTTTGTATCAGCTCTTAGTCTGAGGTGTGTGTGTATATACAGCACACTGGAGTTGAAGCAGATGGAATGAATCATCTGCCGTTGCTCCGCCTTCTGCCAGTGCCCAACATGAATGATGAGATTTCTGAGGCTTACCTACGGTTTGTGGTCCAGCAACCAGTCCCCTACCCCTCTTGTGCAGCTGGCTGTTAACACCATGATTCATAATTGCCCATATTTCACTGACAGTGAGGTAGGTGGACCTGCCCCACCCAAGGGGATGCCACACTGCACACATAAAGACGCAATCAACAACTAGCTCCCCTTGCTGGGTTTGACCAACATCCAAAATGTTTACTCTGGCCCTAACCACCCCACCAGCTGCCATACTCAGGAAAGACTGACTTGCCCTGCAGATTCTGAACAGTCAGAACTCCATGGCTGAAAGTTCCAGCACCTAGTTGCTGTAATATAGGCATGTTAAATGACACTTGCAACAAGCAATAGTTGAGGATGGCTGACTTATTGTCAATTTGGTGTGTTTTATTACATATACCAGTATATCCGACCCTCGACTAACGGTAATTCCGCTAGACCTAAATAAATAACATACACATTTAAGCAGTGAAGTAAAAATAAGGATCATAGATCATTTTTTTCACGGTATTTCTATCAATAACCACCCCGCTGTTATAACTGAAATGATGGAAAAGTTAAACGGATTTTATAATGCCTACATCTGAAAAGAAACTGTTTAAAATGGGATGTGCACTGCACATTTAGGAAATGTTCAGGCATGTTTTATGTGGTTGTGGGAGACTAATGTGCAAGAAATGCTTTATATAGCAATTTGCATGTTTAATTTGCGCAAATGTGCTCGATTAACAACTTAAATGCTGTGCAATGCAGCCAAACTTGCAATAGACATTGGGATGGTTTTGTTTCAGTCGGCCAGTTAGAAAAACGTATATCTGAACGCTTTTGGTTGTGTCACTCTATGCTTTCGTCTCTATCTGAATTTCCTTACAGTGCAGAAGAAAAGAACAGAAGGCAAATGTTTTGAACTAAACTGAAATACTATGCTCATAAGAGTCACTACAAAAATAATTCACATCGTACGGCTTGTGATTCATAATTGTAATTGAAATTTGCAATTGTAATTGAACTGGCTTTGCAAATGCAAAAGTTTTTGGAATTGCATAGCATGTTAACATTGGCAAAAATGCAGGCTTGTTTCAAGGAAAACTGACTTATGTAGTTTGTGTGGCATATACATGTCAGCCAATATAATCTCAAGGATATGTAGGATAGGTGTGGCCCTGGCCAAGACATAATTTGGGGCCCTCTGTTCAAAACATGTCTGAATTTTATTAGCCATGTTGTGCTAACTGAAGCTATCAAAATGACCACACAAGTAAAGTATGTTTAGTTTTCAGGAACAAAATCACACAAAAAAGCTCATATATGCCTCAGCCAGGTCTCAAAATCCTTAAGAATAAACTGGAGAGGGTAGGAGGTTGAGGTAGTGAAATAGAGAGGATGAAGAGGAAGGGATCTCCTTATCAGGGGGGGGCCTTTAAAGCTGTGGGTCCAGAGCGAGTGCCCACTTTGCCTATGCCTTAAAATGCCTGTGCTGTCATTAACTTGTTGAAAGAACTAGTCCAAAGAGCAGACATTCCCAATGTGTAAGTTTAGTTTAAGTTTGCAGTAGCTCAATGTTCCCATTCTAAAACATCTCTTCTCCCTCCTCTGTGGAAAATGGGAGAGTTTGGAAAATAACCCCTTTTATACTTACATGTTTTTTTTTTAGGTTTAGCCTTCGAGACACCTTCATCCATCTCACCAGACTATTGTTTTTCTCAAAAGACATATACAATAGACATGCAGTGAGGGGATTTTTGCCTACTGAAGTGTTGTTCACAGTTTGCCTCTGCTCACCATAACATGGGACAAAAGGTCAGTCTACTTTACCCATTGGTTCTGTTTATTTTGATTGACTACTTAATGCCTGTGCATATTGCTCACACCCATGTAAAAAAGTTAATTTCTCTGCAGTTTTAAAGCTTCTTTGAATGGTGGTTTTTTGTTTTATATTAACTTTAAGTACTTACTGTTACACATGTACTCCTTTTTAGGGGCGCATGCGCAAAGCGCTCCTTCCCTGGTATAATCTCTCTGTGGGCTTTTAACCCCACCCATATCATGCCCATCAGTTTGGTTGGTTTGTGAGCTTGCCTTTTAAAATTTGCTTGATTTAATTAGTAGAAGGCATGCATACGTCATGCCTTTTCCGATGTTTAGCCCGCCTCGAGCGCACCAGCCAACTACTGAAAACACATGAGACTCCATGTTTTCGGTATGATTTCTGGACTACATTTTCTCTTTATTTCATAGGCAGCTCGATCTTGCTGGGCAGTAGTCGAGCGCTTTGCATGACATCGACCCTGTTGCATGGATATTTGCACTTTTGCTGGTTACATGGACAAATGCACTTTTGCAAATATGTTTCACTGTGAGCGAATATCTGTTTCCTTTTGTGTGTCTGCTTTGAGCTCATGGCAGAAGTCGGCTCGCTTATGTGAAACTGTTTTACTTTTCATTTTCAGTTTATGTGGCAATAAAAGTCCGGTTAGGAGTTTACAACGCTAATAGCGTTAGCTCGAGCAAACGCAAGACCCATTACATTGCAAATGCTTGTTAACGTTTATGTTAAGTCTATGTTTAAGGGTCAATGCAACACTGTAGTTGCCTGCAATTTGAGTGGTTGCTTAGATGGTTATTTATTCATGTCTCAATTACAACTATTAATAATCATAATAATAATAATAGCAACAACACATTCCCAACATGCATAATAATAAAATGTATGCTTATAAAACAACCACTTCATGATATGTTTTTTATTGCATGAATGAGGCAGCCAAATTTAGGTGACAGCATATCTTGTTTTTTTCTTTGTCTATTTTTTGGCATATGGTTGTCAGAAAACGTGAAAGAAACAATAAACTCTCACACATGCTTGCCAAGGCCATACCTCTCGATTTATTTGGATTTCAAAATCTATATGTTAATTGAATGCACTGTGGCCTTAATTTTACAATGAAAGATTAGCAAAGCAATTCAGTAACTGATTCTTACAATAGAATTACTGAAACTGAAAAACTCAAAATTATGCTTTCTATGTGGTTCAAAATTAGACCATAATTTCTTGAAATTTGTTACAGGCCTCTTCCACTTAATGTACAAATGGCCGTATTTATTATCTCTGTTATTATCTCTGATCATGGGATTCGATCAGGACAGATAAGACTATGAATTTACGTTGGCTTAAAAACAAACCTCATAAAAATCCCAGAAGTTCCAACAAGCTGATTATATACGGTCCACATGCAAGCATTTTCATATTGGTATCTGGGACATTTATCTGAAATATGATCATTAGATTTATGCAATCTTGCTGGTGTAAAATAGCGCATCTATTGTGTATAGAAGTTCAGTTTATGCAGATTTACTCCCCTCGTACAGGATGTATTGAATTAGCCTACCTCAGCCAAATTGTAAATGATACATTGATACCAGTTCCTTTGCTATTTTTTTTATTTTCGACTCAAGTAGAGGTTCTGAGGTATGTTTATTCAGGAATTTATAAAATTCTCCCATACCTCTTATCTGACTGTTGTGGATGAATACTATTTCTGTTATGTCTACAGAAGCTAAAGCTTCTTTCAATGGTAATGTCTTCAATGTGTTTACTGATTACAAGAATGCAAATGAGCAACGTGGGACTGACTCGGCTATTTGCTGGCTAGCTATTTCACATGTGACTAACTGGCCACCTATAATGATTTTTTTGGCATACATGTGGCCCGTGCTAAAAGCCACGGAGGGTCTAAGAAAGTTAGGTAGTTAAATCTCTTAGTGGATTATAAGGATTTTTAAAGTGTGATACATTGATATTCTGTTTTTATTGTCTTAAGGTTGTATATCTCAATAATACCTTGGATACTTAAGAATGCAAATTAAATGACCGGTATTCTTTTGAAACTCCTTTCTTACAATTCATCTAATAATTTGTTGCGAACATAATAGTTGGTTTTTAGTAGTGTACAGAGTGTTCCGTACAGTAGTGTTGCCGCAGTGTAATACAATCACAATTTGGGAAGAGCTGAAACTTCATGCTTAATTGGTAGATAAAGATATTTGACACCAACTAGTTTTTTTTCCTGTGACCCAAAGAAGCTAGTAATTATATTAACAACTGCTGAGAAGAGTTTAAATTGTAAATGAAAGGATAGCGAGGTAAATAGAAACTTCCTAATTAAACATTTCCAATCTCGAATGAAACTGGTCGTCATTGTCCCCTGCCTTAATTAGCCATGAGTTGTAATCATCTAAAAACTCCCTGGTGGGTTCCTAGAGTAATAACAATTTACTCTGCTATCGGAGAGTTGACCATTGGTGAGGCCAACAAGCCTTGATACAGTGATTGAGTCAACATTGTATTTTGGGAGGGGCAAGCAGCTTCAAAGCAAAAAATTAAACAGAATGCTTTCTCAGGCTTTCGTGGCATATAAAAAGTGAGGACTGTTGGGATCTTCATACTGTGCCTTTTCTAAAAGAGGGATGTATCTTACCTCCAGCTAAGATTTGATCGTGTAGGTTAAGTAGTGGATCATTTATGTGTTGTACACAAGTTTGATAGAATTTATCTGGCTACCAATTGTCACCCCTAGCTTTGCCACCAGTGAGATTTTGTACTGTCTCAATTAATTCCTCCTCTGAGATTGGGGCTAAAAGCTTGTCATACATGGAGAGTCATAGCACATAAATTGAGCACTGGTGTATAGGGTTACTCTGTCACAAACATGACAAATATCCCATCCACTGTATTACGTTTCCATTATAGCCTATAGAATTCGTAAGACGTGTACAGGATATCCATCATATTTGTGATGGAGTAACCCCTCCACCACACTCTAAGTCAGGCCCATAGTCTCTGCCACAGTTTTCAGCTAACTATTGTCTTAAGTATTTAAAGAGCTGGAGCAAGGCTATTTTACTACCTTAAACTGTGGTAAATGGTTGAGTGTCACAAGAAATGTATAGACATGTTCTGGGTTTGAGTGGAAAAGAGCAGAATTTATTGATATATCTGAACCAAAAAACTGATCCTAACACATACACAAAGCAACTTAACATAATTTAAACATATGAGGGCACTACATAACTAATCAGTCAAAAGAAAGCGCAACACAACTACCACAATACAGTACAAAACATCATATTGCAATAACACAGAACAAAAATACAGACTCACAAAAAGCAACAGAGCACATCATCACCACATCAAATGCCACACAGCAAATAGGCAAACATTCTTGCCACACCTTATCACCTCCAGAAAGCTTCTTTTGTAGGTCAGTGGTAGAAGGTCTTTGGACTAAACTATGCCTTAATTTAACACAGAGGACATGAAAACTCACTATTCAAAAACATTTTGTGATCTGGCCCTTGATCTGTATTGATAAGGTATTGCTAACATTTAAATAATTGTTGATATCACTTTGAGGCATGGCAGTTTCTTCTTGGTTCACCTTCTTATAGGGACCAAGCATAATTAAGCAATATTATCCAAGAGGAAAGCATTTCCAGGCAGTTGTTGACCACGGTGGAGTCAGTGGGTCCTGATGTGAAGCTGAGAGCCCTACTTCAACCTGGACAATAACTTCCTAGGAATGCTCTGATGCTGCCAAGCAGCTACTGAACTGCTGCCACACACGTGGGTGCCCACCCACTTTTGCTTCTGTGTGTTCGAAGTTACTGCACACGGCAACGCCACGGACACCTTATGCCAGACAAGAGGACATGAGTGCCTGATTCTACATAAGGAAACTAAGGAAGCAGAGTAAGGAGAGACACCATACTCCAGACCATGATCCCTGGACACAAGGAACTTTGAGCGTTGGGTCAAATGCACAGAAAGTGCTCTGCAGTGACAGGGGCATAAGAACTTGGTTGTCCGAGCTGTGAGGTCAGCCGTATGGGCCCTCCCAACTAATGAGGTCTACTCCTCCTTGGAGCTGGGGTAGCTCGGACATGTCACAGGGTAATCAGGGTTGAACTTCACTCTGTGTCCTAGGCTCCTCTTTGGTTTGCGCCCTCTTCAGTGTTTATCAGGCACTAGCCAGTACATCAAACAGTGATCTTTGGATCTCTGGAAAGAAGCAGCTCTGTTCTTCTTGTGCTCTAAAGGGGTGCTCAGATGATAAGGGTGTGGTGGAGACCGAGGCAGTGTATTCCAGGCTGAGTAGTAAAGGAGGATGTAAGTTACTCTAACTACTGCGCTTTTCGCTATAATTCTATAATTTTAGCAGCCTTGTTTTAACTTATCTATTCTACTTAGAGACCACAAGTCTTTTTGAACCATTAATTCTTAAATGTGGCACTCTGGTCTCATTATGGATTCAGGCCCCTTTTCTCCCCTCCAACCATTTACCATAAGAGGGCATTATTTGGCAAGTCCAAAGGTAAAGGGCATGAGAGACCTTGAATGAGGAGTAAGAAAGTGATTAAAGAACCAAAGTATCCAATAGACTTTATTCCAATTGCCTTCGCAGGTACCTCAGTAAGGAATGAAA
Organism: Pleurodeles waltl; assembly: GCF_031143425.1. Classification (NCBI taxonomy): domain Eukaryota; kingdom Metazoa; phylum Chordata; class Amphibia; order Caudata; family Salamandridae; genus Pleurodeles; species Pleurodeles waltl. The sequence goes on from NC_090447.1 coordinate 200,649,273, forward strand.
GTGCCTCTCCCTTACCACTTCCATAAGGACATTAGTTACAAAGCATTTTAATTTTAGTAACAATTCTTCTTCGGAGCAGGTTGCTGGAGCATCAGAAGTCCAAGGTGTAGTGGTTTCAGAAGGAAAAGGAGGCCTATTAGAGGATCATTTGGAGGATTAATTGCTCACCAATTTGGACAAGAACGCCCAGAGTCTCATCCTCACTGTCTTAATGTGCTGGCAGTCTCATTAGTAGTAGAAAGGTGAGCAGCCTACAGGTCCCAATCCAGATCCATTGATCCGAGTGTCAAATATAATTCAAGATTCAATGGGACTATCTATTGATATACAGCCATCCGGATCATCTTCTTTGTTAGATGTAATTTTACTTATGCAGAACCCACTACAAGGCATTTTAGAGACTCTGTGGTGTAAGCACTAATCCAGTCGTACAGTCAAAATATCTAAAAGAGATTAATTTTGAGTTATGTAAGGTTAACAGCTACATGCCAATAGTAAAGGAGGATGTGGAGCCTATGGATCGGAATCTCGGAGTAGTAAATGGATATGAGACAGGTATATTAAAGCATAGAGGATCACACCAGGACATGAAGGGTTCAGTTTCCATCCCAAAATGCCCAATGTTAGTAAAAGGCAAAATACATTTGGGACCCCTAAGTCCTCCTCTGCTTGGTATTTCTCACAATGGTATAGATGCATGAAAAGAAGAGTAAGAACATCTGATATGGTTGGGTAGAAATAGGGAGAAAAGAACTATGCACTCACAAAAAAAGGGTTTGAGGTTAAAAAGGAGAAAAAACTTTCCTCACCTGTTTAGCAGTACAATATCAGCCCCTATTACCCCCAATCCAGTGGAGGAAATAAAGCATAATAGGAGCCGGTCATCTAGGAAGTCTCAGCTAATAAGTGATGCACTACTTTATGTAATAATACTCTTTCGCTTGGTAAGGGGTTAAAAGGAAGAGAAAAGAGGATATCCATTTGGCAGAATAGCTCTTCATTCTTGATGTTAGATATAATTCAGCAGGGGAAGGAAGTTCAGAAACTGCACCCACTGAATCACTCTAAAATTCTGACCAAAGTCCAGCAGATTTCCTCACTCTGTATATATACAGAAAAAACATAATTTATAAGAACTCCCTCAAGATAGTCAAATTTGAGGTTGAGTCCACATTGGGAGTACCATCTTACCAGGGTAGGATGAGGTGGCATATGCCGAAGCATGTCACATTATGTGAGTGAGCCCACATTGCCAAATTCTTGTTATTGCCAGGATTTAGAGAAGGAAAGTAGTTATAGGGAGACAGGATCTTCAGAGAAGCTTAACAAGTTTTGAATGTTCCCAAACAGGTTACCACATCACGTTGTGTTTTGGATGTTGTTCTAGAAACAGATGTGGAACCTGAAAACAGCCTCTTTTTCTCCTTTGGTGTTATAGAGAGTTTGGAAATAAAGATTCCCATAAAAGCAAGGACAATGGTGAATGGTCCAAGTACCACCTTCATTCTAAGTATGCATGGTAAATTGAGTTCTAGTCAGTGGGAGTTTGTTTTATCTTACTCCCTAGTTGGGTCAATGCCAGCTCCTAAGTGGTTTAAAATGAACTGACAGAACCCTAAGAATGTAAGCGTGGTAACAGTAATAATAGTGAATGGCAGAGTAGCAGGACATACTGGGATCCCAAAGTGGGAGCAGATAATAGTCCCAATGCAGCTTTGGGATATGCAAGAGTGAGATGATTGTGTCAATGCTCCATAGAAGAAGGATTCTGTTCCCAGCCTAAAATTCCTAAGCCAGAAAAAACATAGGTTTGAGTGTTTTAAGGGGGCTGTCGACTTAAAACAAAGAATACATGTTTACCATGTGGTGTTCCTACAGGAGTCCTGGTGGAGAGAGTTTAAAACAGTGAAAGACGTATTAGCCATAAACAGTAAAGGCTCTAAACAGGAGAAGGGAAGAGCTTCTGCAGGGGTGCTAACCACAATATCTTAAGGTTGTCAATCTGCCCAGTGACATACAGCTGATGTTATAAAGTTAGGGTTGAAGAATAAGGTATGCAGACAATTCATATTGATATACACATATATCCATAAATGGGAGTATTGATGAATGATAGAATGATTAATTGGCTGGATTCTTTTGATCAATCTTTCCATCTTATGAGGAATTTCCAGGTGGCCATTGTTATAATGGCGGAGGATTTTAATCAGTTGGATGATCAGATGCAAGAGGTACTGGAATGCTAAAATATTCCCACAGCCTCTTTTTGGCTGGATACAATAAAGAAGGAAGCTGAGGTATTGAACCAATGGCTGGTAAACAATGGGTTGCTCTGTTCATATAGACGTTTTGAAAAGGACATTCCAGCTGCTGCGGTGTTCCAACATAGCTGCCTTAAGAGACCTATTGACTATATGTTTATTATCCAGGCTGACTTAACTGTGACAGATAATAATTCTTAATTTCCATCAGTTCAAAATTTGTTTAGCATGGTTAGCAATCCCTGGGCAGCTTACATTTTCAGATTGGAAAAGAGTAAAATCAACTGTTTCATTTCCTCTCTTTTTTTGAAGTTTCAATAGACATGTCCCAATATATGTTCATGTCAAATTGATCAACTTGGTTAATACTAATTCTTTTACTCTAAACCCCTCAAAATAGACCAAATTGTGCATGGTGTAGACTTCTGTGTGTTTATGAATTGCTCAAGTCCCCATCAAAGTGTGGCAGGACACAATACCTAAAAGGGATTCTACTAGTGCACCACCTGATGTTCTATTCTCTCTTTGTTTCAGAAAGCCTATGGACAGGAGATTGGAGCCTCGTTATCTAATTCCTAAATTATCCTGATTTTGCCTTATGTCTTCTATTTGGATTCTCTGAAATAAAGTTCTAGGTTGTGATTTTTAGAAGAGTGTTCAAGAACCAAACTGCTTTTGGTTAGTTACGTTGCTGGTTCAGTGCTTCATTTTTCAATCTAGTTTCTGAGTTGTGGCATTTATCTGGGCTGTGTTCACTTGACTGGAAAGTTTTATTTCTTGATCTCCTGTAAAAGTTTATTGCATACATTTTTGACATGACCAGGTTCAAACTCACAGGATTTTTTTGCACAGGGCATTTTCAAAGCTGTTGCACTTTGATTATTATGGCTTCTTTGCTGCTTCCTCTGGTTTAACAAACTGTCTCCAATAACCTACCCAAAGATGAAGGGATAGCACATTTTTCTTTGTAATGCTGCAATTGGTCTTGTAGACATCCCAGGATATTTCAGTGTCTATTTTGAATGAAGAGTTGCTCTTCCATCAAAACAATGGTTACATATTTCTGTTACTTTAATTTCCAATTCAGTTGCTAAATTCTCACTAAGCTTTTGTATCTCTTTTAGTGTCTCTTGAGTGAAAATCACTGTTGTTTTGTAGTTTTGGTGGCTAATCCTTGAGAGACAAGATTTACAGTGCAAGCCACATTGGGGTTTTGAGTCTCATTCTTCTCTTGAGTGGGTTTATGAGCTAGTTTAATTCTTCCATTTTGTCTGGGCAATTGGCCCTGCTTGGACCGACCTGTAATTGTTAGTTTATCACTCACAAGAGACTATGGGGGTCATTCTGACCCTGGCGGCCGGTGACCGCCAGGGTCGCCGACCACGGGAGCACCGCCAACAGGCTGGCGGTGCTCCCAAGGGCATTCTGACTGCGGCGGTTCAGCCGCGGTCAGAAAGGGTAAACCGGCGGTCTCCCGCCGGTTTACCGCTGCCCCATTGAATCCTCCATGGCGGCGGAGCGCGCTCCGCCGCCATGGGGATTCAGACACCCCCTACCGCCATCCTGTTCATGGCGGGAAACCCGCCATGAACAGGATGGCGGTAGGGGGTGCCGCGGGGCCCCTGCGGGCCCCTGCAGTGCCCATGCCAATGGCATGGGCACTGCAGGGGCCCCCGTAAGAGGGCCCCACAAAGTATTTCAGTGTCTGCTTTGCAGACACTGAAATACGCGACGGGTGCAACTGCACCCGTCGCACCCCTGCAACTACGCCGGCTCAATTCTGAGCCGGCGTCCTCGTTGCAGGGGCATTTCCGCTGGGCCGGCGGGCGCTCTTTTGGAGAGCGCCCGCCGGCCCAGCGGAAATGTAAGAATGGCCGCCGCGGTCTTTTGACCGCGGTGCGGTCATTTGTCGGCGGTACCTTGGCGGACGGCCTCCGCCGTCCGCCAAGGTCAGAATCAGGGCCTATGGGCCCAATGTTCCCAAACAGGTTACCACATCACATTGTGTTTTGGATGTTGTTCTAGAAGCAGATGTGGAACCTGAAAACAGCCTCTTTTTCTCCTTTGGTGTTATAGAGAGTTTGGAAATAAAGATTCCCATAAAAGCAAGGACAATGGTGAATGGTCCAAGTACCACCTTCATTCTAAGTATGCATGGTAAATTGAGTTCTAGTCAGTGGGAGTTTGTTTTATCTTACTCCCTAGTTGGGTCAATGCCAGCTCCTAAGTGGTTTAAAATGAACTGACAGAACCCTAAGAATGTAAGCGTGGTAACAGTAATAATAGTGAATGGCAGAGTAGCAGGACATACTGGGATCCCAAAGTGGGAGCAGATAATAGTCCCAATGCAGCTTTGGGATATGCAAGAGTGAGATGATTGTGTCAATGCTCCATAGAAGAAGGATTCTGTTCCCAGCCTAAAATTCCTAAGCCAGAAAAAACATAGGTTTGAGTGTTTTAAGGGGGCTGTCGACTTAAAACAAAGAATACATGTTTACCATGTGGTGTTCCTACAGGAGTCCTGGTGGAGAGAGTTTAAAACAGTGAAAGACGTATTAGCCATAAACAGTAAAGGCTCTAAACAGGAGAAGGGAAGAGCTTCTGCAGGGGTGCTAACCACAATATCTTAAGGTTGTCAATCTGCCCAGTGACATACAGCTGATGTTATAAAGTTAGGGTTGAAGAATAAGGTATGCAGACAATTCATATTGATATACACATATATCCATAAATGGGAGTATTGATGAATGATAGAATGATTAATTGGCTGGATTCTTTTGATCAATCTTTCCATCTTATGAGGAATTTCCAGGTGGCCATTGTTATAATGGCGGAGGATTTTAATCAGTTGGATGATCAGATGCAAGAGGTACTGGAATGCTAAAATATTCCCAGAGCCTCTTTTTGGCTGGATACAATAAAGAAGGAAGCTGAGGTATTGAACCAATGGCTGGTAAACAATGGGTTGCTCTGTTCATATAGACGTTTTGAAAAGGACATTCCAGCTGCTGCGGTGTTCCAACATAGCTGCCTTAAGAGACCTATTGACTATATGTTTATTATCCAGGCTGACTTAACTGTGACAGATAATAATTCTTAATTTCCATCAGTTCAAAATTTGTTTAGCATGGTTAGCAATCCCTGGGCAGCTTACATTTTCAGATTGGAAAAGAGTAAAATCAACTGTTTCATTTCCTCTCTTTTTTTGAAGTTTCAATAGACATGTCCCAATATATGTTCATGTCAAATTGATCAACTTGGTTAATACTAATTCTTTTACTCTAAACCCCTCAAAATAGACCAAATTGTGCATGGTGTAGACTTCTGTGTGTTTATGAATTGCTCAAGTCCCCATCAAAGTGTGGCAGGACACAATACCTAAAAGGGATTCTACTAGTGCACCACCTGATGTTCTATTCTCTCTTTGTTTCAGAAAGCCTATGGACAGGAGATTGGAGCCTCGTTATCTAATTCCTAAATTATCCTGATTTTGCCTTATGTCTTCTATTTGGATTCTCTGAAATAAAGTTCTAGGTTGTGATTTTTAGAAGAGTGTTCAAGAACCAAACTGCTTTTGGTTAGTTACGTTGCTGGTTCAGTGCTTCATTTTTCAATCTAGTTTCTGAGTTGTGGCATTTATCTGGGCTGTGTTCACTTGACTGGAAAGTTTTATTTCTTGATCTCCTGTAAAAGTTTATTGCATACATTTTTGACATGACCAGGTTCAAACTCACAGGATTTTTTTGCACAGGGCATTTTCAAAGCTGTTGCACTTTGATTATTATGGCTTCTTTGCTGCTTCCTCTGGTTTAACAAACTGTCTCCAATAACCTACCCAAAGATGAAGGGATAGCACATTTTTCTTTGTAATGCTGCAATTGGTCTTGTAGACATCCCAGGATATTTCAGTGTCTATTTTGAATGAAGAGTTGCTCTTCCATCAAAACAATGGTTACATATTTCTGTTACTTTAATTTCCAATTCAGTTGCTAAATTCTCACTAAGCTTTTGTATCTCTTTTAGTGTCTCTTGAGTGAAAATCACTGTTGTTTTGTAGTTTTGGTGGCTAATCCTTGAGAGACAAGATTTACAGTGCAAGCCACATTGGGGTTTTGAGTCTCATTCTTCTCTTGAGTGGGTTTATGAGCTAGTTTAATTCTTCCATTTTGTCTGGGCAATTGGCCCTGCTTGGACCGACCTGTAATTGTTAGTTTATCACTCACAAGAGACTATGGGGGTCATTCTGACCCTGGCGGCCGGTGACCGCCAGGGTCGCCGACCACGGGAGCACCGCCAACAGGCTGGCGGTGCTCCCAAGGGCATTCTGACTGCGGCGGTTCAGCCGCGGTCAGAAAGGGTAAACCGGCGGTCTCCCGCCGGTTTACCGCTGCCCCATTGAATCCTCCATGGCGGCGGAGCGCGCTCCGCCGCCATGGGGATTCAGACACCCCCTACCGCCATCCTGTTCATGGCGGGAAACCCGCCATGAACAGGATGGCGGTAGGGGGTGCCGCGGGGCCCCTGCGGGCCCCTGCAGTGCCCATGCCAATGGCATGGGCACTGCAGGGGCCCCCGTAAGAGGGCCCCACAAAGTATTTCAGTGTCTGCTTTGCAGACACTGAAATACGCGACGGGTGCAACTGCACCCGTCGCACCCCTGCAACTACGCCGGCTCAATTCTGAGCCGGCGTCCTCGTTGCAGGGGCATTTCCGCTGGGCCGGCGGGCGCTCTTTTGGAGAGCGCCCGCCGGCCCAGCGGAAATGTAAGAATGGCCGCCGCGGTCTTTTGACCGCGGTGCGGTCATTTGTCGGCGGTACCTTGGCGGACGGCCTCCGCCGTCCGCCAAGGTCAGAATCAGGGCCTATGGGCCCAATGTTCCCAAACAGGTTACCACATCACATTGTGTTTTGGATGTTGTTCTAGAAGCAGATGTGGAACCTGAAAACAGCCTCTTTTTCTCCTTTGGTGTTATAGAGAGTTTGGAAATAAAGATTCCCATAAAAGCAAGGACAATGGTGAATGGTCCAAGTACCACCTTCATTCTAAGTATGCATGGTAAATTGAGTTCTAGTCAGTGGGAGTTTGTTTTATCTTACTCCCTAGTTGGGTCAATGCCAGCTCCTAAGTGGTTTAAGATGAACTGACAGAACCCTAAGAATGTAAGCGTGGTAACAGTAATAATAGTGAATGGCAGAGTAGCAGAACATACTGGGATCCCAAAGTGGGAGCAGATAATAGTCCCAATGCAGCTTTGGGATATGCAAGAGTGAGATGATTCTGTCAATGCTCCATAGAAGAAGGATTCTGTTCCCAGCCTAAAATTCCTAAGCCAGAAAAAACATAGGTTTGAGTGTTTTAAGGGGGCTGTCGACTTGAAACAAAGAATGCATGTTTACCATGTGGTGTTCCTACAGGAGTCCTGGTGGAGAGAGTTTAAAACAGTGAAAGACGTATTAGCCATACACAGTAAAGGCTCTAAACAGGAGAAGGGAAGAGCTTCTGCAGGGGTGCTAACCCCAATATCTTAAGGTTGTCAATCTGTCCAGTGACATACAGCTGATGTTCTAAAGTTAGGGTTGAAGAATAAGGTATGCAGACAATTCATATTGATATACACGTATATCCATAAATGGGAGTATTGATGAATGATAGAATGATTAATTGGCTGGATTCTTTTGATCAATCTTTCCATCTTATGAGGAAATTCCAGGTGGCCATTGTTATAATGGCGGAGGATTTTAATCAGTTGGATGATCAGATGCAAGAGGTACTGGAATGCAAAAATATTCCAACAGCCTCTTTTTGGCTGGATACAATAAAGAAGGAAGCTGAGGTATTGAACCAATGGCTGGTAAACAATGGGTTGCTCTGTTCATATAGACGTTTTGAAAAGGACATCCCAGCTGCTGCGATGTTCCAACACAGCTGCCTTAAGAGACCTATTGACTATATGTTTATTATCCAGGCAGTTTAGACTTTACTAGGATTTAAAAGAAACAAATTAATGGGGTAGTGCTCATTGAGCTACCACAGCTGTTCTTTGTTTCAAGAACCAGCTGCAGTCGCTGTGGTGCTACCCTTGTGTATAAGCTTCCCACAGTGACTTACAATTCATCTTGAGCCATTCCACATCCAGCATCTGGCTGCATATTAAATCTCGGAAAATACTATTTTCCATCTGTGGGAAATTACAATAGAATTGTGTGGTTTGATGAGATTATAGAAAATGTGTTGGGTTTTATAGCTGTAAACTGTAAAAACAGTGTGGGGTATGGGCTGTGGGTCAAGGCAGTGGCAAAGGCTGGCTCATTTCTGCCTGTCAGGAAATGAAAAGCCTTTTTTGAAAGGTTTCCAAACTATCTAGGCTGAGACTAGAAGAATTTTCCAAACAGGAAGTGGATAGGCTAACATCTAAGAATAGGCAGTTGCTTAAAGAGAAAAAAAGTTTTGTGCCATAGCTATAGGGATGGAATGTTGGAGGTAATACACTCAGGAGATCAGAGAGAGTTCTGGAAGAAAGTAAATGAAACCTGCAATCCTTATGAGGGGACCCTTACCTGTATGATTTAAATGGATATTTGGGCTTCGTACATGGAGGGTCTATATGACACCTCATCAATGCTAACCAGCTCCTCAGGTGGACTCTTCTAAGAATATGGAGCCCAAATGGTTCTCTGAGAAAGAGAAAAGAATGGTAATCAACCGCATTTACCTAACAAGAGCAGCTGGACCCAACAATATTCTAGCAGTCTTAATTAAGAGACTGATTTGTGGGCGAGGGTCTTCTCACATTTGTATTTGTTCTGCTGGATAGCCACAAAGGGACAATATGCCCTATCATGAAGAAGATCAATAGTGAAACCAATACTAAAAAAGGATAATGGCTCACAACACTCACATTATAAACTGATTAGCCCCCTAAACATCTCTCATCTAAAAATCTATTGGATTTATCATTTCTTGACAGGAATAACCTTCTATCAACTACAATAACGCGTCTTTGGACTATATGATTCACTCTTGAACTTGGATGAACATTGCTGTGGTATCTCTTGACATCTCTCAGAATTGTTCTCAAAGATTATGGGGGTCATTCTGACCCCGGCGGTCATGGACCGCCGGGGCCAGGGTTGGCGGGAGCACCGCCAACAGGCTGGCGGTGCCCCGCAGGGCATTCTGACCGCGGCGGTTTGGCCGCGGTCAGAAGAGGAAAACCGGCGGTCTCCCGCCGGTTTTCCGCTGCCCAAAAGAATCCTCCATGGCGGCGCAGCTCGCTGCGCCGCCATGGGGATTCTAACACCCCATACCGCCATCCTGTTCCTGGCGGCTCTGCTGCCAGGAACAGGATGGCGGTATGGGGTGTCGCGGGGCCCCTGGGGGCCCCTGTAGTGCCCATGCCAATGGCATGGGCACTGCAGGGGCCCCCGTAAGAGGGCCCCACTTTGAATTTCACTGTCTGCATTGCAGACAGTGAAATTCGCTACGGGTGCAACTGCACCCGTCGCACCTTCCCACTCCGCCGGCTCCATTCAGAGCCGGCGTCCTCGTGGGAAGGTTGTTTTCCACTGGGCTGGCGGGCGGCCTTTTGGCGGTCGCCCGCCAGCCCAGTGGAAAACCCAGAATCACCGCAGCGGTCTTACGACCGCGGTGCGGTATTCTGGAGGGGGGAACTCTGGCGGGTGACCCCCTATATTGTCTCACTTGGATGATTGAGTGTGAAAGTATGAAATTGAGCTTGAAGGGTTCCGGGAGGGTCACACTGCCACAGGTCACTGTTTTTCTCTCTGGACTATTATTCAAAAACCCTTAGAACCTAGCCATCGGTTGTGCTGTTGTATTATTGATTTTGGTACAGGCTTTAATTGAATAGACAGGGGTCTGCTCTGGTGAACTATGCTCCTGGAAGATACCAATTGAACTTCCAAGTGTGATGCAGTCATTGCATATAGATAATTGGGCACAGGTGGAAATTGATAAGACTGGAAGATTATCGCAAGATATTCCAATTCGGAATGGCCTACATCAGTGGGGGGTGTCTTAGCTCCATTTCTTTCCAGCTTATTTTTGGCAGACTTACCAGCAGCCTTAAAATGATCAAAATTGTTTCCTTCTAAAGTTGCGAAATGGCATATCCCATGCTTCCTGTATGCAGATTATATGATTTTGTTAGATTGCACCCCTATTGGTTTGCAAAGGAAATTGGACTCCCTTGTTACATGTAGAAAACAGAATTTGTTGGAAATTAAACGGAAAAACAAAGGTAATGGCTTTTGTGAAAAAGTGAATAATTTTACATGGTTCTTGAACTCAGTAGTGTAAGAAGTGGTGGACTCCTATAAGTACTGAGGGCTGACTTCTATAGGAACTTAAAATGGGATACTCATATGGGGAGTGTCAAGTCCAGGTCTATGTTACAAGCTGGATGCCTAGCAAAATTTAACCAGAGGTACGGGGGCTTTGCACTCCCTCCTCCCATGAAAGACTATAGATGGAAAATACCCCCTCCCCTGAGTGTTGTATGGGGCCGAGGTTCTTGCACTAGATCCGCCCTGTAACTGAGGTATATTGAAGGGGGTTACCCTTAGGGGGGGTATTGTCGCTTCCACCAGGAACAATGATGAAAAGTATTAGAAAGGAGTTGAATTTTGGTTTCTTGGAATTTGCAGGCAAATTCCCACGTTTTGAGATTTCTTTGGTAGATAATGAAGTTCAAAGGTTTCTAGATTATGCTGGAAAGAAATCCTTGCTAGCAAAAAGTGGGCCTGGGATGCTCAGTCCAGGATAAAAGAAACAAAAATGCATTCTTCATGCGGCACAACTAGAACATCGTCTCTCTTCGCAAATAAACAAGTTCTGAGAGAATCATTAGAAAAGGTAGGCTGTATTTTTGACATAGCCTACTTGAGGGAGAAACCTTCTTTTAGTTTCACACTAAAATCTCTTGGCTAGCATTTGGTATTTTCCTATTTGCCTCAGGTACTTGACCTGATGCTATGTAATGAAATTTTAAAAGTGAGACTAGGGTGTAACCCAATGTTCTCAAGTCTTAAATGATGTACTTCTGTACAGGATGAAAATGGTTCCTATATGTGTCCCATGAACGTAAAATGTTCCTTGTGTCATGTTCTTATGGATTGTGTTTTTTATAAGCCTGTCCGTCTTAAGATTTTAGACCCTTATTTTTAAAATATCAGAAACATCCAAAGGTTAGATGCAATGAGGCCACTGTCGGAAATGCATTTTATCAAGATGGTTTTAAATGAGTCGGGCATATTTGGGTGTATTTGTGATTTTTTAACATGATTTTATTATGTACTTGTTTAATAGTTCTAGAATGTCCTATGGACATTCGTCCCAATAAACGTATTTTGTACTGCTACATGGAGGTGCCCTCCCGCATGGATATCGCTGCTATTGTAAATCAGATTGATGAAACTTTGGTTGAAATTGACAAACATTTTTGCTACAGTGTAAGGTTACAGAAAACGTACAGGTGGGATTTCTTTTTTTGGTGATAAGATGCTGCCATTTTGTCCTGTTTACATGTCTTGCTATTAAGTACCTGGTTTTGAGGGTCACAAGAGGGAATAAATGTGAAGGATGATATAAGATTTTAGTAATAACATAAATCATTTTTGGAGGTCTCATACTAATTTAAGAAATTGTGGTAATTTCTAAGATGATTTTGCCTTATGTGAAATTCAGGTTCTCTGTTGGGAGTTGATGAGTCATGTTTAAGAGAAAACAGGTATCTTTCATGATATTTTCATAGACTTTGTGGAAAGGGCTTCAGCTAAAATGAGAATTCATATCCTATGCATTTAAAAATATCTTCCTCAGCACTCTGATAAAAAAAGATCTGGCTGTTAAACCAACCACACAGTGGCCTAAGGAACAACTAGAGTGCTAACATTCTACATTCATGACAAATGTGTGACAGATGTGAAAGCCATGTTGTTTGAATCCGAGCTGTAGAACTGAAAGCATTTTCAGAGGAATAGGATGAAGTAAAGGAGTAAAGGATGAAGTGTTAAAGCAGATACAAAACCAGTTGGCTGACAAGTGTGAGAGGAGGATTGGGTCTTTAGCCATTTGAGGCATAACATATTTTAAAGGGAATTAAATAGTTAAAGATGGGCATTCCTATTTATGCCCATCTTCCTCATTCCACATCTGTTTACTCAAGATAAGAGCTTTGTTGAATACCTCCCTACTTTTAAAAAGGTACATTTTTGGTGGTCATTGAAGGCTTTTTAACCTTCACTAAAAATGTATATCAATACAATTTTTATAGGTGCATGGTGCTATATTCAGAAATCTTATATTCAAAATTAATATATTTCTACTAAAATAGGTCATAAGAACCTGCGAAAGAGTATCTTTTGGACATTTCTTTTTTCTTTTTACCCTTTCCCACTTTCTGTGGTCAGTAGTTGCATTCTCATGCATGCAAGTGCACTGCTTTCAAAATCATTTTTATTGTTAGTTAACTGTTCGGAAATGATAAAAGATATTTACAAATATAAATTTATTGTCTATAAAAATGTATTTTTCCATATCCTTTCAACTGCTACAGTCAAAGATAACTAATTTAATATATTTCTTTTAAAAACCTAACATTGTGGATCAGCTTAAACACAGCCAAAACTGTCATAGACCACACAATGTTCTCACTTTGGGAACGCTTTAAGTATATAAACCAACACATGCAAAGAAATGTGTTTTGAGACTCATAGGTTTCTGGAACATGCAGCAACAAAGGGCAAATAAACAGTTTCATGTGCACATTCATCCTCCTTTAGGGAAAGTGAATGATTAAAAAACTGTCTTCTCCTGGAGCATTTCTCCAAGTGCAGGCATATTCTGTGATGAGAATTAGAACTCCTTGATCTTTAGAGGCAGCTGTTATGGGAAGAAGGTGTAGTGATAAATAGGTAAATATTGTCATGTTACTTACCTCTGGTCCTAGCATAGGTAGATATCAACTGGCTAGGAGCCAATGAAAATTTAGCATTTTTGGTAGTGTACACAGTCTGATTTACATTGTTTTAAATCTCACTGAGATATGAGAAGATGCCTTGTTTTTCTGGCCATTTCAGTATGGAAATTGCATTTTGGTTCCTTTTCTCTTTTAATGGCCAGATTAATTAATATTTTGCCTGACATTTCTGCATCTTGAAATACCTTCTGACCTCTTTTGTTTCTATTTATTATAGATTGATGTACATATTATTGCTTAAGTTTCCCTCTGAATTATTCCTGAGTTGGTTGATCTTATCAGAGACTTGTCTTCAGCCTCCGACATTCAGATTTACGAATATGTTTAAGGAATGAAAGTACGATTTAGAGTTTTTCCTCAGCCTTTTAGAGTGAGCTATTATTTTCCCCCTGGATTAAAATGCCTTCCACTCCATTGCTTTGTCAGCAGAATTTGTATTCTCTGTAAAAAAATTGCAATAAAATTGTTTTGTTTTATTTTAAATATAGCTTCTTTAAGGAAAGTCATGTCCAGCTGCCATAGGAATAGTTTTTTTTTGCTACACACCCTCTTTCTCTTTGCAGCATAATATCTGCATGTTCTAAAAATGCGGCAGGGAGTATTGTGGTACTCATTTGGTGAAGAGATTCAGATGTTAAGAAATAATCTATCCTAGAAACAAGTTAAATCCTGCTGAGTGGCATGTAAATTTGTAGATTTTCAGACGTTGATAGCACCAAATGTCTATTAACCCTAATATGCTTTACACCGTGATTATGGCTTTTGTCATCTTTAGTTTTTGTAAACTCTTTTTTGGATTTGTGGAATCTACATGATGAAGTTAAAGTTGCCACCCATAATTCTGAGTTAGTTGATGCTAATTCTAGTATCAGGTCATATATGTTTAGGATTGTCTTCAATCATGCCATCTAAACTTTCAATTTTCAGTAGTTTGATCTCCCACTTAAATGCAATGTGGTTCCAGCTTCTCCTTTTGACCAATATTGCTACCTCCAACAGGACACAGAGGGAGAACGAATAGTGATAATGTGATATTCAATTACTGTGAAGCTTTGTTTGAGAATGTTCATATTATTTGGTATTCTTCTATCATTATTGAGAAATTATATTGATTTAACCAATGAATTAGAGAAAAATGTTTAATAATATTACTTAGGCCAATTAAATTATTTGAAATTGTTACATCTACTCACTCATAATACGTGGCCCATATCCTTTATTTTTTCATCATAGTGAAAAATTGTTAATGTATTTGTCAACTGTTCAATCCTACAGAATCCTTTTTCCCACAATTCCTTTTTCTGTCGATCCCTTTGCCAACTCCAGTGACTTTTTGTGTCTCCCCTTCAACTTTTCCACCTTCTTACTACACTTTCTTAAGTACATCCTTGTAGTCCGTGTCACGTATCTGGCTATTGAGTGCTTAGGACATGAGTGTCTACAGTCAGAATGCTCCTTACCCTTATGGCTAATTGGCATCTATGGTTAAACTTTATGACCTGTCCCAGTCTGTAGGTCACCATTAATTCCATCGCTCCTGACTAACAATCTCATTGCACTTTGAACAAAGGTAGTTAGTAACACAGGGGAGCTGAATGCAGTCAAGCTTTGAGTGACTTAACTGTGACAGATAATAATTCTTAATTTCCATCAGTTCAAATTTGTTTAGCATGCTTAGCAATCCCTGGGCAGCTTACATTTTCAGATTGGAAAAGAGTAAAATCAACTGTTTCATTTCCTCTCTTTTTTTGAAGTTTCAATAGACATGTCCCAATATATGTTCATGTCAAATTGATCAACTTGGTTAATACTAATTCTTTTACTCTAAACCCCTCAAAATAGACCAAATTGTGCATGGTGTAGACGTCTGTGTGTTTATGAATTGCTCAAGTCCCCATCAAAGTGTGGCAGGACACAATACCTAAAAGCGAGAGGCGTTTCCGGTTCCGGGTCCCAGGTCAGCAGCGCGAAGCCAGCGCGGAGCCAGCGCGTCGGAGCCAGCGCCGAAGCGCTGAAGCAGAGCGGTGCCGCACACAGCTCACCACCCGCACCGGTGAGCCTCCCAGTGCTCCTGGTGCTCTTGGTGCTCCTCCGGCCTCCGGATCACGGGATCGCCCTGTCCATAGCTCGCCTGTGAGCTGAGCTGCCACCGGTGCCCCCAGCACCCTGACAGCGTGCGCAGAAGACAGCACCCCCCCCTACCCCCCCCCCCCCCCTCTGCGGACCCCCCGATCGCGGGTGCGGCTTGCGGGGGGCATAGGGGCACAGGGGCTCCTTTTCCTACAAATCTTTGGGTGGCAAGCAAGGACCCCTCAAGGACGGCACACCGGGCGTCAGGCATCAGGCTTCAGGACACAGGCTACCGGCCCTCTGCTCCAGGTGCTCCAGGTGCTGCCCGTGACGTGACCCCCAGCAAGAGGCAAGAGGCAAGTGAGACAAGTGAGGCAAGTGAGCAACAGAGGGTGAAGGGGCCAAGAGGGGCAAGGAGGGCAACAGGGCGGAGGGAAGCTGGTCCAGGTTCTGGTATTGGTCTCACTGCCAGGGTGCACAGCACCCCCCATCCTGACCCACCCTGGTAAATCCACCAGGCAGTTCGTGGCCTCACCCCCCCTCACCCCCCACCCCCTTTGCCCTGCTCCTCCACCCACCCTTTCACCTTGCCCAGGGCAGCAAGGGCCAGGAACGGAAGGGACCAACACGGCCCAAAAAGGACTGGCACGGTCCAGCATCTCCGGACTCCAGGACCCAGGACCCAGGCCCTCAACAGCTCCAAATTCCCCTGAGGGTGATCGCACACTCAGATATCAACATCCGATTAGAGCCTCTTTTAGGAGGACGGCACTCCTAACTGCCTCAAAAACAACAAAAGGCACAACAAGGCTCAACAAGGCCCAACAAGGCCCTTCTCCCTCACTCCAACAGCCCGCCCAAAATCATCCTGCTCCAAGGCAGCAAAACATACCGATCATGAGATCAGGCAAAGCACGAGGCAGTACTACCAACCGTCCAGCAAAACAAGGAAAGAGAAAAAGGAAGGGAGACCTGGTTCTGGATGAAGCAACCCCAAAAAGGAGAGCAAGCAGCGAACAGGATCTCCCCCACCCCCTCCCATGCAGGAGGCAAAACCTAACAAAGGGCACACGCGGGGGAGGTGACCAAAATTCCAGCATGGAAGAAACGATCTGGGGAGAGCCCGGCTTTTGGAAACCGGCGACCCCGCCGGAGGGGGTTCCAGAGACCGTAGCCTCTCCCAAGCATCACAGGATAACTGATTATTTCCCTACTGCTGGTACCATCGCCACCAGAAAAAAGATCGACTCCCTGGCTCCAACCCAAACAAGTTTTGGGGAAATAACCTCACCCAGCCAAGACCGGCAACAGCAAGGAAGCAGCGAAAAGAAACTCAGAATGAATTCTCCTCCCCCCCCCCCCATCGCCAACAGTAGTGATCAGGAAAAATCACCCTACAAAAGTAGACGCATCAAGTATAGTTCAGGACAATGCGATGCCAGCTACCCCTTCACCAGGATCCCTCTACAATCCTAGGCAAGACTTAACTCTATGTAATAAACCCCTAGACGCCACTAAGTACCAATGGACATCTAGTCCAGCGAAACTACCCATCCTGGACTCAGAACTGGTAGCAATCGCAGAACATTTAGAACAAGAATCTCAGGGAGGTGGCCCATTCTGTCAAAGTCCAAAACTTCACTCATTCCCAATGTATAACTCTGAAAAAGAAGAACAGGACCTCTGGGGTATAGAACAGGTCATCACAAATGGGTCAGTAGAAGCAGAAATAGTGACAGCCGCACATAAAGTCCCCCATAAAACAACAATAAACAAAGTACTATCAAGTGGTAACCAAGAGCCCGACTTAAAGTCACAAACCCCTGTGGCAGTCAGGTCAGAAGAAATGTGGGCTGCAATCCTAAATTCAATGCAAGCAACGGTCATGGCGCTGCAATTTCATTCAAATAAAATGGACATTCAAGTTGACTTGCTAAACACCCTGGCAGTATTTGTCTCCGGGATTGACAGTAAGTTAGAAAAATTAAACGCACTTATAACAAGGGCGCAAGTCACTCACTCTAATGACTTTACAATTTGTTCCTGTAAAGAGGTAGTAGAAAAGATATCTCAACTGCCGCAAATCTTAGAGGGAATACTTCAAGAAATCCGCTCCACCCGGAAGGATGAACATACATGGCCTAAACCACTCTCCACCATGCTAAAATCTACTCTGAGGGAGCAGAAACAAAAAGAGCAGCAGCCCCTTTCCTCCCTAGTGCCCGCCGCATCGATCTTTAGTGAGGAGAGAATATTGGCTGACAGCCGCCAACTAGCAAGTGCCCATAGGGAACCCATGATGAATCATCCTCCGCGACAGTCCATCAATAAGCCCGGGAACCCTGAGTTTCCCACAACCCGGACCCTCTCTAAAAGAGAACGAAAGCGGGCAAGGAAGGGAAGGAAGTCCGCCCAACCCCATCAACTCAACTCATCAAAGGATCCATCTAAAGACCAGGCGACGTCAAATGGAGGGTATAATAGAGACATTACTACCCACACAAGTACAAGCTCTAACACAATAATAGATGTGACAACACCCCCCGCCACAGCAGACATCACCCACTCAACAAGGTCCCCCCTGAGACCTCCCGAAGCGATTGGCACTATAACGAACTTAAGACCAAGCCCCACAAGGGACCAGCAGAGCACAAAACCAAAACCCATTACGCCTGCGCTGCCTCCCCAACTAACACTGGTCAATAGGGGCAGCAAGTCTGCCATTAGTCAGAGGGAAGACGGCTATATGGAGCAAGACCCGCGCATAGAGCAAAATCAGTCACGTATAACAGACACGAATACCCTCCAGTTACTCTGGATTCCAGAATTCACCTCCAGGTCCCCCACAGATGTTCTTAATCGCTCTTCGATCTTAAGAATCATAAAAGCCTTACCGGATCTTCAGTTTGTAGCCTCGGAGGACCTGGCAGCTATAAAATTTATCCAAGCAAGAGACAACCAATACACGGATCCAACACTCACCATCTTCTCGGCACCATATATCCCAAAGCGGATCTTTAAAAGAAAGGACCTATTGAAAGCCTGGGGCATTGAGGTAACCACCTACAAAGGAGACCGCTACCCAACTCTGTTACTAGCCTCACAATACCTGGGAACTCCCAAAATGCACATGGTCGGTTCTGAAAGGAGTACATCAGGCCGGCAGACCCATTGAAGAAAGGTGTAGTGAGGAGAATCCACCTAAGCACCCGCTGACAGTCCAAGTATGGAGAGAAGAAGGGAGGAAAAGAGTGTTCTTGGGGCAACAAAAGTATCCAGAAAGGGTACGGGTAGCGACGGTTTTACCCCCAAGACCGATGGGCAACAATTGAATTGGTAAGGATCAACCCGCACACGTCATTTTATCCATTTGCTCCTGGAACGTCGGTGGCCTACGGTCAAAACTGGAGGATCCTGCAGTAATAAATGTTTTCAGCTCCTTCGACATTTTACTCATACAGGAATCCTGGGCAATGGAATCAATACCGATAATCGGATTCATGGAATATCTTAGCCCAGCAACGAAAACAAATAGGCTTGGAAGGCCAAAGGGAGGCCTTGCCATTTATGTTAGCACCAGCCTTTTGATAAAAATATCTGAGTATAAGGAGGAAGACCAACCTTTCCAATTTCTCCAGCTAGACGATTGGGGGAAAAACACTCAGGAGCCATTGATTCTGGTCAACACATACATCAATCCTAAAAATAAAAAAATTGAAGCAAACAAACTTTTAACTCAACTATTAAGGATAAAAGGTACAATAAAATCAGCATTCTGGTTAATGTCCGGTTTCAATCTCGGCTTATTCCACAACCCCAGTGGGGATCACATCCAAACAGTTGTAAGAATGCCCAGCCAAACCCTCCCAAAAAAACTTAGGAAAGACAAAATTGGGGAGAGTTTCATACGCACCTGTGAATTAGTGGGCCTCTTCACGCTAAACGGACGGAAGTGCCCGGATATTCCACCGGCATGGACAAGATTCTCCGGGAAGTCGGTCTCCTATCTAGACTACACTTTGGTGTCCCCTGCTCTATATAAATTAGTAAACACCTTTACCATCATGGACCGCACGGAAAGCGACCACAAACCACAGGTATTTGTGATCTGTGCATCACCACAAAAAACGGAGAAAGTGGCAGCCCTAAACGGGACACTAGGCACCGAAAATCTAAAGCGACTCAAATGGTTCTCTGACACCATTGAAAGGCAGGCAGAAGAGGCCCTACGGAAGCTAGAATCAACTATCACAAGTGGGGCAAAGTTGACAACAGTCTGGGAGAACTTTGCCCTCAACCTCATAAAAAAAGATTCCTTAAGTAACACGAGAAAAGGAGCACAATTGAATCACCGCCAAAGTTCACTTTTACCGCTGCCAGTGCGCAAAAGGAAAGCAGCAGTAGGTAAATTATTAAGGTCACTGCGTAAATGCCCAGATAATGGATCAATATTGACCGCCCTTAGAGAGCAAAGGAAATTGTATAAAAGGGATCTATGGACATTTAAAAAAGGCCAACAGGAGGCCCTGTGGGCCAAACTACATTTCGCAACCAAAACATCTGACTCCAAAGATTCTGGAAAATCATCAATACAATAGACAATGGTGCAGAAGCAGGCAATAACGCAAACATAACAGAGGAAGTATGGGTATCCCATTTAAAGTCACATCTAAAAGAATTGACCATCGAAGAAGGCCCCCAAATGCAGTCACATATGATTGGTGGGGATCCCAACACCCCTGAACCTTTGAAATTTACGGCACCAGAACTATTAAAAATCATTGGAAAGTCACGAATGGACTGTGCCCCTGGCCCCAATGGCTTACCGCAAGCACTATTTAAACAAGACACAGAAAGATGGGCCAATTTCCTGGCAGCAATGTTTAATGACGTGATCACAACAGGCATTGTCCCGGCATCCTGGAAAGGCTCAATAATCCACCCCATATATAAGGGTGGGAGCGCGCTCTCCCCAAGCAACTACAGACTAATCGCTCTTTTAGACGTTGACCTCAAGTACTTTTCCTGCTGTGTGCTAAAACATCTAGAAGCCTGGATTACAGAGAACAATATTCTACCCTTTAATCAAACCGGGTTCACCAAGCACCAAGGAACATTAACAAATCTTATGGGGCTAGGCTTGATCATAAACAGAGCAAAAGCAAAGGGGACTCCAACTTATTTATGTTTTGTTGACTTTAAAGCTGCTTTTGACTGTGTCTCCCGCGGCAAAATGTGGGCCAAATTACTACAGTGGGGGCTGCCACACTCTATTTTAAATGCCATCAAAATTATATACTCTGATACTTGGGTAAAGGTTAAATTGGTGGAAGGCTCTCACCTACCCAGGGCAGTCAAAACAACAGTGGGGGTGAAGCAAGGCTGTGTATTGGCTCCAACACTCTTCAACCTGTACATAGCAGATCTGCCCGCCATGTTAAATGGTCACTCATCCCACTCTCCATCACTGGGCGGTCAACAAGTATCCAACCTACTATATGCAGATGACCTACTACTGATCAGTAATACCAGAATAGGCATGCAGAAATTGTTAAAGGCATTAGAAGAATACTCAGATTCTAATGATTTAGAAATTAATCATAAAAAATCTAAAATGATTACCTTAAACCGCAGGCCAACCACCCAAGATAAATGGCATATGAATGGGAAAACCCTAGAGGAAGTAACATCATACAGATACCTAGGATTGGTGGTGGATGCTAGAGGTAATTACATGCCACAAAAAGAGGCTATAAAAAACAAGACGCAGGCCCTTACTTACGCCTTTTGCAAGCTAGCAAATTCAATCTGTGGTCATGCTGTGAACCCATTAACAGCAGTAATGAGAGCGAAGCTACTTCCAACTATCACCTATGGGACCGAAATAATGAGGGGGATGGAAGTAGGTCTTCTGGATAAGCTTCTGATAAAAACATATAAGCGCGTTTTTCGGCTGCCCGGACGTGCATCGCCAGCCCAGGTCAGACTGGAATTTATGCTGGTCAAACAGTCGCTAGCCCGACCAGCAGCATACATTAAATGTTGCTACAAACTGAGCCGCGCTTCAAAAGGGTCTTTAGCCAATCTAGTCTGGCAGGAAATTATCCTAGAAAGAGGGAACCCCAACTACATAAGGTATCTAGAAAAAAGTAAGAATCTTTTGAGCTTAGATGAGGTATGGAACCGGTCTCTACCCATCTCCGCTTTCAATAAAGCAGTGAATAAAGCAAGTAAATTACAGAGCTTGTAAGAAGATAAGATCTCATTGGCCAAA